>NC_044985.1:64991056-65591056 GCF_008728515.1 Papio anubis | reverse complement strand
GAATTGGCATTTTTCTTTGCAAAAAAGAGAGAATGACTGACAATAAGCATTAAGAAAATGTCTGTTCCTCTCAACCCCTTCCATCAAAAAAGAAAATTAGAAGAAAACAAATCTTCAGTCATAGGTAACTTAACCTTAATAAAATTAAAAAGTGAAGAGTAGTTGGAAATGAGGCCCAACAGTTTCCTTAAACCTCATCTGTTAATCTATCATTAGCATTTCAAAGCATCACATAGTGCCTCCCCCTTGCCCCAACTTTTTCTTTATTTAAATGTAGAAGCTTGAGATTTGCTTTCTGTTTTTAGCTAAAAAATACATACATTTTTCATTTAACTTGGAAAATTACTAAAAAGTTGACTTGAGAATCACCATTAAGATTAGCCATTGCTAAAATTTTTTCATTCTTGTAGTTCAAATACAGATGAGAGAAATATTATTTTTCAAATACAGAAACAAACACTTTTAATTCTCTCAAATCAAGTTATAGTAAGAAACACATTGTTTTATATTGGAGAGTCTGTTTTGTGATACAAACCTTTCTTCAGTAACAATTTATACCTGTTAAAAATTCACATGAGACATGGGATCAATTATGAAAATACCAGTTTCAAGGAAATGCCAATTAAAGGTTAAAACTTTCTACAAGTATACTAACAATGGCAGCTCTTTAAAAAACTAGTACTTTTGAAATGTAAAAGAATCACAAGCAATTACTATAAATATACTCATAAAAGCTTTAATCCATTTTTTGCATATATTTTAATAAAATTCTAATGTATGTCTTTAAAAAGCCATCCTTTCCTGATGGCTACTTCCTTGGATGTAAACACTGCATTACTCTGTCCACAGATGTCTCTACTGGTCTACGCACTAACAGAAAATGGTAGATAAGCAGAATAACAGGAATCCTCCTTCGAAAACAAATATCTTCCTTTTATAGTTGCTCCCTTCCAAATTCTATCAAAATCTCTATCACTTCTTCAATGTTAATTCAAGCAGTTTTTACTTAGTCCCCCCACAAATGGTTATCAAAATAAAGACTCCCTTTAAGGAAAGAAAACACGGTATATTTATTCAGGATATGGACGGCACTAAAAAACAGACTATTTGAGAACTTATCAAGTGGGTAAAATGCTGTCTTAAGGTCATTTGTACATAATAAACAACATACAGAATGTCCAACTCTGGGAAGGAACTTGAGTTGTTATTTAAAACAAAAATACAGATGCAACATATCCTAAGTCGAACCTGTGATAATATAGCCAAGATTAAAAGACTACTTGTTCTAGCTTTCCTGGATACAAATGAATGCCATTCTTGCGTAGAATAGGTGCCAACTGTAGGAACAAAAAGGAAATCCATGAGGGAAGGAGCAGCAAACTACAGAATCTTCCCACATAAATCAGTATTGGCAACAAAACTTCTGAAATTGTCAGGGATTGACTGTGTCCTGGTGAATGTGCCTACTGCACTTGTCTCAAAAAAGATGCACTTATTACTATCTAATTGATATGATCTCTCATACAATCTTAAATCCTATAGGTCATTAAAACATAGTGTGATTCTTCTCTTGTTCTTAATTTTTTAAATTCTTTTTAATATGCACTTGAACTTAAACAATAAAACATTATAAACGTATTTGTAATGCTAAGCCTATTTTAAGAAACCTAAAGTAAGCCACTACTGTACTGAGGACTGTAGGTAAATAGTCAGATTGGAGGCTTTAAAAGACCTAAGTAAAAGTAACAAAACAACTGCTCAGATACATTTCTAAGAGGAAACGAAAGATACTAGTTTCATCAGATCTCACCCAAAAGGCCTGAACATGTATATTCAAAATTTCAAGCTTTTAAATTATAGACTGTTTTGGTATTTAACAATTAAATGAACCAGTAGCACAGTAATACAATTTCTTGATCCATACTTTGAGTGAAGTATCTAATATCTAAGGCTTATCTGAAAACCAGGAGATTGATTTACAGCTAGATTGTAAATCTGGGGTCCAAGGACTTCAAGCAGTGTAGTTGCCTCTGTGCAACTTTAAAGAGAAGTTATTCCATATATTTCATCATATTTCAGAAGGGTCTATGACACTTCCAATAAAGGATACGAGTTCTGTCATAAAGAGTGCTCAATAAGGTTCTAGTCGATTCATCAAAACAGGGCATTAATATCATGGTAGCCAATATTCTGTCTTTAGAGGAGGCAAACTGGCATATGAATCACTTGCCACAACAAAACAAAACAAACTACCCCATCTCTAATATTTGAACGAAATATTAAGAAAGCCTAAATTGAGAAGGCAAAAATATGCTCAAAAGCAAACACCAACAAAAGTTTAAATGCTACATTCTTGATTTTACAACTAGCAATTAAAGTGGAAAAAATAGGAAACAAGCACATTTCGCTGTAGTCAGATTTACTTGCAGTATGATTCATCTCCTCTGTATTTTATCAAACATTTTTGTAACACTTGCCAAAGCATATAATTAAACAGATTTATGCAGTCTGAATGCTTTTAAAAGTTCTATTCCCTGAGAATTCCAGTGTCATCTGACAATTCCATGTTCAAGAAGTAAACTATAAGTACAAAGTTAGCTAGTTTTAATAGCTCCCCAAACAGAAATAAAATTAAAGCCCATTTAGTGTAGTTAGGTAAATTAAACTCATCTTAAAACACATTGGAAAGGAAAATGATTCCGTGCCAGTTGTACAGATGCCAAAACTAAAGCAAAATAAAATATCCTATGAAATGTGAGAATTCTTTCAAATAAAAACAGAACAAACATAATACGGCACGATCATCTGTTTTGGATTTCTGATCTCTGATGCTAACACCACGCGCGAGCAGCTGAAGTCCTAACTGTAAAGTCAACACGGTCACCAAATAATCAGCGGTCACAGCACTTCCATTTCTAATCGCTTAGAGGAGGAAGCTATCCGCCGGCTCACTTTCCGGTTTGTAGCTTACAACGGTCGCGGGACCCACAGGGACGCGGCCCGAGTGGCTCTGCTCCAGCGTCCCGTCCGCATGGATCTCCTCCAGGACGCGGGCGGCCCAGGGAGCACTCACCGGCAGTCCTTGAGCCATATCGCGATCTTCTCGTTGGGCACGTTTCCTGGGGGGTAGAGCAAGGGGACAGCGCGTTACCACACAGAAGCACTCCGACAGCAGGGTCACCCAGGACCCTCCCAAGCAGGAAAATCCACCACGGCAAATGCAGCCTCAGCGACACGTCTCAGTGTCCCTTGGCAGGGAAATCGGATGGCACCCAGTAGTCTGTGTTGACGCTGGGGACGCCTCGTCCAGCGCGCGCGTTTGAAGGTCGGAAGTGTCCCCTCTCCCTTCGGCCTACGGTTCCCAAGACTCTACCAGAACTCGTGGCAGGCGCCCAGGGCGCACGAGACTCTCCCCAGCCCGCCAGCCTCCCCCCGCAGCCCAGCCGGGCGCACCGACCTCTTCCCCCCGCTGCCGGCAGCTGCGCGCCGGGGAGGTCCTCCTCCTCGTCCTCCTCCTCGTCCTGCGTCGTCGCTTCTGTGGACAGATCCTCCGTCTCTGAAGCTTGCCAGGAGCTGCGGCACTTGGCCCAGGCCTTCCTCCTGCGACTCGCCACTTGCCACTCCAGTTCCTCCTCCGCCTCCGCCGACGACGCCAAGGGTCGGTCCATGGCCGCACTGGGGGCTCCGTTACCCCAGCCGGACCCTGTGCGAGACACGGCGGCGGCGGGGACCCCCGCCCTTGCTGTCAGCGCCCGGCCGGGCAGGGGGCCCCGGGGAGCTGAAGCGGGCGCCGCAGGAGGAGGAGGAGGAGGAGGAGGGGACAGGGAGGGAGGGAGGGAGGGAGGGAAGGAAGGGGAGGGAAGGGGCGGAGGGCCGGCGCTTCACATGAAGCCGGCCGGGCGCGGCGCGGGAGCGCTAGTGGCCCGAGGGAGCGCGGCTGGGAGCCGAGCGCCCGCCCGGCCCCTGCTCCCCACCCCCAGCCTGACGCGCCCCGGGCAGGCCGGCCGCTGCGCGTCTGCGCGCCTTCCCTCGGCGGCGGCCCACGCCCCCTTCCGGCCGGGGGCGCGCGGGGCGTGGTGCGGAGCAGGCCAGCCCTCCTCTGCTGCCCGCGGAATGGGCGAGATTAGTTTGCTTGTTAATAATCTTTCCTTCTCTTCTCCTCCTCCTCCCTCTCCCAAAAATAGAAAGAAAGTGGGGAAGCCAAGTCTCACAAATTGCCCCCGCGAGAAAACGAGTGTCTGCTTAGGCACCCTGAAACGTACACTTCAAAGAGTCGCCTGAATGTAGACTATTTAGTGTCCAAGGAATTGGGGTAAGGACCGAAAGAGAGGTGCTTGATTAGTGTAGCCAAAAATGTTAAAACTGCAAAAGACCAAGCTTCCTGGAGTGCTACTTTCATACTTAAAGTTATTTATCGTGGTTATGAATGATAATGAATTGTGAAAGGATATTTAATCTGGAAATTTCATATTGAAGTTGGACTTAGGGGAGGGAGAATAGAGCAAACAATAATTGGGACAATGTGGAGATAGTTGCTTGGATTTTGGTGAGACAGCATGCTACAAGAAACAAATGATGTCAGGGTTCAACACTGTTTCTAAAGCCAGCTTCAGCATTCCCTTTTGTTATGTTTAAATTCTCATTAGCAAAAAGACTCAAATTCTATCCAAAACCAGACACAATGTGACAGACCTATCAAGCAACATTGTTCCCCTAAATGTTACATCTAAACTATACATATAAGTAAGGCTTCCAATATTTTATTGTACTCTACTCTGAAGAACAAGTAAGAACACTTTTTAAAATCTTAACCTGATTGAAAAGAGTATTTTGCATAGAGATAATATTTTAAGGAAGGAATTATTTTTCATTTGAAATTAAAGTCAAGAGCATAGTAAAAGTCCTAATGGAAGCATTCGAATTACAAGGTAAGTAAGTGCATTGTCATTGATAGCTACAGGAAACCATAAGTTTTGGAGAATTTGGAATGAAGAATGCTCTGGAGATGAAATAGTGCCTAGTTTTTGTCCAGGCATTTACACGTAAGTCATGGACTACTAAAATAGCACACTGATTTTCCTGCCTTCATTCTTTCCTATCTCCATTCTAGCGCATTGCTCTAGATTTACAATTCCAGGACATCTTCTGATGGTTTACTAATATCCCCAAGATCAAATCCAAAATCCAGGCTATCTTTCCAAAACCATCATAATATTCCCCTCATATATGTACTGCCAAATGTCAGGGGAGTTAGAACCGTGATATTAGTATCTCTATGGCTTGAAATTTCACTACTAGAAAATCTTTTCTTTGAACTTATAAGACTTTCTCAGCCTTCAAGGGTCCTGTAGTAGGATGCAGCTAACAGTTTAATGGCTCTCCAAAATAGGCCAGAGTCTCGCTGCCCGTGTGGAAGATGAAAAAGAGAATGAATAAAGAAGGTACCTAGGAAGAGGCATTGAAAGGGCTGGTCAAGTGCCACAAAATATGCTGCCTTCAAAGTTTTATCCAGGGTTCTTATGTATCCCACCCTGTTCCTCTGCTGCTCCCAGCTTCAATTCTATCATATCGAAGTGCTGTTGCCTACTGTCTTTGCTTCTTAATTCATTCCTGTTCTTTCTATCCACTATCTTCATGACTTTCAAAATCTAGCTAAGCCAGAACTTTTTGACTCCACTATTCCACCACTCCTGATCACACCACTCCCACAGGGATCTGATATACAACAACATGTCTACGTCATTTATTTGGGGACTGAATTGTGCAGTAAATAATATGACTGGCCCTGGAAGGTATGTTTGGCTTACTAGCCAGATTGTAAATTGTGAGAGATGATAGAACATTCTTCAGTATTCTTGTACCCCCTACACTTTTAAATGCTGATCCCACAAGGGATAATGCGTCTTCTTGAGGTAGTTTCTTTTTTTGTGTGTTCTTCAAAGAGACACCTAAATTGATTATTTAAAAATTTGTGTCATGTTATGTCTATAATGCTTATATTTTATTTAGGTTTGCAGTTGTTTAAATACGCTTTCAGATGACAACAACAAAGAATTCTTGTGAAAGGCAATAATGAGCCATAGTTTTAAAAAAATCAAACAACCAGAGTCAAGTAATAACGGGGAAAAAATACCAGCAGGTAACAAAATACAGTATATACATTTTCAGTTTCCAGTAACACAAATGTATGTTTTCTTCTACATGGCATTTTTTAGTGACATATGTTGAGGGTATAGAAGTAATAGAGAAGGAAACCCTTGAAGTAGTATGCTATTGCCTTGAAATGTAAGGTTTTTTCATTGTATTCTCAACTTTTACAGATGTTTTAAAATGCCCAGAGTATTTCATTTATTCCATAATGAATACTACACATGAAGAAAGTCTACATGTTTGCTTCTTTGAGGATTTTTTCCCAAACAAGTACTATATTGTACACCAACTGCAAGTATACATTGCAAAGCTCTACATAAAGAGTATTATCTGGGCCAGGCATGGTGGCTCACACCTGTAATCCCAGCACTTTGGGAGGCTGAAGCGGGGCGGATCACCTGAGGTCAGGAGTTTGAGACCAGCCTGACCAACATGGAGAAACCCCATCTCTACTAAAAATACAAAATTAGCCATGCATGATGGCAAATGCCTGTAATTCCAGCGATTGGGGAGGCTGAGGCAGGAGAATAGCTTGAACCCGGGAGGCAGAGGTTGCGGTGAGCTGAGATTGTGCCATTGCACTCCAGCCTGGGCAAAAAGAGTGAAACTACGTCTCAAAACAAAACAAAACAAAACAAAACAAGAGTATTGTCTGAATCAATGATGCTTGCAAGGTGGAAAAAGAAAGAAATGTATATTAAGTGTGGATAATTCCATCCACCATTACATAGTGGAAGCAACTTGGTCTTTGGTGTTAGACTGAAGTTTGAAATGTTTCCCTCTTTTTCTAGCTGCATGGTATAAGGCAAGACAGCTAATATTCCTGGGCCATGACTTTTCTCATCTTTGAAATAGTAATCATGATAACTACCTTCCCAAATTGATGTGAATCTCACATGAAATAATGTAGGGGCTCAGTATAGCTATTAAAATGATTATATTGCAGAAAACAAAAGTCAATCAATTTCATATGGGGGAATAATTCTCATATTAGCAAATGGCATCTATCATCATGCTTATGCAGCTGTATTTTAAAATTGGCATAAGTTCAGGCAAGGATAGAAAACATATACTTTGGTTAAATCAGGCAGTTTTATATGGGAAAGTGTAAATCATAAGGGAAACATTGTTCTTGGTTTAATTAGATATCTAAAATTACAAAACAAGATTTACTATTGAGTAGGCTAAGCCATTTTGGTTCTAGTTATGGTATTGTTTCTTTAATAATATTTATATACTCAAAAATTGCATTTTGTGCATCACAATCTTAATATTTAGAATCTGATTAGAGAGTGGTAGAGTTGCAGTTATTTCTTCAAATTCTCACCTTTCATTAAGACAAAAGGGGGCTGAGAGGTATAAGGTAAGTAGAATATCAGGTTAAATGAATAGAGTAGCATTTTATGTTTTGATAGTATTGCCTGGAGAAAAAAATTCTATATGAAATAAGAATGGAAAACACTGCATATTATATCCCCTCCTCTTACTCCACCCCAGCACAGTCACAATGAATGTTAAAGACTTGAGAAGTCTTCCAAACTTGTTTTTTGCCAGGCGCGGTGGCTCACGCCTGTAATCCCAGCACTTTGGGAGGCCGAGGCGGGCGGATCACAAGGTCAGGAGGTCGAGACTACAGTGAAACCCGGTCTCTACTAAAAATACAAAAAATTAGCCGGGCACGGTAGCGGGTGCCTGTAGTCCCAGCTACTCAGGAAGCTGAGGCAGGAGAATGGCGTGAACTCGAGAAGCAGGGCTTGCAGTGAACTGAGATCGCGCCACTGCACTCCAGCCTGGGCAACAGAGCGAGACTCCGTCTCAAAAAAAAAAAAAAACTTGTTTTTAAAAACTGTTTAATTTTTTAAACCCAATAGTTCTAAAATTCATTTCAACAGGAAATCTTTTTGGTCCCTCAATGCATCCATTAACATTTCCAGGGATACCAGTGAGATAATTTGCAATAGCATGAAAGAGAATTAAAAAAAAAAATTAACAAATAAGAGTAAACACGTCAAAAATTTTCAGAGATTTATTTACAAATCATGTAATTGAACTATGAGGAATGCTGGTTAGTCTGACTTCAATTGGGTTATTGATATAGTCCTCTATTATTGAAACCATTATTAATTATTAAAATATTTCTGATTTTAGTATTTCCAGTTATTGTATATATGTTAAAGCAATAAAATTGCATGTTTAAAGCCTGTAAACCTTTTGATCTTAGAGTTCTTCCACATTAGCAAAAATTCAACGATTTTTATATTAGTTGCTTTTCCTCATAAGGAAGCATTAATATGTAGAATAGTCCATTATTTTGATTTATCTTATTTTCCCAAGTACAGATAAGAAAGAGAAGCAGGTGTTAATACCACTAGAATTTTGCCTTGCAAATTATACAATCTGGGTAAATTATCAGTTTACATACTTTCTGATTTTGTGCATGTTAAAGGCTTGTCAGTTTTATCACTCATTCTCAGATCACAATTTATTCAGTTTGACACATGATGCTAAATTTACTCTTTCCTCAGTGAAACCTTGTGGCCAGTTTGTTTTCTTTTCAGTGGCTCAATCCTCTGGTGTTTCTGAGCAACAGGTAAGAATGGCTCATCTATTCTTAATCAACAATAAAGTGAAGCAAGATTATGTAACAGAATAGACTATTTGATCTGTTTGATCACAAATTCATAAAACAACTCAAAGGAGGTTTTGAAATCCTTTTTACTGAACATAGTTACACATGAATTACAAACATTTTTGCTTTCTATCTGTGAAGCCTAATTCTCAAGTTAGGATCAATCCTTTTACTTTTTCTTCTCAGCCCTGCCCTAAAATGTTGCTTTTAAAGGTCTCTGATGTTTTGAATCATAAAACCTTCTAAAAAGGTATATCTGTCCATATGAAATGCAGAGTCTGTACCCATGCAAGATGATATTAAGAATTTTTCTGCAACACACAACCAAACAGGAGGATGTCATTATTGAGTTTCCCAGTGTTAGCACTGTCTTATTATATAGTTAATTTCTCTTCCATATTTAAGATTATATTCTAGCTCTTTTGTTTATGTATATGATTACTTTCTCTTCGGAGCCATTTAGAACTTTAAAAAAATTACAGCTCACGATGCATATATTTGAAATTATATATTTTCATGTAAATTTCTCTTTCTGTATTTTATGAAGAGCAGGAAAAGGAAGGTTCGTGACTAGATGAACCATACATCTCTCTAACACTGCTGTATCTTGAAGCGCTTTCAATGGTACACACCTTATAACGGTTCTTTAGCATACACACACACACACACACACACACACACACAAGTCTTTGAAAAAAATAATAAATGTGGTATGTGCCTGAACCTGAATAAATATAAACTGCACTGGCCTCTCCCAGCACGTTTCCCTTCTCTAATCTCCCTTCTGCAGCTCCTTTATGCCCATCTCAGAACAAATACAATCTGCATTCAGAACAGGACCGTTTACAAGTTGAATGGAGTTATTTTGGGTGAGTCATTGAAAACACAGTACAAAACCTTTCCTCACTCACCAGAAATGCATTTTAAAAATAAAGCCAAAGCGAACAAGGCTTGGCAAGTTTGAGGGTGGACAAAATGGGGAGAGAACAGGTTTTCTGCCAGACTCAGACAGGATTCTGGTAAACCAGTTTGGCTATTTCTTTATATTCAACTCCACCGAATCCCATCACCAACTAAAAAGTACTAGGTTGAGCAAGCAGGACTTCAAAACGAAGACACTTCATTTAACACTGTGATGATGAGCAGATATACAAGAGCTTAGCAACAGTTTAAGTCCCCCTTTTTGTCTCTAATTCAGAAGCTATGAAACATACACACTTGGCCGGGCGTGGTGGCTCACGCCTGTAATCCCAGCACTTTGGGAGGCCGAGGCAGGCAGATCACAAGGTCAGGAGATTGAGACCATCCTGGCTAACAAGGTGTAAACCTTGTCTCTACTAAAAATACAAAAAATTAGCTGGGCATGGTGATGGGCGCCTGTAGTCCCAGCTACTCGGGAGGCTGAGGCAGGAGAATGGCGTGAACCCAGGAGATGGAGCTTGCAGTGAGCCGAGATCGTGCCATTGCACTCCAACCTGGGTGGCAGAGTGAGACACTGTCTCAGAAAAAAAATATATATATATATATACACATTTAATAATGCAATTCTTTTGATTAAATGGGTATTTGACAAATAGTGACTATGGGCAATTAGAAAATGTTATATAAATGCAATATGCAATCCTTTCAAATTGCTTTTAAAACAAGTCTCATGAGAGTTAATCAAATAATAAAATATTAAAGGAGATAGAGCTATGGAAATTGAAAATAATAAGCTACTTTTTAAGAAACTTTAAAAATTGAATTATTATAATTAAAACAAGTCTATACCATGGCTTTTTCAATTTTAGATATTTAATATGCAAATATTACAGATTTATATATCCATGTAGATTCTTATTGGTCTATGGAACATGTGACTTATCCTGTATCCTGTGCATAACTTTCTACCAGAAATATAGTGATTGCTTTTCCACAACCCGCTACAGATCAGTTGAGGCTCACATCTCATGAATGGAAAGAAACCTGGAATCATTAAGAAGAAATTCTTAAACACATAATGGTAACATAGAACACTTGCCATAAAATTTGAGCGTCCTCAAATAATCTTTAGCACAAGTTGACCCCGCAGATTATTGTGAGCCAATTAACAGGTGCTATAGAGGGTCCTACACTTCGTAGTGTTGCCTGTTCACAAATGGTCCATCCTCAAGTTGTGGGAACAAGCCAGTTACTACTGATTTAATTATGCAGGTAATCTCCTTGAACTCCCTTGCAAATGATTAGTTTCCACAAGGCAGGCTTTACCTTTGTTGGTAAAGGGAATGAAAACTGTTTAAAAGTTAATGTGACTATGGAAGTACAAGGTCATAATAAACACACAGATATTTCCTGCTATAATTAACAGCAAAGCAAGTATTCTGGTTTCCTACATTTTGGGGACTTTTTTTTCCTTCCCCTTTCTTTTATGGTTAAGTAATTGTTTTAAAATTATAAAATAACATACAGCCTTCAAAAATTCTCTCACCAGTCTATGAATGACTTTATCTCATTTATTTTTACTTAAATTTTATCTACATATAATCAAAAACTAAGGAGACTTAATATTTATTGATAGGAACTCAAAATTAAGAGCTTCTCCATAATCTTCTTTCAAAACAAACTGAAAAGTGAGGCAAAGTTTCATCAAAATTTCTTTGGGACAAGAAAGTCTATTACAGCTGTTAGATAGCATATTTGGCTTGGATTACATTTGTATTAAAGAACTAAAGCTGTGTTTATTAATAGACTGTTATTAAATAAAAGAACCACAGGGTAAAGGTCAGCATGCAGGTTGTTTTGCTTAATTGTTAAAGATCCCTTGAGCCCATGTCTTTCCAATTATTTTTAAGCAAGTCAGCCCAAGTTGGCACCTTAAAATCCTTTAAGCACTGTAATTACAATAGTACTGATAATCAGTTTGGAGAAGTACTACTAAAAGAGCTGTTATTTCAGTGGAGCCAAGGAAATAACAGTGTTAAAAATGGATGCTTTTGACTGAGCACTTCTATTGTGTCAGACACAGTATTTTGGGCTGGATTTACACTGTCTCATTTAATACAAAAACTATTAGTGTTTGTATTATTCTCACTTTATAGATAGGGAAACTGGGCCTCTGAAAGGTTAATACTTGTCCCCAGGCTACCTACTAGAAAGTGGCAGAGAAGAACCAGGACTTACTCTACACCTAAAACCCATGCTCTTACCTGCCATATGCGATGGTCTCATAGTATTTCAGCCCCACTGTTAGAGAAACATTAGCAGTCACTTAGTCTCATCATACGGAAAGGATTCTTCACTTATAGCTGATGAGCACAGGGTCAGTGTGACCCTTAAGTGAATGGAATCCTGGGGAGGGAATTGCCTCCTACAGCTCCATTTTACAGGGAAGGAAAACTGAGCTTGAAACTTTTAAGTAGCCTGCCTGAGGTCAGCCAACTAGTTAGTGAGAATTAGTTAGGAGCAAGAATCCATATCATCAGTTCAGTGTGCTTCCCACTCCACCACACAATACTTTCATCAGGAAGGCGTGGGCAGCAATTAGGGTCATATGGCACATAACAATGTTTTGGTCAATGATGGACCACTGAAATATATAATGGTGGTCCCTAATATTATAATACGGAAGTTTCACTGTACCTTTTCAATGTTTACATATACAAATACTTGCTTCTGTGTTACTATTGCCTACAGTATTCAGTAGAGTAACACACTGTACAGGTTTGTAGCCTCAGAGCAATAGATTGTATCACCTACGTATGTATAAGAACCCCCTATGATTTTCACACAAAGACAAAATCGCCTAAGGATCTTCAGAATATATCCTAGTCACTAAGTGATGCATGACTGTATAAGAATGTTAACACTTTAACGTTAACATACTACTGTATATCATAAACATTTCTCATGTATATACTTTAGAGAAATGATACGAGTGAAGATATTGCAGATAAAATGAATACATTTTAAAAGCATTAATCAACAAATAAATGATATTATAAACCAAAATCATTTATACTGAGAATATGAAGCACATATTCTCAGCATATTTGCAACAATCACTCAAAAGCCTTTTTGGGAGACTTGGGAACATCTGTTGGATTGTGATCAGGGAAGTTCTGGTTAAACGCAGGCAGGATATGTCTCTACTGCCTCTTTGACAATTTAAAAGAAATTAGGAACCTAGTATACGCATTCTCACATGGGTCCAAATCTAGCTTATGAACTGATGGGATACCATCAGGCACATAGTTCTGCTCACTGGATATATGCCATTTATATTTTTCATTTTTCACTCATTCATTCAACAAATGTTTATTGAATATGCCAGCTACTGTAAAGTCGCTTGTCCTGCCATTCCATCCTATAATGGAAGACTTTCTGGGTGATCATCTCATCCCTCCTCCTCTTCTTCCTCCTCCTCTTCCTTCCTTCTTTTTTCTTTCCTGTTACTTTCTTATTTTGCTTTTCCTCCTCCTAATATGGTACAGCTAGTTCGTGCTTTTTGTATTACCATAAATTATGCTACAATCTTTACCGTGTGCCTCATAGAGTAGAAGGAAAAAACTGAGTAAAAATATTCGTTCAAGTCTTATTTATGTAGGAAAATCAAAATAATAAATAATAAGAGAAGGTGTAGTTACATTATGATATAGCTGCTCTATAAAATATTTTATAGCCATTTTGAAATAAATTTTACAGACAATCTAGCAGTATAGTATGATATGTCAACTTTTCAATATTGTTTGAAAGATGCCATCCTACTGTACTCTTTCCAGGCCCTTGGTAAGGACTGAACTACACTAGTTCAGTCACATGGGATGGCCTTTGGAGCAGCTATGACCAGAGTTTAAACCAGAGGAAACATCATTTTCTGCTAGACCTCACATGGCCATTTTAAAGATGGTAGGGGTGAGGAGTGGCATGGTGTAGCTGTGATTAAGGGAGGAGTGAACTAACTCTGATGTAGCCTATTATGCTGGTGCCCATAGTGGAGATGTGGGTAAAATTTACCGCAGATTTTCCACACAGTAATATGCAATACCACAAGCCTTTATTCATAAGTTGGTTCTTTGATAAATCTTCCACTTCATATAGAATATCATATTTAATAGTCAAGTAGTCATCCTATTCCCCCTCTGGGAATCTCTGGAAAGGACTGCACTAGACCTGCACCATTCCTGTCAGATGATTACATCTGCCTTGAGATATGTACAGTGTTGTTTAAATATCTTTAATATGTCACCATGTATCTAAAGTTATATGCATTTCAGCAGAGAAAATGAATGTGTAAGATAAATCATATCTAGGTTGTAGTCAGAAGGATTTTCCTTTCATATGAACAAGGTATCTGAACAGCCCTAAAAACATAAAGCCAAGTAATTTTTAAACTGTTTTTATCTTAACAAATCTTCTCAAACGCTCAGAAAATGGAAAAATAAAGATTTTAATATCCAGCTTTCTTACCAGCATGCATTATTAACATTCCTCAGTGAAGTTCATAGTTCAGGTCCAAAATTTACAGCTCTAGCCACATTTCTGGAGAAGACTCAAAACTGGCGACAGCAACCTCTATGAACCTGAGTATGTTATTCAACTTATGTTTTAGTCCTCTTAGGATAACATCCTATTCTCCACAAGAGACAAAAGTCCAAGGCTGTAACATCTCTGTCCAGCCACATTCTCAGAAGACTTCCTCAAAGGGAACCATGTTCATAATCAGAAAGTGAGGATTTTTGCTTCTCAACCTAAACTCTGGCCTTCCAAGGAAGCATCAACTGTCAGATATAAAATCTAGAGTTTTGAGATTTCATGTAGGAAATATTAAAACCATTTAAAACTGTATCTTAAAGAAAAACAATACTCAGAAAGTTTTTCTAAAGGATAACAATTCAGCTACTACTGTAACTTTAAGAGATGAGTGCCTTAATAATATCAAATGTTTTTCCAAATATCAAATGTTTTTCCAAAAGATGGTTTTTACAAAAATCATTCTGTGATTTGTGCAATGGCACTTGCCTGTTCTGATTATCAACATGAGCAACGACATGAAATAAGAACATACTATCTCTAAGAAGGAATCTATCTACTTGAATGTTGATAATATGTCTCCCTGTATTCTCTTTAGAAGGATCTCAAGAGAAATTTCTTTTGAAAACATTTGTTCCAAGAACGATCAAAATTACCAGGACATTTTTTTACATCACATGGATACTGGGAATTGGATAACAGACAAATTTCTGTTTTCACATTGACTGCTGGAGAAATTGAGAACCAAATGTGGAGCTCACCTATGAGAGATGAGTAGGTCATCATGGTATACATCTTAAACCTTATTCATAGATCTTTTTTGCCCCCATTCTTATTTTATTCTTTCTTCTTCCATTTTCTGAAAATCATATTTTTTTACTTTTGATGTTCCTTTTTTGCAACATGACCAGGAATAGCTAAATAAAATATATGAGAAAATTATGCAAAAATTTATATTTACTATACGGATGTGTACATCCATAGAGGAATATTAAGAGAGAAATGAACAAATATGTTCTGTTAAAGTGGCAGCATTATGGCTGGCTTTTTTTCTTTTCCAAACTCTTTGAAATTGTATTTGCAATATAGGGACAAAAAAAGTTATTTGAATTTTGAAAGCTCTAGTTACTTATTCCAAAAGCAGGAAGAGTGTGCAAAAGTACGTGCATAACGCCATGCAATGTTTGATTATACCAAGACAAAAGGGGAACTGTCATAAATTGTGTGAAAAATCTGTAGTAAATTTTACCCATATCTGCACTGCGGGCACCAGCATAATATGCTACATCAGAGTTAGTGCACTCTTCCCTTTACCACACCTTGCCACGCCTTTCCCCTACCATCTTTAAAATGGCTACGTGAGGTCTAGCAGAAAGTGATGTTTCCTCTGGTCATAGCTGCTCCAAAAGCTGTCATCACATGTGATTGAACTAGTGTAGTCAGGGGCCTGGAAAGAATACAGTAGAAATGAAGTGAATCAAATAATATTGACAACATGACATATCATACTATATTGCTAGAATGTACAGAAGTGTGAGCATAACTCCATGCAATGTTTGATCATACTAAGACAAGAGGGGAACTGTCAAAAATTGAAGTTGGAATGGTAGGTGAGAACCAGCTTCTAAGGTCTTAGTGCACTATTCTAAGGGATTGTCTTATTGCCAGTAGGAAGCAGAAAGCAGCCTTCAGTTTGTAACTAAAATGTTTATAGACAGATAACTAGCAACTGAATAACTGAAGGAGTAGGACATAGGAAGTCCTCAATCAAGAGAACTAGTTAGGAAGCTTATTAGTAGGGGAAGGAGGTAGGTTGATAAAGACTCAGTGGAGACAGAAGTACAGTCAGATTTGACAGATTAGAAATGGGTGAGGAGGAAGAACTACAATGACCCCTAAGATTTGTTTTCTACTTTAGATCAATGGGTAGGTATTCTTGGTCAGCCCTATTCCTATTTTCCAAGTAAGCTATTACAAACCTACTGAGGCAATAATCATCAATGACCTCTAAAACACCAAATCCAGTGGATACTTTTCAGCTCTCATTTTATAGTATTCTCATAGCTTTTGGTAGGATTGACTCCTCATCTAATTCCTTTCTTGACCTTACATTTTCTGGTTCTCCTACTTCTCAGTCTCCTTCATTGGCTTTTATTCTTCTACCAGCTTTACTGTTCTGAGAAGAGCTCTCTCTTAAGTTCATACACTCTTCTAGGTGAGGAGAGTGGTAGGAAGTAAGCAAGGCAGAGGAGAACCACTTGAAAGAACAGAGATTATTTGGGATGTTTAGCAGAGGGATGACATGGGCTGACTTACATTTTAAAAGACTAAATACTATGTGTAAAATAGACTAATGAGGTTGAGATAGAGGTAGAGAAAAAAACAAGAGGATTATGAAATAATCTAGGATTGTACCAGAGTGGGAGCTATGGAAATGATGATAACTGGTGAGGATTATGAATATGAAGTCAATAGGATTTGTTTATCCATGTGAGGTGGTATGTCAAACAAAGGAATACAGAAAGAATTTTTTTTTTTTTTTTTTTTTTTTTGAGATGAGTGATTAGAAGACTGGAGTAAGAAGACTGAGACAGTTAAGACTTCCAGTGGAGCAGTTTTCAGGGAAACAAAAGTTTGTTGACTATGTTAAGTTTGAAAAGCCTGTTAGGCATTCAAGTAGTGATACTGAATAAGCACTTGGATACAGATACAGAGTTACGAGGACAATTTTGGACTGGAATATAAATTAAGGAGTTATAAGCATATAGATGGTATCTAAAGCTGAAAACTAGTTGGGGCCACCAGGGAGGGGTTGGTGAAGAATGAAAAGAGGAGATGTCCAAGGATAATGTCTTGGGTATTCCACAATTTATGGGTATTCCACAATTTAGAGGCAGATAAATGAGAAGATCCCAGCGAAGGAGGCTGAGAAAAATCAACTAGTAATGAAGAGAAGGTGGTGTCCAGAAGGTGACTGTAAGAAAAGGTTTTAGAGAGAAGTAAATAATCAATTCCACCATCTTCCTGAGAAGTTAAAATGAACACTCAGAATTAACCTCTGGATTTGGCAATATAGATGTTTATTGCTGACTTTGACAATAATTGTGAAATCATGAAGAAGGACACCTTGATTAGAGTGGGAATCTGTGGGCTGGTTCCTTTTAAGAGAGAGAAATAGGAAATATCAGGGGTGTTCAAAATGAAACAATTAATTGGCTAACATAGAACAAAAGAGCAGGAAAGCCATTATACAAATATATGGCTATTCAAAATCACAGATGTCTATACTTGGCTAAGCCTGAGAAAAAGCAAAATTCTGAAGTTTTGACCCTTCTGAGTTAACTACCAGTTAATTGTAGTGTTAGACCTTCTTATAATTTCTCATTAACGCAGTAATGAGGGACGTAAGGTAGAAACAGTAAATGTAGACATACATATGTATAATATATGTGTGTGTATGTGTATACACACACACATACATACACAAACACATATATACACATATATGCATAATAAAAGGAAGGATGGAAATAGGAAAATAGCTAAAAGAAATGTATGATTGAAAAAGGATTTATTCTTTTTTATCAGGGATACATGGAAATAACACATTTATTAGCTAAAGACAGGAACAAATAAAGAAGAAAGGTTAGATATTTGAAAAGACCTTGAGAAGAAGAGAAAAATTAATTTTAGAAGATCATTTTTTAGATGGAAAGGAGATATAAATGCACCAATGTACTTAAATTTTCAGGGGGAGATAATTTAAAGGCATTCACACCTAATGTCCCATACGTATTCTGAGAACTAGGCCAGATAATCTGCTGAAGTGATGGAGCCTGAGCTGTTTGGATAATTTAAAACGGTAAAGATTTTGAATAGCTATTATTCAAAATGGAAATAAAACTACAAGGGAGCAGTAAAATGTTCATTTATTCAACAGTTAAGCACCTTGTAAAGATTAACTCGTTTGCTCATAGTAACATACCTGTGAGATATGTTCAATTATTATTCTCTTTTTGCAGAAGGAGAAAATCAGGCACAAAGTGGTCATGCTATTTTCCCAAAGGCACCCAGCTAGTAAACGGAGGAGCCAGGAACTGAGCTTCATGCTCTGAATCACTTTGCAATGCTGCCTCCTAATTGTTCATAATTCTAAAAGGACCACATGGCAAAGATATGACTTTATTTAGCAGGTTTAGATATATAGGTGTTGAATTTCAAAGGACCAGTGTTTTAAGATTCATCCAGGATAGGAATTCAGAGGTTGAATGTGATAGAAGTTTGAGATATGGAGGAAAATGAAAGCTTAGTTGTTGAGATAATACATAGAGTGCAGACTAGTTGGAAGAGAAAAGGCAGGAGTGAAGCAAGTGGGCTTGTAGAGGGGCTCAAATATTTGATTCTTTGCTGTTTTCCTAAGGTTTTAAATTCCTTATGATGTCAGTGGACTAGCCTGATAGAAGTAAGGGGCAGTAAGATAGTTGAAAGGGGCAGGAGCTTAGATTGCAACACATGATTTTGAAGTGTAATTGTGGGAGGTGAAGAATTACTGGGTGACTAGGTAGCACTGGGGTGTGGCACTGGGAGAACACTGAAGTCCAAAGGCATTAAAAGCCTCTGTAGAAGAGGAGGTCAAGAAATTATGAGTCTAGGGTGCTGGGTGGGGCATCCCTATAAATACTGAAGTCACATATGAATCACTCAGGATGAGACAGGAAGGGGTGGAGAAAAGGACTTCAGAGACCAGTGGATTGCAATGTGAGTCTGATGAGAGAATACTCTAAGTGTAAAGTTAAGAGACCAGACAGCCATGATGAACAGACTGCAGACAGCATTCACACAGGCCACTCTTTCTTTTAGCCACCTACCTGTCTGAGCATGATGGAGAAGCCAAAAGTGCTGTGCCACTAAGGTGCCCAAACTGGCAGCATTCCTGAAGAGCTTTTTAACAGGGTTGAACTTTCGAAATGATAAAAGGCTTAAATTACCCCAGAGGTCCAACACATTAGCAAAGTAAATATTAACACGGTAATATTAATATAGTAATATTAACACAGATTAGTTTATCTAGCCCATTTAAAATCATTATCACTTAAGTATAAATAGGGGCTTGAAGATAAAGACACATTTTAAAAGGAGGATTAGCAGAAGGAGGAAGGGAACATGGAAAATTAAGATGGAATTTGGCTAAGGATAATGTGAACAACGAACATATAAGGGAGGAGAAAAGAATGGTGAACATGGAGAACTACTTACTACGTGCCCCGGGAATATTGTGGAAAAGGGGAAACTGCAAATGAGCCGTCTCCTTCCCTCATTTCAGTCTCAATAAAAATCATTTCAGATTCAGTGATAGGGGATTTCCCAGCTCTGACAAAGAGTCTCAAAACAAAATACACATTTTCACAGAAGAAAAATAAGGGCCAGGACCGGGCGCGGTGGCTCACGCCTGTAATCCCAGAACTTTGGGAGGCCGAGGCGGGCGGATCACGAGGTCAGGAGATCGAGACCATCCTGGCTGACACGGTGAAACCCCGTCTCTACTAAAAATTAAAAAAAAAAAATTAGCCGGGCTTGGTGGAGGGCTCCGGCAGCCCCAGCTACTCAGTAGGCTAAGGCAGGAGAATGGCGTGAACCCGGGAGGCGGAGCTTGCAGTGAACCAAGATCGCGCCACTGCACTCCAGCGTGGGCGACACAGCGAGACTCCATCTCAACAACAACAAAAAATAAGGGCCAGAAACTTCTACATAAATATGACAGTCGATAACTTTCTGTCCTTAAATCAGAAGGCAAGGTAAATTACATCCTGTTACAGAACTAAGTATTTAATATTGGCAGAAACTATGTTTTAATCAATAAAAAATCAGATTTGCCTTGGTGATTTGTATTGTTGGTTAGCTATCAAACCACCATTCTTCCACCTTCTTCTTTACCAAAAGAATCATTTTTATGCCAGTGGATATTTGCATCTTCACATAACACTAAGAGCTATGGCAGCCATCTCGTGGCCATGAGAGAGGCTAGCCTAAGAAGGTAAACCAATATGCTGACAAGGTTCCCACATTTGGAAAACCGAAATGCAGGGCACCCAGTTAAATACCAGTTTTAGATAACAAATAGTATTGCATGGGATGTACCTTAAAAATTATGCATTGTTTTTCCAAAATTCAGATTTCAGTGATGTATGTATTTAATCTGGCAATTCTAGTTGGTGTGGATGAAAAAAGAGAAAGAAAGATTCTGGCTCAATGAAGAAGTAATTGAGCTGCTGTATGAGCCAAATCTGGAACTGTCCTAATTCAAAACATTTTAATTAATATTGGGCAAATTTTCTTTGCTGTTAAGCCAGTTCTCTCTGCATTTTCTGTTACTTACAGCCCAAAGTGTACTAACTGATAGAGTTTTATCATTTCTCTCATTGAGCAGTATGATAACATATTGTCCATCCCTAAGTGTCAACTTAGAAATTCTAATTTGTATTTTCAAAAAATCTCTGTGAAGACTCTTCAATATAAAATGCCTCTGTGTTTTCAGAATTCATAATTTATGTCTTTGTGTAGCACCTCATAAAGATTATTTTTGCAAAATTCATAACATGTTAATGTATTCATCTGTATGGTTTGGCTGGATTGGATGATTTCTATGATCTATTGTAGTTCAGAAAATTTTATTGTTACTATAGGACAAATGAGGATATGATATAAAAGATGTAAAGGTGGGGCAGATACTTTCTTAATTGTCAAAGCACTTAACAATTTTAGCCATACCACAGAGATTATCCAATATTAAAATTAATGATATAAAAGGCTTTTTTGACAGTAGTCACTTGTTTTTGTTTTAAGAATTAAGAGGGCTATATTTATAACACCACCATCATGAAAAGCAGTAATTCAGTAACTTCTACCTGGTGTTTCTTGAGTTATGAGTAAAAGTTAGAATGTAATCTTTTATCCATGTAAGTTTATAGTTTTGCCTCTTAGTATCCCAAAAGAACAAAGTAATCTCAGGCAAAAGAAAATAAGATAAACAATGGAACATTTTTAGATGATTTTACAGGCTATGTGGCCCTGGAAGCAATAGAAGTTGACATTTTCTATTCACTTCCAAAGATTTACCAGAAGCCCAAACCAGGTTTGTGAATACTCTTAAAATTCTACGATCGGTATAACCACAGTGATTTTAGAAAAGAGGAAGTTTTACACCAAGTGACTTCTCATGGTCAGTGGGGAAAATGGCTTAAGCTTACAGGCTTATACAAGTGTCTGTCACAAATGGTGATATACATTTGTGTGCATGTGTGCATATCTGTGAGTATGTGTGCACATTTATGCTTGTGAGTGGCCCAGAGGTGGATGTTCCCCCAACACAAGAAGCCCCTCTCTGCTCTTTCCTCCATGCCCATCATTAAGGCAGATCCAGATTCACAAAACCAGAGCAAGTAAAATCAGTTTTACTAAACGTTTCCAGGGGTGGGAAATGGAAGGAGGGAACACCAAGAAGTTTACAGTACACATAGTCACCTGACATAGCAGTACCCTTCAAATTCTGCTCTGATCTCTAGCCACCTCATCACTCTTCTCCTCTCTCTTTCTTAACACAATCTTACTTAAATACAATTCAGCTTTTCTTCCAAGTTTTCTTATCTAAGAAAAACAGAAACACTGCAGTTATATTATAAAAAGCATTCCTCTAGGATTTTTATGGTATTAGGTCTAACATTTAAGTCTCTAATCCATCTTGAATTAATTTTCGTATAAGGAGTAAGGAAAGGATCCAGTTTCAGCTTTCTACTTATGGCTAGCCAATTTTCCCAGCACCATTTATTAAATAGGGAATCCTTTCCCCATTTCTTGTTTCTCTCAGGTTTGTCAAAGATCAGATGGCTGTAGATGTGTGGTATTATTTCTGAGGACTCTGTTCTGTTCCATTGGTCTATATCTCTGTTTTGGTACCAGTACCATGCTGTTTTGGTTACTGTAGCCTTGTAGTATAGTTTGAAGTCAGGTAGCGTGATGCCTCCAGCTTTGTTCTTTTGACTTAGGATTGTCTTGGAGATGCGGGCTCTTTTTTGGTTCCATATGAACTTTAAAGCAGTTTTTTCCAATTCTGTGAAGAAAGTCATTGGTAGCTTGATGGGGATGGCATTGAATCTATAAATTACCTTGGGCAGTATGGCCATTTTCACGATATTGATTCTTCCTATCCATGAGCATGGTATGTTCTTCCATTTGTTTGTGTCCTCTTTTATTTCAGTGAGCAGTGGTTTGTAGTTCTCCTTGAAGAGGTCCTTTACATCCCTTGTAAGTTGGATTCCTAGGTATTTGATTCTCTTTGAAGCAATTGTGAATGGAAGTTCATTCATGATTTGGCTCTCTGTTTGTCTGTTACTGGTGTATAAGAATGCTTGTGATTTTTGCACATTAATTTTGTATCCTGAGACTTTGCTGAAGTTGCTTATCAGCTTAAGGAGATTTTGGGCTGAGATGATGGGGTTTTCTAAATATACAATCATGTCATCTGCAAACAGGGACAATTTGACTTCTTCTTTTCCTAACTGAATACCCCTGATTTCTTTCTCTTGCCTAATTGCCCTAGCCAGAACTTCCAACACTATGTTGAATAGGAGTGGTGAGAGAGGGCATCCCTGTCTTGTGCCAGTGTTCAAAGGGAATTTTTCCAGTTTTTGCCCATTCAGTATGATATTGGCTGTGGGTTTGTCATAAATAGCTCTTATTATTTTGAGGTACGTTCCATCAATACCGAATTTATTGAGCGTTTTTAGCATGAAGGGCTGTTGAATTTTGTCAAAAGCCTTTTCTGCATCTATTGAGATAACCATGTGGTTCTTGTCTTTGGTTCTGTTTATATGCTGGATTATGTTTATTGATTTGCGAATGTTGAACCAGCCTTGCATCCCAGGGATGAAGCCCACTTGATCATGGTGGATAAGCTTTTTGATGTGTTGCTGAATCCGGTTTGCCAGTATTTTATTGAGGATTTTTGCATCGATGTTCATCAGGGATATTGGTCTAAAATTCTCTTTTTTTGTTGTATCTCTGCCAGGCTTTGGTATCAGGATGATGTTGGCCTCATAAAATGAGTTAGGGAGGATTCCCTCTTTTTCTATTGATTGGAATAGTTTCAGAAGGAATGGTACCAACTCCTCCTTGTACCTCTGGTAGAATTCAGCTGTGAATCCATCTGGTCCTGGACTTTTTTTGGTTGGTAGGCTATTAATTGTTGCCTCAATTTCAGAGCCTGCTATCGGTCTATTCAGGGATTCAACTTCTTCCTGGTTTAGTCTTGGAAGAGTGTAAGTGTCCAGGAAATTACTAGAGGAAAACCTAGGTAGTACCATTCAGGACATAGGCATGGGCAAAGACTTCATGTCTAAAACACCAAAAGCAACGGCAGCAAAAGCCAAAATTGACAAATGAGATCTCATTAAACTAAAGAGCTTCTGCACAGCAAAAGAAACTACCATCAGAGTGAACAGGCAACCTACAGAATGGGAGAAAATTTTTGCAATCTACTCATCTGACAAAGGGCTAATATCCAGAACCTACAAAGAACTCAAACAAATTTACAAGAAAAAAACAAACAACCCCATCAAAAAGTGGGCAAAGGATATGAATAGACATTTCTCAAAAGAAGACATTCATACAGCCAACAAACACATGAAAAAATGCTCATCATCACTGGCTATCAGAGAAATGCAAATCAAAACCACAATGAGATACCATCTCACACCAGTTAGAATGGCGATCATTAAAAAGTCAGGAAACAACAGGTGCTGGAGAGGATGTGGAGAAATAGGAACACTTTTACACTGTTGGTGGGATTGTAAACTAGTTCAACCATTATGGAAAACAGTATGGCGATTCCTCAAGGATCTAGAACTAGATGTACCATATGACCCAGCCATCCCATTACTGGGTATATACCCAAAGGATTATAAATTATGCTGCTCTAAAGACACATGCACACGTATGTTTATTGCAGCACTATTCACAATAGCAAAGACTTGGAATCAACCCAAATGTCCATCAGTGACAGATTGGATTAAGAAAATGTGGCACATATACACCATGGAATACTATGCAGCCATAAAAAAGGATGAGTTTGTGTCCTTTGTAGGGACATGGATGCAGCTGGAATCCATCATTCTTAGCAAACTATCACAAGAACAGAAAACCAAACACCGCATGTTCTCACTCATAGGTGGGAACTGAACAATGAGATCACTTGGACTCGGGAAGGGGAACATCACACACCGGGGCCTATCATGGGGAGGGGGGAGGGGGGAGGGATTGCATTGGGAGTTATACCTGATGTAAATGACGAGTTGATGGGTGCAGCACACCAACAAGGCACAAGTATACATATGTAACAAACCTGCACGTTATGCACATGTACCCTACAACTTACAGTATAATAATAATAAATAAATTAAAAAAAAAAAAAAAAAAGCATTCATGTTAAAATACTGTCCAATTACCACTATTCTCACTTAAACATACTTCTTGACAGACATCTCTTATATACCCCCCAACAAACATATTTTAGTGTTCATTCAGCAAAACCAGGTGAGTCCCCACAAAGAAAAAAATTTGCTCCTTAGAAAAAATTAATATTCTCTGTATCAGAATGTAGAAACAAAAAAAAATGGCACATACATGCATGCAGACACACATACCCCAAAATAAGAACAGTGAACTTGAGAGAAGAAAAAGGAAGGAGGAACAGAAACATTTAACATTTTAATTAGGTGTTCTAAAAACATTGACAATTGAAGAAATATATTTAGAAGATATATCTTTTTGTAGGATGCTTTTTGTTTGGAATTCATTTTAACCTATGTATCAAGATGTTACTTTTTTAAAAATATTGATTTGCTCTCCCTTACAAATTAATAATCACACAATAAACTCTAAGAGTCATTCATTGAATTTACCTTGGAAAGATATTTTCAGTCCAAGGATTCCCGCTTTTTATTATTTATTCATACAAGGTAAAATTTTGTCTCTACATCTTGCATAACAATAACAACAACAAAAACCGGAAATAAAACCGATAAATGGAAAAGAACATTTCTCTATCATCTTTTAATTCAAATCTTTGGTAATATCCAGTGTTTTTCTAATATAGTCAAATAGTATTTCTATACTACCCTAAGAAAGACTGTTTTACTTCAAATATTTCTCAAACTAATAGAGCTTACCATAAGCAAAATACCTTAATGTATATGCACTGTTGCATTTCAGCCTGGGAGACACAGTGATACTCTATCTCAGACCAAAGAAAAAAAAAAAAAAATAGAATGATGAAAACAAAGTCCTTCTTCAATATGACCCCATTTACCAATTGAAGCCTATCCACTTACAGATACACTTTTCTCCATTTGAATCTATCATTTTTCTCTTTAGTGAACACGACCCCTGCCCCTCCCCCACTTCATCCTTGTTGTTTCTGTCCACCAAGAATGTCATCTCCTTTATCTTCCTCTCTTGCTTGAGCCTCTCAACATTTACCTTTTCCAGAAAGCTCTTTACAAGTTTTCCAGTCCATGTGGTGTTCTACTCTCAGTATGAGTTTAGCATTCTGTTGTTCTGACTACTAACTAACTAGTTTATTCTTAATGCTCTCCTATAACCTCCATCTGCACTTGCATTCTGAAACTTACTAGAAATTTCTCTACCAAAGTGTGTTTATTCATTGTTCAAATCTGTGAATTCAAATTTCCAGAAACCCTAAAGTCAACAACCAGAGAAAAAGAAAGAAAACAAACAAATTTTTACTTGTTTTAAAAAAGTACATGCAGGACTCCTTTCCTCTTATTCTGGAGTGCAATTTCTAGGCATTTCTCATGCGAGTTACCAATAGTGACATCATTTCAGATTTAATTCTCCATGATAGTCTCTCTTTTTTTTTTTCCATGGTGCATGTGGTAATACTATGGTTTTAAAAATTGCTTTTTACAAGGATTTCTTTTTCTCAAACTCATTCTTACCCAAAATCTCAAACATGTGGAAGAGATGCCAATGCAGAGACTTTTGTTAAAGAGGGTGCAGTGTGAGGCGAGCGGTGAGGAACTGCCTGCTTGATCCTTCCACAGGTAGCTCCTGTGGCTCCTCCAGGAATTCAAGAGACACTGTAGAAACAGCAGAAACCTTGGTCTTGGCTCTGCCACTCTCTCTCTGTACGGGCTTGAGCAAATCTCTTTCCTTTACCTTAAAAACAATGAACTTGGCTGTCAGAGGTCATACACAGAGGCTAAAAAGCTTCATAATGCAAGCATCAGTCAAGACAAAAAAAAAAAAAAAGATTCATGCCTATGCTATTTCAATGTCCTGTAGTTATATTAGATCAACATTTTTTCTTAGGTTTCCTTAGAAAAAAATGTTTATAGGGTTCCAAGATGGTCAAATAGGAACAGATCCAGCCTCCAGCACCCAGAAGACGGGTGATTTCTGCATTTTCAACTGAAGTACCGGGTTCATCTCACTGGGGCATGTCAGACAGTGGGTGCAGGACAGTGGGTACAGCCCAGTGAGGGACAGCGGAAGCAAGGCGAGGCATCACCTCATGTGGGAAGTGCAAGGGGAAGGGAATTCCCTTTCCTAGCCAAGGGAAACCGTGACACGCAACACGTGGAAAATCAGGTCACTCCCACCCTAATACTGTGCTTTACCAAGGGTCTTATAAAATGGAACAGCAAGAGATTATATCCTGCGCCTGGCTCGGAGGGTCCCAAGCCCACGGAGCCTCCCTCATTGCTAACACAGCAGTCTGAGTTCTAACTTCAAGGCTGCAGCGAGGCTGGGGGAGGGGCACCTGCCATTGCTGAGGCTTGAGTAGGTAAACAAAGCGGCCTGAAAGCTCAAACTGGGTGGAGCCCACCACAACTCAAGGAGGCCTGCCTGCCTCTGTAGACTCCACCTCTGGGGACAAGACATAGCTAAACAAAAGGCAGCAGATACCTCTGCAGATTTAAATGTCCCTGTCTGACAGCTTTGAAGAGATTTAGTGGTTTTCCCAGCATGGAGTTTGAGATCTGAGAACTGACAGACTGCCTGCTCAAGTGGGTCGCTGACCCCCGACTAGCCTAACTGGGGGACATTCCCCACTAGGGGCAGACTGACACCTCACACAGCCAAGTACCCCTCTGAGACGAAGCTTCCAGAGGAACGATCAGGCAGCAACATTTGCTGTTCAGCAATATTCACTCTTCTGAAGCCTCCTCTGCTGATACCCATGCAAACAGGGTCTGGAGTGGACCTCCAGCAAACTCCAAAGACCTGCAGCTGAGGGTCCTGATTGTTAGAAGGAAAACTAAGAAACAGAAAGGACATCCATACCAAAACCCCATCTGTACATCACCATCATCAAAGACCAAAGGTAGATAAAACCACGAAGATGGGGAAAAAAACAGAGCAGAAAAGCTGAAAACTCTAAAAATCAGAGCATCTTTCCCCCTCCAAAGGAACACAGCTCCTCGCCAGCAATGGAACAAAGCTGGATGGAGAATGACTTTGACGAGTTGAGAGAAGAAGGCTTCAGACAATCAAACTTCTCCAACATAAAGGAGGAAGTTCAAGCCCATTGCAAAGAAGCTAAAAACCTTGAAAAAAGACTTGATGAATGGCTAACTAGAATAACCAATGTAGAGAAGTCCTTAAATGACCTGATAGAGCTGAAAACCATGGCACAAGAACTACGTGACAAATGCACCAGCTTTAGTAACCAATTCAATCAACTGGAAGAAAGGGTATCAGTGATTGAAGATCAAATGAATGAAATGAAGCGAGAAGAGTTGAGAGAAAAAAGAGTAAAAAGAAACAAACAAAGCCTTCGAGAAATATGGCACTATGTGAAAAGACCAAATCTATGTCTGATTGGTATACCTGAAAGTGACGGGGAGAATGGACCCAAGTTGGAAAACATTCTGCAGGATATTATCTGGAGAACTTCCAGATAATTCTGGGAGAATTTCCCCAACCTAGCAAGGCAGGCCAACTTTCAAATTCAGGAAATACAGAGAATGCCACAAAGATACTCCATGAGAAGAGCAACTCCAAGACACATAATTGTCAGATTCACCAAAGTCGAAATGAAGGAAAAAATGTTAAGGGCAGCCAGAGAGAAAGGTCGGGTTATCCACAAAGGGAAGCCCATCAGAATAACAGCGGAACTCTCGGCAGAAACTCTACAAGCCAGAAAGTGGGGAGGCGGGGGGCAGTGTTCAACATTCTTAAAGAAAAGCATTTTCAACCCAGAATTTCATATCTAGCCAAACTAAATTTCATAAGTAAAGGAGAAATAAAATCCTTTAAAGACAAGCAAATGCTGAGAGATGTTTTCACCACCAGGCCTGCCCTACAAGAGCTCCTGAAGGAAGCACTAAACATGGAAAGGAATAACTGGTACCAGCCACTGCAAAAACATGCCAAAATGTAAAGACCACCAATGTTAGGAAGAAACTGCATCAACTAACGAGCAAAATAACCAGCTAACATCATAATGACAGGATCAATTTCACACATGACAATATTAACCTTAAATGTAAATGGGCTAAATGCTCCAATTAAAAGATACAGACTGGCAAATTGGGTAAAGAGTCAAGACCCATCAGTGTGCTGTATTCAGGAGACCCATCTCACGTGCAGAGACATGCATAGGCTCTAAATAAAGGGATGGAGGAAGATCTACCAAGGAAATGGAAAACAAAAAAAGGCAGGGGTTGCAATCCTAGTCTCTGACAAAACAGACTTTAAACCAACAAAGATAAAAAGAGACAAAGAAGGTCATTACATAATGGTAAAGGGATCAATTCAACAAGAAGAGCTAATATGCTAAATATATATGCAGCCAATACAGGAGCACCCAGATTCATAAAGCAAGTCCTTAGAGACTTACAAAGACACTTAGACTCCCACACAATAATAATGGGAGACTTTAACACCCCACTGTCAACATTAGACAGATCAATGAGATGGAAAGTTAACAAGGATATCCAGGAATTGAACTCAGCTCTGCACCAAGCAGACCTAATAGACATCCACAGAACTCTCCACACCAAATCAACAGAATATACATTCTTCTCAGCACCATATCGCATATATTCCAAAATTGACCACATAGTTGGAAGTAAAGCACTCCTCAGCACATGTAAAAGAACAGAAATTATAACAGACTGTCTCTCAGACCACAGTGCAATCAAACTAGAACTCAGGATTAAGAAACTCAATCAAAACCGCTCAACTACATGGAAACTGAACAACCTGCTCCTGATTGACTACTGGGTACATAATGAAATGAAGGCAGAAATAAAGATGTTCTCTGAAACCAATGAGAACAAAGACACAACATACTAGAATCTCTGGGATACATTTAAAGCAGTGTGTAGAGGGAAATTTATAGCACTAAATGCCCACAAGAGAAAGCAGGAAAGATCTAAAATTGACACCCTAACATCACAATTAAAAGAACTAGAGAAGTAAGAGCAAACACATTCAAAAGCTAGCAGAAGGCAAGAAATAACTAAGATCAGAGCAGAACTGAAGGAGATGGAGACACAAAAAAAACCTTCAAAAAAATCAGTGAATACAAGAGCTGGTTTTTTGAAAAGATCAACAAAATTGATAGACTGCTAGCAAGACTAATAAACAAGACAAGAGAGAAGAATCAAATAGATGCAATACAAAAATGATAAAGGGGATATCACCATTGACCCCACAGAAATACAAACTACCATCAGAGAATGCTATAAACACTTCTATGCAAATAAACTAGAAAACCTAGAAGAAATGGATAAATTCCTCGACACATACACTCTCCCAAGACTAAACCAGGAAGAAGTTGAATACCTGAATAGACCAATAACAGACTCTGACATTGATGCAATAATTAATAGCCTACCAACCAAAAAAAGTCCAGGACCAGACAGATTCACAGCCTAATTCTACCAGAGATACAAGGAGGAGCTGGTACCATTCCTTTTGAAACTATTCCAATCAATAGAAAGAGAGGGAATCCTGCCTAACTCATTTTATGAGGCCAAGATCATCCTGATACCAAAGCAGGGACACAGCAACAACAAAAAAGATAATTTTAGACCAATATCCCTGATGAACATCGATGCAAAAATCCTCAATAAAATACTGGCAAACCAAATCCAGCAGCATGTCAAAAAGCTTATCCACCATGATCAAGTGGGCTTCATCCCTGGGATGCAAGGCTGGTTCAATATATGCAAATCAATAAACGTAATACAGCCTATAAACAGAACCAAATACAAAAACCACATGAGTATTTCAATAGGTGCAGAAAAGGCGTTTGACAAAATTCAACAGCCGAAGGGTTGTTAAAAACTCTCAATAAATTCGGTATTGATGGAACATATCTCAAAATAATAAGAGCTCTTTATGACAAAGCCACAGCCAATATCACACTGAATGGGCAAAAACTGGAAGCATTCCCTTTGAAAACTGGCACAAGACAGAAATGCCCTCTCTCACCACTCCTATTCAAGATAGTGTTGGAAGTTCTGGCCAGGGAAATCAGGAAGGAGAAAGAAATAAAGGGTATTCAATCAGGAAAAGAGGAAGTCAAATTGTCCCTGTTTGCAGATGACATGATTGTATATTTAGAAAACCCCATCATCTCAGCCCTAAATCTCCTTAAGCCGATAAGCAACTTCAGCAAAGTCTCAGGATACAAAATCGATGTGCAAAAATCACAAGCATTCTTACACACCAATAACAGACAAACAGAGAGCCAAATCATGAATGAACTCCCATTCACAATTCACAATTGCTTCAAATAGAATAAAATACCTAGGAATCCAACTTACGAGGGATGTGAAGGACCTCTTCAAGAACTACAAACCACTGCTCAGTGAAATAAAAGAGGACACAAACAAATGGAAGAACATACCATGCTCATGGATAGGAAGAATCAATATCATGAAAATGGCCATACTGCCCAAGGTAATTTACAGATTCAATGCCATCCCCATCAAGCTACCAATGAGCTTCTTCACAGAATTGGAAAAAGCTACTTTAAAGTTCATATGGAACCAAAAAAGAGCCCGTATTGCCAAGACAATCCTAAGCAAAAAGAACAAAACTGGAGGCATCATGCTACCTTTCTTCAAACTATACTACAAGGCTAAGGTAACCAAAACAGCATGGTACTGGTACCAAAACAGAGATATAGACCAATGGAACAGAACAGAGCCCTCAGAAATAATACCACACATCTACAACCATCTGATCTTTGACAAACCTGACAAAAACAAGAAATAGGGAAAGGATTCCCTATTTAATAAATAGTGCTGGGAAAACTGGCTAGCCATAAGTAGAAAGCTGAAACTGGATCCCTTCCTTAAACCTTATAAAAAATTAATTCAAGATGGATTAGAGACTTAAATGTTAGGCCTAAAACCATAAAAACCATAGAAGAAATCCTAGGCAATATCATTCAGGACACAGGCGTAGTCAAGGACTTCATGTCTAAAACACCAAAAGCAATGGCAACAAAAGCCAAAATTGACAAATGGAATCTAATTGAACTAAAGAGCTTCTGCAGAGCAAAAGAAAGTACCATCAGAGTGAACAGGCAACCTAAAGAATGGGAGAACAGTCTTGCAATCTACTCATCTGACAAAGGGCTAAGATCCAGAACCTACAAAGAACTCAAACAAATTTACAAGAAAAAAACCACCCCATCAAAAAGTGGGCAAAGGATATGAACAGACACTTCTCAAAAGAAGACATTTATGCAGCCAGCAGACACATGAAAAAATGCTCATCATCACTTGCCATCAGAGAAATGCAAATCAAAACCACAATGAGATAATTTCAAACGAGTTAGAAGATGATCATTAAAAAGTCAGGAAACAACAGGTGCTGGAGAGAATGTTGAGAAATAGGAACACTTTTACACTGTTGGTGGGACTGTAAACTAGTTCAACCATTGTGGAAGACAGTGTGGTGATTCCTCAAGGATCTAGAACTAGAAATATCATTTGACCCAGCCATCCCATTACTGGGTATATACCCAAAGAATTACAAATCATACTGCTATAAAGACACATGCAAATGTATGTTTATTGTGGCACTATTCACAATAGCAAAGACTTGGAACCAACCCAAATGTCCATCAGTGATAGACTGGATTAAGAAAATGTGGCACATAAACACCATGGAATATTATGCAGTCATGAAAAAGGATGAGTTCATGTCCTTTGTAGGGACATGGAAACCATCATTCTCAGCAAACTATTGCAAGAACAGAAAACCAAATGCTGCATGTTCTCACTCATAGGTGGGAACTGAACAATGAGAACACTTGGACACAGGAAGGGGAACATCACACACCGGGGCCTGTTGTGGGGTTGAGGGAGGGAGGAGGGATAGCATTAGGAGATAAACCTAATGTAAATGACGAGTTAATGGGTGCAGCACACCAACATGGCACATGTATGCATAAGTAACAAACCTGCACGTTGTGCACATGTACCCTAGAACATAAAGTATAATAAAAAAATAAAATAAAATAAAATAAATAAATAAAGAAAAATGTTTTATAATGTTTTATAAAAATAAGAATCTAGGATTGATTAACAATATGAACAATTGTGTTTCATTTGTATTCTGGTTTGTGGATTACCTTTTATCAGTAAATTTCAGTTTTGAAAATTCTACTTTGAGGTAGCATTTTTTAAGTAACCAAAGTTTGTATTCAATATTCACAACTTCTAAACTTCTGTATTACTTCAAGGATGAAAGCAGTGTAACATAGTGTTCCTACATAGAAACAATCTGGTATAAATATCATTCAGATATTTGCTTTGGCATGTGTTCACTTAACAGAATGTGTGAAGAAATACACAAACCCAGTGTCAGGCAAATACCACTAAAAAGTACTACCACTCCAGTTAATAAAATATATTGGTGAATTTGGGACATTTCAGTTTGGCTATATTTAAAAACTATTTCTATGGTGCACTGGTTCATTTGTAAATGGAAAAAAATAGGCAGGCAAAAACAGTAAGCTCCACTTGCTTCAGGCAACCTGTTAAATAAACTGTTGCTGCTTTTAACTGCAGCATACTTTAATGTGACTGCCAACATCTATAAATTTTTTTGAATGCCTGGTTTTCTCATCAGATCAACTTGACTCAGCTATCAATGAAAAAGTGCCATATTCGGCTTGATCACAACAACTGTTGATACTGCTGCTAGTTTTTTGACCAAAATATTCCAGTTTACAAAATTGATTTATAATGTGGAAATCTCAATAGAAAAGCCAATTCATCTATGTGTGTGTATTTGTATATATGTGTATATGCATATATATAATTTTATAAATATTTATTGTTAAAGTCATTTCTAATGAATTAAACTTTAGAAATAAATTGTACATATAACTTACAAAATTTAGTGAAATTTAACACAGTGCCCTATTATTGAAGTTATATAAATAACTTAAATATGCTTAAATTGAGAATATTCAGAATTTCATCCTTTTTTTAATGTTCTTAACTCAAATAAATGATTCTTGTTTGAAATAACAAATATGCTAATTACTCTGATTTGATCATTACACATTGTACACATGTATTGAAATATCACACTTAGCCCATAAATATGTAGAATTTTGTGTCAATTATAAACAATAATTAAAAATATTCAGTCCATGTACATTTTTCCCATTCATTAAAGTGTTGTGTTACCTTTCATACAAGATGATTTACCTAACTTAATAGGAATTGAGTACTAAGATTTGATATCCAGAAACTTGCCCACTAATAAGGACCATAATAAGGAACTGCAGTATAAGCCAATTATCATCTTAGTGATATAGGCATTGCTTTAAAATCACGTTCTTGAATGTGAAAAAGCATTTGAGATCTGAGGTGAATCAAAGGAAAACTTTTTTGCCTGGAAAAGCAATGAGGAATTCCTGATCACATTTACTCTCCCTCCTCCCATACATACATCAACTAGCTTTAAAAGCACCGTAATAAAAAATTAAAAAGAAAACAAAACAAAACAAAGCAAAACAAAAAACAGGTTTGACAGGAAGGATGATTTTGATTAGGGAAAGTCTGAAGGTGAGGAGAAGGGTAAAGAAGTTAATAAGAAAGAAAGGGAGCTATTGGGCTTTTCTGTCTATTATGAAAGTTTGCTTATTCTTAGAGGAAACTAGCTATAAAACTACTGAATCCATTGAGGTATAAGCAGGAGTGCATCTAGGACAAACAGGATGTAATGCTTTTATTTTGGCTTCATTCAACTCTGTCTCAATTGACCATCCCTTGAGAGAAGAGTACCTAGCATCAAATAATGGAGAATGTCGAGTAAGATTTTCTCTCAAACTCTATCAGTGCCTTGGATTTAGTAGCTCATCAATGTTTTCTTTGGCTTAATTAGTCTGAAAGTTATAAGAAAAAAATGAATAAATGAAAGGTGATGCTCAGAAGATACTACAGGTGCAAATTTCTGGAATAGATGCCACCCGTAAACACTTGAATATAATAGATATTGATAAGGCCCACAAGAATAGAAAGGCCATGAAAAGAAAGTGGAAAATTGGTTGTGTATTCCTTTTTAGAAAGAAGTTGACTTTGTGCCTTTAAGGAAAAGAACCCAGTATTTTTAAATAATTCAAATACATCAAAATAAAAACCAAAAGAAAAGCATCCTGGTGGTTAAAATGTTGCAGTTTCATTTTTTGAAAATCTAACTTTACATTTGTGTATCATTTATCTATCACAGTTCTTTCTTTTATGCTCCAAATCAAATTTTCCTCAAATTTTTAGTAATAATAAAGAAAAGTCTGTTTTTTTCCATTTTTTTCCAAAGTTAAGTATTTTGAGGGGAGAAAGGCAAGAGGCAAACCTTGCCATTTGAAATTATTATGTGTCCCTACTAGAAAATATAAATTTAGTTCATTTTATGTTCAACTGGTGAGAATTTATTATCCTTGGTACAATTTTATATATCATAGAAGTGTAGCACATCTAGTCTGAACATGATGTTTCTAAAGAAAGAGCCAGACATTTGCGTTCAAGTTTAAAACCTCCTGAAATGAAAAAGATGCCCAAAAGTAAGATTAAATTAGCCTTACTGCATATTCTAAGGTTACAGGAACTGTTTGGTAATTGTTTCTATGAAGAACAAGCATAGCGCAAGCTAATCTAAAGTATCAATATGAATGGAATTGCAAGCCATACTAAATTAGAACAGTATTAGTTTCACTATAAAATGAGACTTTTTTGGAGTACTTCATGCTAGTCATATCATTATCAACGAACCAAAATTCTTCTAATTATTTTGTTAACATGTATTTTTTGATATGCCTTTATTGTAAAATATCAACATTAAATGCTATGTAATTCTATTTCATCTCTTGCAGTATGCAGATTCCTCATAGAAAATATACATATACCATGGTACATTGTATTTTGACATCATAAAGTGAGAAAAATAATTTTAAATTGGTTTCTTAAAATACAATTCTTTAGCACAAATTTCTGTATAAGGTCAGAAATTTTTTTTTCATAAGAGGTCAGGTAGCAACTTTTTTTGTTTTGTTTTGTTTTGTTTTGTTTTGTTTTGAGACGGAGTCTCGTTCTGTCACCCAGGCTGGAGTGCAGTGGCGGGATCTCGATTCACTGCAAGCTCCGCCTCCCGAGTTCACGCCATTCTCCTGCCTCATCCTACTGAGTAGGCGCCCTCCACCAAGCCCAGCTAATTTTTTTTATTTTTATTTTTAGTAGAGACGGGGTTTCACCGTGTCAGCCAGGATGGTCTTGATCTCCTGACCTCGTGATCCGCCCTCCTCAGCCTCCCAAAATGCTGGGATTACAGGCGTGTGCCACTGCGCCCGGCCCAGGTAGCAATTTTGTAAATATACATATACCATGGTTATAGACTTAGTAGACTTCTTGGCCTTATAGTCGTAGTCTTGTAGTCTTAATAGATTTTGTGGCCTTAGTAGACTTTGTGGGCCTAGGAGTCTCAATTACAACTACTTAATTCTGCCATTACAGCACAAAAGCAGCCAAATGCAATATGTAAATGAATGAACATGCTGTCTTCTAATAAAACTTTATTTTCAAAAACAGGTAGTAGATTAGATTTGGCCTTCAGGCTATAGTTTGCTGACTACTGTTGTAAAAATACCACCTTTTTCTATTTTCTCTGATTAGCAAAGATGATTGAAAAACACTTCTCACTCTCCAGAGTTATTGTGAGGATTATGAGGCTCAAGCAAATACAAAGCACTTTAAAATCTGGAAGCATTTTCATCTATAAGTGAACTGTGGTATGATTACAAACATGAAATAGTCAAACATTTATATGTAAAATGGGTATTACTTACCATCAAATATATCAGGATGCCTTTTTAAATATTATAATAGATGAAAATTATTTCATGTTTCTAACATTTGGGGAGGCCTGGAAATATTATGACTCCCTATTCTGGTTAGTTCTATCATAACTAGGAAATTTGTTTAAAATTAATTTGATACATTTCAACCTGGTGTGTTTAAATACATGGACCTGGCACTATTTCTTTTCTACAACTTGAAAAATAGGCAGATACTCGTTTTTAAAATGAAACACATATCCCATATTCAATAATCCTTCTGATTGACTTTAAAATCAGCATTCCTGCCATATGATTTTTGGAGATGAGAAACTTGGGAAAGAAGGAAACTAGTTGAAGAAGTAATGCTTACTTTGTTTGGAACAGCCAGAAGAAATTAACAGCTTCATTGACGATGGAAACTGATGTCAACTTTACATGGAAAAGTCAAGGAGATACTAAACATGGACTTCTCTGTGTACATGAGGAAATAAAAGATCTCATCCAAGCTAGCTATATACATTAAATATTGTTCAGATTAAAAATTATGCTTTACCCATCATAAATTAAAGAATTCAGATTACAACAGCTCACAGATTAATCAAAACTTTCCTGCTTTAAAGGCAACAACAAAAAAATTTCTTCACATTTTTAGAGAAATATGTTTTGTAACTGAAACTGCAGAAAGCAAAATAAAAATAAAAAAGAGAAAATATGTTTTGTAGCTTTCAGTTTCGGAGAAATCTTATTTTATATAAATTATGATATCCACATTCAGTGTTCTTAGGAACACTATCACATGTTAGCTAGTGAGATGACTTTAAAAAATATTTTATGATATGTTACATAATCTAAGGAAACATTTCCAATTAAGCAGGTGCACATTACAATATTTGCATTTTTAAAGCACTTATAAGGGAGACCAGAGTGTTTTAAAAGATAAGGGAACTAACAATTCCAGTAACACTATCACTTATTTGAATTACGATCAAAACCTAGACAAGTTAATGCTAATCAGATGTTTTTCTGACCTACATAAAATGATTCAACCCTCCCACATCTAGTCATTGGAGAAAAAAACACCAAACTGCCTAATTATCATCTTTTTTCTCAGGTTTGGGATGCCCTCTCTTGATTATCAAGTCTGATATGAGTTTGATGCATATTTCTATTTTTGTACTAACTATGTTACATCATGAATATTTCTGTTTTTATCCATATAAAATAAGTTCTTTGTAGGGACAACTATATATTACTCACAGTATCCCTAGTACCTGGCCCTTAGCACACACTTTATTGGTTAACGATATCACAAGAAGTTGCACTGAATCTAAGACTAGTATTGTTAATATATATGGTTTCTCAACATGCTGGCACCATACAAATAACTTTATCACAAACTATACAGGGAGGCATTAGATGGACTACTTTTTCTATGTACAAGGTTGTCTTTCATAGTTAAGAAAGTACTATGTTGAAATTTCCTGAGGTGCCCAACTCGTTTTATATTTTAATTACTTCTTGATAAATGTTTTCAATAGTAAACTTGCACTGACTAGTGAAACCCACATTTTTAAACTTTTATTTTAGGTTTGGGGGTACATATGAAGATTTGTTACATAGGTACAAACGTGTCATGGGGGTTTGTCATAAATATTATTTCATCACCCAGGTATTAAGCCCAGTTATCAAGTTATCTTTTCTGCTCCTCTCCCTCCTCTCACCCTTCCCCATCAAGGAGACCGCAATGTCTGTTGTTTCCTTCTTTGCGTTCATAAGTTCTTATCATTTAGTTCCCACTTTTAAGTGAGAAGATGTGGTCTTTGGTTTTCTGTACTTGTGTTAGTTTGCTAAGGATTATAGCCTCCAGCTTCATAAATGTTCCTGCAAAAGACATGATCTTGCTCTTTTCTTTGGCTGCATAGTATTCTATGGTGTATATGTATCACATTTTCTTTATCCATTCTGTCATTGATGGGCATTTAGGTTGATTCCATGTCTTTGTTATTGTGAATAGAGGTGCAGTGAACATTCACGTGCGTGTCTCTTTGTGGGAGAATAATTTATACTATTCTGGGTATATGCCCAGTAATGGGATTGCTGGGTCAAATGGTAGTTTTACTTTTAGCTCAGTCACCATACTGCTTTCCAAAATGGTTGAAACCCCACTGTTAATATATCTTGAGATAATATATCTTTAGGAGTAGATCCTTAACTCAACACTTCTTCTCTGTAGCCCATCTATGGGCACTGACTTGGTTGCTAGGTGTAACTTGGTTGATCTATTGCCATGATAAAGGTTAGAGTAAAACACTACCAATAATATTTTTCACACAAGTCAGAAAGATGCTTTTCTATTAGAAACACAGGAATTTGAACATATAATTCTAATGTAGATAAGTTTCTTTAGGAAAAGATACCTAGAAGCAGGAAGTAGAGAACAGTTCTCTCGGTTGCTAATGAGGTTATTTTTCCTGTGAAGTATATATTACCTACAGACACATTTGACTTCCTCAAGCCTGTGGCATACATTATATTTAAAAGGACTTTAGCCTATGCCTCAATGTCTATGAGCACCCACCTATACATCTAAGGATACTGATTATTTGGCTCCAGGGTATACATCATTGTGTACATGCATTTGTACTCCTCCTCCTTGACGTATATTTCCATGGTTGGTGAAAGAGAACCTCTTTAACCTTATCCCTTTAAAATCAGTCCTCAACCCTATGCTAAATTCCATATTCCAGTCTCAGGAGCTATTGCAAATACTACTGTCCCATGTCTTCTCACAGCCTTTGCCCCTTTGCATGTACAGAATTCTCTCCACTCCTTTGCCTGACATTTCTTCTGCTTAGGATACTTTCTATCCCACCCAAACCCATGACCTAATTCCTACCCACATTTCAAGACCTAGTTTACCTACAAATCTCTACATAAGCCATCCCGAGCCCTTCAACACTGGGTTAAATGCCCCATTACCAGTGCTCCCAGAACACCTACATAGAATTGTCCATTCACTTCTTGTTTTGTTTTTTTTTCTATTTAAAGTGTTATCCTTGAAGGCAGGGCCTGTGTCTTATCCATTATTATATCTCTAGCAATACAAAAACAATGAGGCTATGTGGGAAAAGAGTAAAGATTTTGGAGTTGTGGAGGCTGAGCACTTAGCAGTAGTATTATCTTGGGCAACTCTCAATCTCTTCATGGCTTGTTTCCTATCTGTAAAATAAGTAGAACACTGCTTACTTTGTAGGATTGTTAATACATACTCAAATATGTACTTGGTGCCTTTTCTAAGCACCTTGCATGCATGATCTCATTTATTGTTCGGCAAAACTTTATGAAGTATGTAGTGTTATTACCAATATTTTATAGTTCAGGAAACTGAAACACAGAAAGATTAAGTACCTTGTCCATGGATACACAGCTAATAAGGACATAACTAGGATCTGAAACCTGACAGTCTAACCCCAGAGCACTCATAAGTTCTATACTGCATTTCACTTTGTTGCACAACTTTAGAGTGTGGTTCAAATAATCGGATTGAGCTACCAGTTCTACTAGATAACATAAGGATGTTATATTTGAGGATCTTTATTTTCATGTATTTTCAGCTTTCAGAAAATCTTATGAAGCAGTACTTTTGCTCTTTCTATTGAGCAAGTTGTATAGATTCAAAAAGGATCTCATTAAGTACAATTCCTTCTTAAAATATGTTTTAAGGTATTTCATTCCAAATTAAGGAAAAATACCAAACATCTAGAATAATTATAATTTTCTTACTTAAGCCCATAAGTCTTTCTCATAGGCCTCAATATATAAACACATTAAATTCTTGCTTCACTTTTAGCCTAACTTTGATACTAAATGTTCTCATTCAATATATTACTTCTGTAAGCTTCTAAAGCATGCTGGTGATATCTAGGAGGTCCCCAAGTTCACTTAGACAGGAATCCTAGATCCTTCTGCTTTCTGCATTCTTGTTCCCTTTGTCAATTTATTTGCTTAAAAAATATATTTTCAGTTATTTTTATTTCAGATAGGAGATTAAGCAAACAAACTACACTAAAAATCAAAACTCCCCTTACATTAAGTTCTCAGTTATGAACAATCTCTCTCCTTTTTCTAAATATACCAGTTAAACTTTTCTTGATGAGATTAGATAATTTGTGGTAGGTTCTTGAAAGTGAGGGATTTAGACTTTATTCTGCAGTCATTGGAGAGCTACTAATGGTAATGAGTTGGGTAAAATGCTTTACAGAGATTCAACTGGAGGGTTTCAGTAAGGATTTAGAAGGGAGCTATGGAATTTAGACTGCAGCTAAAAGACTGTTGCAATATTGCAGATACATGGTGTGAGAACATTGACTTGGGTTGGGGCAGAAGGGAATACAAAGGGTGCCTTTGAAAGATAATATGAAGCAGGAATGTATAGAATTCAATGTCTGACAAGATACTGGAGCATGAGGAAGAGGGAAAGGGAAGAACCATGGGTTTGATTAACATTTTAAGGTTGGGTGACCACAGTAACGATGATTATCATAAACAGAGATGAGGAATGCTGACTTGGGCCACAGGTGTGGAAAGAAGGGTACTGGAGAATAAGAGGAGGAATAATTTGACTACAGTCATGTTTCAAATAATGGCAGTATATCAGCATCTTATATTTTATAAACAAGAGCAAGATTTCTTTGAAATAGAAATTAATATATTCTAAAACCCCAAAAGTCTTATTCTTGAATTCTCTTTCCTCTTAATAACTTCTAAATCATAAAAGATCATGAGTTACTGACTTTCTAAAAATAGTGGGGCCAGGCACAGTGGTCATACTTGTAATCTCAGCACTTTTGGAGGCTGAGATGGGAGGATTGCTTGAGTACAGGAGTTTGAGACTAGCCTGGACCACAAAGTGGGACCCTGTCTCTACAAAAAAAAAAAATTAGCCAGGTATGGTGGCACACACCTGTATTCCCAGGTACTTGGGAGGCTGAGGTGGGAGGATCACTTGAGCCTGGGAGGTTGAGGCTACATGGAGCCATGATCATACCACCATACTCCAGCCTGGGTGGCAGAGTGAGACCCTGTTTCAAAAAAGTAAAAATAAAAATAGGATATCTAATTTAGTCCTATTCAAAATTGTGAATGCCTTCTAAGCACTCAGCAAGAATTGACACACATCGTACACCACTTCTTTCTTGAAAGGACATATTAAGAAAACAATTCCTCAAATACCTCATTGTACCTAAAATAATCATTTCATAATATATCTCCTGTCTAGTGAATAAATGAATTAATAAGAATTTAGCCAGTGAACAGTTAGTTTTAAACTATATAAAAGCGATCAAAGATAAAGATGTAAATTGTGGAGCTATCCACATATCAGTGACAACTGCAGTTGAGAAAATGCTAAGGGAGCGAGATCCAATGCAGAAGACCAAAAGATTAAGGAATATGTCTTGTAGTATGACTAAATCTAAGATATGGAAGGAGAGCAGAGGTAGAAGGTTGTGTGATGTCATAGAAACAAGAAAGTGCAAACAATAAGTGTGGACTATGGTGGCACATTCAATGGAAGATCTAGGAGAGAGAACCAGAAAATGTTGCTGCGTCTGTGTGCATTCTAGTGGAAAAGCCAAATGAGTAGGAGAGTAGTGAAATTGTTGGGTTTTGGCATTCGTCTCATCCCCACAATTTACAGCATTTATTTGGTTCACAAATGCAAGTTAACTGCAAATCCGCCCTCACCTTCATTCTGCACCCTGACTATGTGTATAGTTTGCCTAAATTCTCAGTGCAGCTGACCACGTATCATTGTGCCAGTCACAATTCAGAAACCTTTTTTTGTTTGCCAGGTATTGTTTGAGTGTGAAAAAATAAAACGCACTGACGCAAGTAGGCTTTCTGTGGCCGTATTGTTTGCTGAAGCTATGATTGGATAAAGTCCAGTAAACCCTTTAAGATAGGCTCAGATATAAATAAATAAGCAATGTGTATTTTGAAAGAAACTTCTGGAAGAGTCACATGATTCCATAGCTTTAATGGACTTTAGATATCAAAGCTCAGCCCCTCATTTACAAAGAAAAATTGTAAGGCCAATAGGGATTAAATGACCTGCTCAAGCTCACTAAACTAGTTATTGACAAAGCTAATAGAACCAGAAGCCAGTGGAATTCTTATTCCCACTCTATTGCTCATTTTATATGTCATTCCATCTTCAAATGAATTCACAAAACTCCCAGATGCCAACAGTTTTAGCTCAGACATCAGACATACCCAATATAGTGGGTACCCAATCTTTAGACCAATCTAGTGACAACATAAAAGTACCTTTACTCTGAGACATTCTGAAATCAACATTCACTACAATTCCAAACTGAGTTTTGAGAAGTAACATTTTAATCAAATATTTAATATCAGCTGTTAAGCAAATTAGTTCAGTTGAAGAACTTCCCAGATTTTATCTAGCTGTTGTTTAGTTTCTAGGTTAGAAATGAGAAAACACTTTGATAATCTTTCCTATTAGGACTTTGAAAAGGTTTTTATGATAATAAAATTCACATTTAAGAACAGAAAGTTTTTTGAAGACACATCATTTTACAGTGAAATAGTCTAGATAACACTAGCTCAGTTATTGTTAGGTAAGGCCAGTTAACATTTTCTCTCTTTTTCTTTCCCTCTCTTCCTCTGTCTCTGCCCTTGGTGAGTAAAACAATCCCCTAAAGGCATTAAAATATGTAATGATATTATTAACCGTTTTAAACCCTGGTGGTCACTCTGTCATCCTGTGTAAAGATACTTGTTGCTTACGGTAGGAATAGCATATGATGTGCGTTTATTTGGTTTGATCAGTATTTACAGTTAATACATCATTGTGTTTTTTGCAAGACAATTTCGTTTCAGCGTAACTAACATTAGCAGCCCCTTAGCAAAACAACCCAAAGTAACCCAAATCACACACATACAAACACATTCCAGTCCTTTTGCAACTGCCAGGTACCTGCAGATATACAAAAATGGTCACCAGATACTCACTACATCCTTAAAGATTCATCTTTCAGGCCTATATGAACAGAGAAAAGACCATATAAGTACTATAATATAGTAACAGATAATATAGTTTAGAATAAGAGCTAGTTTATTTATCATTTTTTTTTAAGAACTGCTAAGGTTTTCTGCAGTTCATTTCTTAGGTGGTTATGAGGTTACCCAGACTAAGAGAAAATGCACAGGAGTCTGACTAGCCAGGTAGGAGGTTCTAGCAGTCACTGACTTAGAGAGCCTTAGGAAGGCTAAGGGAGGTAGAGACAAGGCTGGGAGGGGCACAAAGTTGTTATACTTCAGGCTGGAGTCCAGGGAAGTCAGGTAAGGCCAACCACGAGCTTTCAAGGACCATTGTTCTGAGTAACCAAAGCCCAGAGTCCAGGAAGGCAGCGAGTTGAAAAGAAAGGTTCAGGAGAGCAAATGACACCAAAGGGCAGAAGCCATTTGATTTCTGCCCTACTTTGTTCTTCCCACCAAGTGGGGACATCATAGGCCCTTGACCACTAATTACTACCAGAAAGAGGTCAAAAGTCTGCTTGGGAATTCTGCTCTCACTGAGACAGAGTAACTGGGACCACTTAGGGCACAGAGTTCTGTGATTTTACATCCCAGATTCCTGACTTCCCTATTTTAAACCAAGAGTCCAACTTTGAAAGGAAGTGACTGGCTATATACACCTGTTATACTCTAGATGTGCCAATAACAAGAGTTATTTTATTATTTTCATTCACATAATATTTGATTATTATATTAATAGATTATATCAAGATTAATATTTGATCACTTATGATATTTATAGGTGTGTCCATTTCACAAGCTGTGTTATCTTGGGAAAGTTACATAACCTCATTGAACCTCATTTTCTTCATCTATACCAGAAGATTTAATGCCATACAGTAGAGAAAATACTAATCAACCTAACACTATCCTACTAAAATACTATTCCTCAGACCAGAGCTGGCACTTGATATAAATTATTTCCATTAGTTATATTATTCTTATTATTTCTATTATTCTTTTGTTAGCCAACAAATACTTACTGAGAACCCTACTATATATAAACTGTTCTAGGTTTCTAGAAATACAGTGGTGAGCAAACAGGACATCCTTATCCTCAGGGAGCTTGCACTCTTGCTTACTTGCTGTGTTTATTTATATATGCCAATTAACCACTTTCTTCTTCACAGAGTAATAAAATGTTTGAGAACATGGTGAGGCAATAAGGAAGCCCAAAGATGTAATGATCATAATCCAGGATGTGGATCACTTAAAATATTAGCAAAATACCTTGTCTCATTGCAAATTCTGGCAAATCAGATCACAACAGATTAAATTCACTCTTTCAAGTTATATGACTATTAAATATAGCATTATAGCAGAATAGTTCACATATATGTATTTGTAACATTTTCTCAGACATCTGCTGCCATTTTTATTAAGGATTACTTTACTACATTTTATATAACCTGATAGCTTCTCCTATGTCCCACACTCGTCTTTGACTTCTGCACTCCTGAAATACAGACCCTAGCTAAAACGTTAACTCTTTAAAAAATTCACATTCACACATAATAAAGTAATTGTTTCATGTTCATATGCTCCATTTTTCTAATTATCTTCTCTCTATATCAACCTATCACAAAAGTAAATATAGTTAAGGCTTCAATATTTTTTATTCAAAAGACTGAAGATAGAGCTTCAATTCTCTCCTTTGCCAAAGGTAGTTGGTGTTAAGAACTTTTAAGAAAGCCCCTTCCAGCATACATACAAGAAGAGCAAGGACGCTCAGAGGATATGAAGCCACCAGTGAGACAAGAGAAACCTAGCTGAAGTGGGCATCATCATGTCAGCTTTTTTGCTAGTGCAGGCAGTGCAGTGCAGTCCAGCAAGGAGCAAGACTGATCCTTCAGTGTATGAATTAGGGAAACTTGGTAGCTTTCCAAGCTTTTCTGAGAGGGGCTTCAGTCTTTTTTTTTTTTTTTTTTTTTAACAAAATGAAATATTTCTATATCTACAATCAACTAATCATTGTAGTACATACCCAGTCATAAATGCATTGTATTACTCACTCTTTTGGATCATTTATAACATTATAGCTCTCCCTTAGATAAGATAATCAATACATGATTATACGGGACTTGGCATTGCTAATATACATATGTGTGTTCACACACACTACTGAGTATGACTCTTTATCCCAGGCAAGAGGGTCTCTGTTCTCGGCCTTATGCTTCAGAGAATCTCTCTCTGTCCTTCCTCTGGCTACAGTTATTTGACCAGGATAAAGAATTTTGGAATCAAAGGATTGTACCCACCCATAGCTTAAGACATAACCTCTTCTTTGCCTTCTGTGGTTACTTGAAATCCCCAAATTTCATTCCTCACACCCAAATGGCCAAGTATCTGCTTCAGCTTCTTCCACAGGCCTGTTCCCAGGAATGGACTATCCCATGGGTCTGAAAACTTCTAGACCTGAGGAATGCCCAAGTGGCAGTTGTTTGCAGGGTGTCTGGATGGAACTTGGATATGTGGGCAGAAGTGGCTTCATGCATACTCTTGAGATCTCTCATCTTGCAAGGAAGAGCTGGTTGTGGGAGCTGGTGATGGGAGCAGGTGCAGTGAGGGGCCTGGGCTATGTGCTTTAAATCAGGATCTTCCAGCATCTCTACTTCTTCAACATGAAGCTACAAGGAATCAAAGAATTTTTAATTGAACTTGCCTTTAGGTATATTTTCTAAGGTAGGAGGATAGAGTCCACTTTATTGAAGATATTTAGGAGGATTTAGAATTCAGCATATTGTATGTGGGCCACTACTTGTACTCTTTCTGGTCCCACAAATGTTAGGGAAAGGCTTGTATGTATACATTGAATCAAGAGTTCATTTGCCTAGCATTACTGCTATATAATTTTATAAGAGGATGGCAAAAGTTCTCTACATTTTATAAGGTGAGTTTCAGACTGTGATTTCATACTGAGTCCATATCACATTGGATTGCTTTCCCTAACATGTCTCAGCAAAATGTTATACAACCTGATTAAACAAAACCTCATTCCCACACAGCTCCACCTTCCTTACTTGGCAAAGCTTAAATCTGGTAACACCCTTTAAAGATGGTCACTTCAGCCACATTTAAAGGAAATAGCAATTAGGACTCACGATGTTTTTTTTTAAAAGTTAAAATCTATTTCTGATTACAAGGCAGGTAAAACAAGAAAAAATATTACTAAAGAAATAACACACTTTCAACTTTTCTTCCCACTCATCTTCTATTTAAAAAATAAATAAATAAATAAATAAATAAATAAATAAATAAAACCAAATCTTACTAAACAAACAAAACCAAAAACTGAAATAGAAACAAAGTTGAACCCGATGGGATCACTGTGCCATTTATCTCCCTAATACTTCTAAGCATAGTAATAACAAATTAGTAAATACTTTTTGAGAACCCTCTACAGGCAGAATATGAATATGCTTATAGGTCATGACAGTCAAAGGACACATATACAATTTAATGTGGAAAATAGAACATAAGAAATGCCAGTCAAGAGAAAATAGTCTTAATGTGAAGTCAGGGTCAAGAAGGATTATTTTACCAACAGCAGTAGATAAGAATTGGATATATTTGGTATAAAGGCAAGAGGGCATTCCATAATTGCATTTTAATTTTTTAATTTAATTTTTTTTGCTGTGTATGTGTCTCAATCATAGACCAACTTGCAGTGGTACCCCTTGGAAACATTGAAACTAAGGGATGTTTGCTTTATCTGCCAAAATACAGAGAGCAAGTCTAAGTGCACCTAAGATCATCTAGTAAATGTGAAGATTTTGGGAAAACTTAGAATATTCGAGTCTAAATAGGGAAGGTATTATATCATCTTACTTTCACATATCTAGGCCACAGAAGATTAGCCAGCTGCCCTAGGTAATCTGAAATAGAGATCACAAACAGGGGCAAGGATGAACAGAGAAAGGTGGGGCATGGATTTTCAGGGTATTGTTCCTGAAAAGTAATGACTACTGAAGACAGTAATGACTGTAAAATGCACTGAACTTTTTTGTAGCAAGTAGATTTTTTCTTTGGATATTAATATTCAGTGGGAACATAGTACATAGGTAACAACGTCTAATTTCCAACATAAGCTCCAGTGAGTCATTGAATCACCAGAACCATATATGGCATAAGTGATGAACTGATCCCACTGTACACACCCAGTGTGTCATAACTGATGATGCTCAAGGTAGGCTGTTTATAAACCATCCAGATTTCTCAACATATAACTCCTTGGAATTAAGTCATTCCAATGACAATGTTGACTACATTCTGCATTCTCAAAATATAAATCTAGTTATCATAAATTACTAAGTCCTAACTAACTTTTCCTAACTACCTAAACCATTGTCAAGTCTCTAGTGGAAGTTCTAAACCACAAATATGATCCACAGATTATGACTTGGGAAATATCGCCATAGACACTCAATAAAGTTTGTTGAATTGGATTGAAGTTACAATATCATAAATAGTGCTTCTGCAAGGATGGGAAATGTACTATAGTAAAATGTTTTGTTAGTTGTTTTAGTTTGTAAATGTGTTGAATTTTGAAACATTATCTAAACAAATCGTCTTAGGTATGATACAATGTATAATCCATTATGGCTAAATCCTTTTTGAAAAGAAACTGTGGTAAATGGAGTTAGTACAGAAATTACACCATTTGTGTTAGAAATGGAAGAAAGGGAAAAGTTGAGCTGAACCAAGCACACTCAATCTCAGATCTCAGCACTTGCTGTTCCCACTGTATGAAACACTCTTTATTAGTATATCTGCTTTACTAATAAATAGTTATAAATAGTTGTCTATTTATATAAATAGATAACTATACTATGCTATTATATAGACAACTATAGTATTTATAGTATAGCAGATTTCTATAAATAGATGCTATACTATAAAGAGTTCCCTGAAGTCTTCAATTTCTGCCTGTTACCTTCACCAAAGAGATCCTCTCTGACCACTCTATATAAACTAGTAACCCCTTTCTGTATCGCTCTGTATCCTGTTACTCTTTCATTTTCTTTATAACACATATTGATACCTGACCTATTATATATCTATTTTCATACATTTTTCACCTCTTCTTTCTAGAAACTGTTCCTTGAGGACAGGGACTGTGTTTTGTTCATTACTATATCCTCAGTATTGAATACCCGGCACATAGTATTTCCTCAATAAGTGTTTGTGAAGGGAATAAATGGATGAATTGCTAAGTTCTGTGTAGGTCAAGATTAAATTACTTTTGAAAATTATCATCCATTTTCACCTCAAATATAGTAAATAATTTTTTGGAGGTAATAAATACATCCAAACATCTGAGATATTTAAAAGAACAATACCAACACAATATTCAAAACTAAAAACAGTGTACAATGTGTACTAATTTACAGAACAAATATTGATACATAAAGCCCCTCAGAGTTGAATTTGCTTGCTAGGATACTCAGTAACAGATAACTAACATAACTACTAAAGTTATAGCTTCCTTGTTAGTGGTTTAAAACCACAGTTAACTTCGAAATACGGTACTAGGACAACTGAATATGTGCAAAAGAATTAAAGTAGACCCCTACCTCACAATCTATACAAAAATCGATTCAAAATGGATCATAGAATTAAGGTAAAAGTTAAAATTATAAAACTCTTAGAAGAAAACATGTGTAAAGATGACATTGGCTTAGGCAATGATTTCTTGGATATGACTCCAAAAATATAAGCAACAAAACATAGATAAATTGGACTTCTTTAATATTAGAAAGTTTAATGTTTCAAAAGACAACAAGAAAGGAAAGACAGCCCACAGAATGGGAAACAATATTTGCAAGTCATGTATTTGACAAGGGACTTGTATTTAGAATATATAAAGAACTCATAACTGGATAATTTTTTAGAAAATAAAAACTGGAAAAGGATTTTAATAGGCATTTCTCCAAAAAAGATGTACAAATGGCCAAAAGCACATGAAAATATGATCAACCTTATTAGTTATTAGGGACAAGCAAATCAAAACTATAATGAGGTACCACTTTAAACCCACTAGGATAGCAATAAAAGAGGTAGTTAGGATGCAGAGAAATTGGAACCCTCATACATGGCTGATGGGAATGTAAACTGGTGTAGCCACTTCGAAAACAATTTGGCAATTCCTCAAAACATTAAACATAGAATTACCATATGACCTAGCAATTCCACAACTAGGTATATATACAAGAGAATTGAAAACATTTCCACATAAAAACTTGTATATCAATATTCATAGCAGCATTAGTCATAGTAGCTACAAAGTGGAAACAACCCAAATGTCCAGTAACTGATAATGAATAAACAATTGTGGCATATTCTTATAATAAAATATTATTTGGCAGTAAAAAGGAATGAAGTGTTAATACATACTACAATATGGATGAACCTTGAAAACATTATGCTAGATGAAAGAAGCCAGTCACAAAAGAAATATTACATATTGTATTATTCTATTTATATGAAAAATCCAGAGTGGGGAAATCTGTAGAGCCAGAAAATAGACTATTTGTTACCCAGTGCTGGGCTGGGGTAATGGAAGCAGAAATAGAGAATGACTGCTAATGAGAGTACAGGGCTTCTTTTGGGGACGATGAGAATATTTGAGAAAAAAAAAAAAAGAACATTAGATAGTAGTGATGGTTGCACAAGTCTGTCAATATACAAAAAATTATTGAAACGTACATTTTAAATGGGTGAATTTTAGGGCATGTAAATTATACCTCAATAAAGCCAGTTAAAAAAATATGGTCAATTCAAGTAGAAATCACAGATGGTTAGCAAAATATCACTGTGGTCACTGAAGTTGTCCTACATAATAAGGCCATATAGAGGTGCATGAACTCTTCTTCTAGAGGGGCTCAGATTATACAAAGGCAATAGAATTCTTCCCTCCAGGACCAGTTCTATTCATAGGCAGCGCAAAAAGCCTATCATTTAAAAGGTGCTCAAAAGCCCGTTGCTCAAAGTTTCTCTTCAGCGTTTTGCTTCAGGGTCTGAAATGCCTTTTATAGTCACCCTGTGGAGTAAGTCATGAAGGGCCTTGGTGAAATAGAAACACTGCATGTGGAAATTCATAGTACATTAACTTATTAACACTCATAAGAATAAGCTTATGAACTTAGCCAGGCATTTCGGTAAGGCCCTGAAGGAATGAAGTGCTAATTAAAATTTAAGGAAAGAGAAAATGATTTAATACCTGGCATATAGCCCAAAGCAGTGATTTTCAGAAATAAAATCAGAAACGATACAAATGTGGGATGGCACTAAAGACTAACTTTTGTATATCATAATTGATCCACCTTGCCTTACCTTTCCTGCCACGTAAATCAACTTTAGCCAACTAGGCTAGGTTTATACAATTTTAGCTTTTTGTTCTTTAAGCTTTATTAGGCAAGTTGGTAAATCTAGGATTATAAATCATAATCCTTGGCAGTGAAAAGCCACTGAAGTGTTTTTAAGAAGGGGAGTGCCATGATCAGGTGTTTTAGAAACGTCACTCTGGCTGTAATGTGAAGAACAGATTTGTGGGGAATAAGACTGAAAGTAGGGACATAGTATAGGGACCAACAACCCACCAAAATGGTATGAAGATTTATTCCAGGTGAAAACACCTGAGCTCTAACAGATGCAGAAAAACGTCTTATCTGAACTTCCCTTATCTGAAAAAAGTAGAGTCAGCTGCCACAAATCATACATCCTGGGTAGTCTCTATAAAAGAGGCACTTGAGCCTTGAGCACTGGGACATTTAAAAAAAAAAAAAAAAGTATAAACAATCCTAATTAAAACCTCTGTTATTCGAAACCCTGAACTCCCCCTTTATTAAGCTTGCATATAAACCCTTACCTCTAGCTGTTTATAGAGCCACTTCTTATGGGGTACTCTCTCATGCATGTGAAAATAAACTTTTCTCCATTTAATCTGTCATTGTCAATTAATTTTCAGCCTCTCCCACACCTCCCAACCACTACCAACCAACAAAGTTAGTAGAGGAAAAGTTTTTTTTCTCCCAAAAATAGGTTGGGAGGCTGTTGCACTAATCCTAGTGAAAAGATAATGGTGGCTTGGACTAGGGTAGCAGCAAAGGGTAGTGAAGTGTTTCAAGTACTATAGAATCAACAGGGCTTGGGGTTGGCTATGATCGGAAAGGAATGGGGAGAAATGGGAATGAATCCCAGGTCTCTTCCAAGTGTCCTTCAAAGCCTAAATTTTTGCTGGCTGAATGGCTTTCAACGGGTAGAATGTGCTATAAAACCTTGTGTTGGGATCTGTGTGGGTGTGGTGATAGACAGGAGGGGGCAGATAGGTTAAAAGCAGGTGAAAGAATTTCTCATGGAAAACATTTCCCAGTTTAGCAAAAACACCTTGGTGAGCCATCTTTGGTTCTGCATTTGCAAGTTGTCTAAAATAAGCTAGCAATACGAGAAATTAAATTATATTGCTTGTATAATAAAGTAAGAAGAATGTTTTGCTTCAGTTAGAGATAGATGAATCAAGTGTTCCAAGACTAGGGAAAGCAGTGGGAGAAAACAGAAGGTAAGGAAGATGGCCCAGCAAGACATCCAGAGCCAGGTCCTGAGAAAATGGGCTGGCTGGTGTCCAGTCCTGCTAAAGAACAGGGATGTTTGATACTTAGGTTAATGCTGTGGGCCACGCTGTGCTGTGAATATAATGTCCTTGTATTCCAAGACTCACAACAAATCTTTAATCCCACTGCCTTGTGTGAATGTGTTTTTTGGAAATAAATGAAAACACATGCATTTCACATCTGGGTCCATGCAGAATGGATAGAAGGGGATAGCAATAAGAAGTGAAATGGGAGGTGGGGATGGCAGCAGAGGTAAAAAGAAAATGATGTTTCACACTATTCGTGAGACCGAAAGTAGGGACAAAAGTGGGGTCATTTTTATTCAGCTATCATAGGGCTATAAAACTCAGAGCAAGTTGGATGATTAGAGCCACCCAGATAGCCAATACGTGGGCAAACATCTAACAGAATCTTTTCAATTATCTTTCTTAAGAATTCTAACCTATAAATTTCCTCATTCTTCACTTCTGTATAAAAATGAAAGTACTCCTCTATTTGTGAATGTAGATTATCTGGGACAAATATCTAATGGTTCAGAGTATTAAAAGAGCTATGATCGCCCGGGCATGGTGGCTCATGCCTGTAATCCCAGCACTTTGGGAGGCCAAGGCGAGTGGATCACGAGGTCAAGAGATCAAGACCATCCTGGCCAACATGGTAAAACCCATCTCTACTAAAAATACAAAAATTAGTTGGGTGTGGTGGTGTGCACCTGTAGTCCCAGCTACTTGGGAGGCTGAGACAGGAGAATCACTTGAACCCTGGAGGCAGAGGTTGCAGTGAGCCGAGATCATACCACTGCACTCCAGCCTGGTGACAGAGCAAGACTTCATCTGAAGAAGAAAAAAAAAAAAAAAAAAAAAGCTATGATCTGTATCATATATGAAAGGTACCAGTTAAATGATGGAAGAGCTGAGTGTTGGAACACAAAATAATATTGTCTGGAGTAGAGATAATACTGGAAAATAGTTAATCGTAATGAATCTCTTCTTAGTGCTTCAGTAATATATAGAGTTTTGTTAATTAAGACTTCTGAATTAGTGAAAATATCTAAATTCCAGTAAAAAGCTAGTGCCTTTATATCTGGAATATGTACTGAGCTTGTGAAATAGATTATTTCAGAAAAATATATTAAAACATTTTATCTAATTTTTTAAAGTTTGTTTTCTTATTGTTTAAATGATTCTCCAATGAGGTCTCCTTGATGTAGGGCAGTGAAAATAAATGACGTATTTGGACATTATCCTCATGGGTTAATCTTTTATACAGCCATGTTCTTCATTCTGCTTTTCACAGGCCCATAGAGACATAGCTATATTTACCAAGTTACTGGCTCTCTCTGTGGTTACCACAGGAACTCTAATGAAAAATTAGATTATTTTCTCCCCCTGTTGAGATCAATTAAATCTGTAGGCTACTCTTGATTTTCAAATAAGATTTAATACAATGTACCTTGAAAATAAACTGGAAAATGAGGGTTTTTTAAAGTTAAAAGCCATAGGTGCTTGGTTTGGAGTCCCCTCTGTATTTGGATATTCTTCCATTAAAATGAATAAAACTATTTACATTATTTTGATTCTATAATATGGATTTATTTTTAACTTTACATGAATTAGGTTTTATAGATTCTGTGGAAATGTTAAAATTAAATTCATTTCCTTTTTTCAGTAGTGACAGAAAAATACATACATTAGCATTGTAATTGGTCACTGGGTCTTGTTACATCTGCTATGTGGTGTTTACAATTATTTGCAATTAATAACAGTAGTCAATGGTGTCACTAAAATACCTTCACCAGCCTGATATATTAAGCAGGTGGCCTTTAAAATGAAGAATGGTTTTTGTCTTTGAAAGATTATTTAACTTGTCACTAAGACTGGTTCATAACATCATCTAATAGAAAAGATACGCTTTCAGTTTCAGACCACCCTGGGCAACATGGCAAGATCCAAGATCCTATCTTTAAGAACAAAAAAACAAGATATACTCATTGATCTTTCATGTTAAACCATGTCTACAGTGACACTTTGGCATAAATTTAGTAGGCTTTCCACTTACAACTTTTTAGTAAAATGCACTATCTCTAACATTTGTGATGGCAGGAAATTTTTGCAATAGCTTTACAAAATGGGAAGTGGATAAAACATTTCTGTTTTTAGACATAAAAATTCAGGAAACGAAACATAACTAGCTCCTTTTCCTCTACCCAGTCTGTTAATTACACTGTCTGACTGAAATTGCTTAGTTTACAATTATCAGATCTTTCAAATAGTTTTCTCATAGCCATAGTTCTCTCTGGATATATCCGTCATTTGAGGAAATTTCAAAAAGAGCAATAGGAAATTCATCAATAAATTTTTCTCCTTCTCTTCCCCACTAAAAGCTAATGATAAGGAGCCAGATTATAAGAAAAAAAAAAAACTATTTGTGTGCATGGAATAAGTACACCTTTAGCAATATTTTATTACTAGAATGTGAGTAATTTGAACTTTTTTTGGAGAGTTTCAACATAGGAGTGCTAAAAGAGAAATATAAGCCATTTACAGGAGTAAGCACATTTATCACAAATTTGGGTGGAAAAGATGAAAAATTATATTTTATTAATAAGAAGGAATAATAACTTCAGTTAGCTGTTATTTCCTGAGAAACTAATACATATGTTATTCAATGGTCTATTCTAGAATGACATGTTTCAAGCCTTAAAATTGGTCAATGAGATACCATCTCACACCAGTTAGAATGGCGATCATTAAAAAGTCAGGAAACAACAGGTGCTGGAGAGGATGTGGAGAAATAGGAACACTTTTACACTGTTGGTGGGATTGTAAACTAGTTCAGCCATTATGGAAAACAGTATGGCGATTCCTCAAGGATCTAGAACTAGATGTACCATATGACCCAGCCATCCCATTACTGGGTATATACCCAAAGGATTATAAATCATGCTGCTATAAAGACACATGCACACGTATGTTTATTGCGGCACTATTCACAATAGCAAAGACTTGGAATCAACCCAAATGTCCATCAGTGACAGACTGGATTAAGAAAATGTGGCACATATACACCATGGAATACTATGCAGCCATAAAAAAGGATGAGTTTGTGTCCTTTGTAGGGACATGGATGCAGCTGGAAACCATCATTCTTAGCAAACTATCACAAGAACACAAAACCAAACACCGCATGTTCTCACTCATAGGTGGGAACTGAACAATGAGATCACTTGGACTTGGGAAGGGGAACATTACACACCGGGGCCTATTATGGGGAGGGGGGAGGGAGGAGGGGGGAAGGATTGCATTGGGAGTTATACCTGATGTAAATGACGAGTTGATGGGTGCTGACGAGTTGATGGGTGCAGCACAGCAACATGGCACAAGTATACATATGTAACAAACCTGCACGTTATGCACATGTACCCTAGAACTTAAAGTATAATAATAATAAAAAATAAAAATAAAAAAAAAAAAAAAAAAAAAAAAATTGGTCACAAATTTAAAAGAAATTAAAAGACTACAGCTTAGAATCTCTCTCCCCTTCAGCTTCAAATACATAAGTTTTGCATGAAACTTCATCCAAATAATTAACATAACTAATAAAATGTGGGTTCACCAACTTGAGCCCTTTGCAGCAGCAGTTGTGTGAGTGGGAGCAATGAGAGAAAATTCCTAACGTGTCTCCCTCCCACTGTCCTTTCTTCCTGATAAAGGTCACAGAATTGTTTTAGTTTAGCTTTATGATAGACTGGGGTATAGCTTGTCAGAGCTCAAAGAGATTCTTTTAGTTATCTAGATTCATTCTCTTACTTTATACAGAAGGAGAAACTGAGATCCAGAGAATTTAAATGACTTGCCCAAGGCCATAAAGCTAAAAATAGTGGGATAGGAGCTAGAAATTAAGAGCAGGCAAAGTTTTCTCTGTTAAATATTTGTTGTTGTTAGTTTAAATATGTCAGCCCTATAAGAGATTAATTCAGGTAAGCCAGCTAAAAATACTTGTACTTGTTGTTTCTCAATATAATAAGGATAGAAAAAAATCTAGAGCATACGAATGAAAAGAGAACTAGCCCACAGATCAGAGGGACATATCATATGTGCTTTGCTTTTTAAGCCTTTGGGCCAAAATCACACTTACTATGATCTTGGTAACTAAAAAGAATCTTGTTCCTGGAGTGCTTGTAGAGACCTGAATTAGTCATAAGATTCTTAGGAAAGAATTCATCTTTTGTTTGATATTGTAATGATTCTTGATCAGAAAGGCAAGAAAGCCTCTTTTATTGTTACAGTCCTAGTTATATTGCAATTGCAGTTGTAACAAATCCTTTGGAAACCTTTGACTCACTTTTGAATGATTTTGGTATGAGTTAGATGATCTAATGAGGTCCCTCCTGGGTCTTTCTTTCCCTGTGCCTACTGGTGCCAGCACAATGAACTTCACATGTATGTTTAAGGGAATTACAGTAGCCAGGAATTATAGAATTTCGAATTGTAGATGTACTCAACTTCAGAAATAACCATAGGAAGTTTATTCCAAAGTATTACCAAAATCATTCTTCTAAAAGATTTAAATGAAGAACACTCAAAAGGCAGTATCAGGACAGAACAATGCAGTTGATGTTGGACCAAATATCTGAGTGAGAGGTCTAGCTTCTAGTTTCCCTTTGACTCAGTTCTTTTTCCTACCACACATAAATCTGTATTGCCTGTAGCCAGAGGATAAAAATTCTAATCCGCTTTCATAGGTAGGAGATTGATCAAAAGCTCCATTTAGTCTTTGAAGTTTTCCATTTTGCTAAAAGATAAGAAAAAAGTACTCTACCTTTATTTCTGAATTCTCTAGGAACAAATTTAGCTTGATATTATATTAAAACACAACATTTAAAATAATGGCATCTTCTTGACATTCCAGAGACATACTTGAAATAAGTGATGCCAAAAGGAGCTAAAAATGGTGAAGGAAATTACAGAAGTGTTTGACTATCATCCAAAAGATTCTAACAGTTCACTCAGAGGAAAATTTCCCTCCACCCCGCAAGCATCTTAAGCCTCTGTAACAAAGAATGCTAAAGATTTTAATTGACTGACAAAATACAAAGCAAGTGGCAAAATACTTTTGACTTGATAGCTATACTTTTTTTATTTACATACTTGACCATTTTATCAGGAAAATACTAGGTTGAATATTTAAAAATCAGAAATAATTTATATATTATAGAATTTATTCTATTTGGACATAGCAAAGTTCATCAGTTTTTTAAATAGCAAATAGAACTGTGAATAATATTTTATGCTCCTTCTTATGAATCCACATGAAATTTGACAACACTTTCCTTTCTTCATTTTGGATATGAGTCACTGCTCTCAATGTAACCTCCAAAGACCAAGAACCCCTGCTTTAAAGCAAGGAAACAAAAGGAAATGCATCTTTAATTCAAACTGGTTTACCCAGAGAATTCTAGTAGTTATTATTCACTGACTTCTTAAGTATGCATTATAAAGCGGAGTGCCTTAAGTGTCCTCTCTTCAACTTTCCCTGGGGAAATCAATGTAGAAAAGCTGCAGAAGAAAGCGGACTGATAAGTCCTGGACTTGAAGTTTATCAGCAGTTCTACTTACCCATCTATTATCTCTAGTATGCTATTAGATGTTAGCTTTGAGAGGATTTTATTTTATTTTCAAGATTTTGGATCATCTTCCCTCCAAACCCCTCTGACTTTGCATACAAAAAGTAATAGATCTGAGCTAGTTCTCAAAAGCCTTTCTAATTTAAAACATGACTCTTTTTCTGCTGTTTGATAACCCCCAGTCTCTCTCAGACATAGAAAGTGCTGCAGAGATCAATTCAATACACAAATCTTAAAATCATCTAGAAAGGCCTGTGGTCTTTCAAACAATATTAAAATAAAAAGGAAAAAAGAATATGGCATTCTAAGTAAAACTCCACTTACCCTCACTGGAAAATAAGAAAAAATAAATATAAAGCTGAGGCCCCTTTACTTTTTCAAATCCTAGAAACATCTAGTCCCAAGAGAAACTGCTTCTTGGTTTAGAAGAGTTGAAGTTAAACAATGATCCTTTTTCCATTTCAGAAAAAAAAAAAAAAAAAAAGGCCAGCAGAGGCAAATGCTCCGTTGGACAAATTGTTTCAGCAGATGTTCATTGTCCCAGGGAGAAAACAGCCCCTACTTTGCAGCTTAGCAATTGCACATTTAGAAGCTTAAATATTTTTAACTTGAAATGATCCATTTGGTATGAATGAGATGTAAATATTAAAATCATTTATATGAGCAAGTGGCTACATTTTACTGTTAAAGTCCCCAGAATGCTGGTGACTGTTGTTTGGGTTTCATGTTATAATATGGTGATACAACAATTGTAGCCCATCTAAGCTTTTCAGCTACAGAAGCTGGGCTACAATCTAAGGGGTTTTAAAAAGTCATTTACAATGGCACCCCCGAATAATATTAACAATTGAAGTAATATTTATAGAGTACTTATGATATGGTAGGCAGTTACAATTATCTTTGAGGTAAGTACTATTGTTATGCTCATTTTAAAATGTGGAAATTGAGGCTTAGAAAAGTTAAGTAAGTTGACTAAATCACACAGCCAAGAAGTGTTGACACTGGCATTTGAAAGCAGGCAGTCTGACTTTAGGGCAGCGGTTAGCCAACCTTTGCTGTAAAGGCTGAGGCGGTAAATATTTTAGGCTTATAAACCATAAAACCTCTATCTTAACTATTTAACTCTGTCTCTGGAGCACAAAAGCAGACTTAGACAATATGTAAATGCAGGTATATGGCTATGTTCCAATAAAACTTTATTTATGGACACAGAAATTTAAATTTCATATAATTTCCATGTGTCGCAAAGTATTGTCCTTCTTTTGATTTTTTTTCCAACTGTCTAAAAATGTAAAAACAATTCTTACTGCACAGGCTATACAAAAACAGGTAGTGGACTGGATTTGGCCCATAGACTGCGGTTCGTTAACCTCTGCTCCAAGCTCTTATTGATTATACTCTCTCTCCCTAGTAGTGTCTTTTTATAATGTTTTTAAACATCTAATAGAACTATATCTATAACCTTATCAAGTCATGCCAGTCTTTTGTAATATAGAATTATTTGCTGAAATAGGATTGGCTATGTTATATTGACTGGGTTGACTCATACGAAATTTGTCAATATTGGGCTGTTTTGGCCTACAGGAGTAGCAATTTCATAGGTTTCAACAAAATATTTATAAATGTCTGTAGCCTTAAGAGGTAACGCTTTTTATTTTATTAAAGCTAATAAAGTATAAGCCAGTTACCAGGGGAACATTAAGCTATGCAAGCATCACGTGTGGTATACTAGATGATCTTTAAGGTTCCTTTAGAGTCTTTTCTGTGAACGAATTGTGAGAGCCTAGGCCTAAAGTTATGAAGAAAGGGGAACTTCATATAATTACATAATTTCTCTGTGACAAGTACCAAACTGGATCTGTACATGTAGTTTCCATAATGACCCTATGAGATAAATATTTTTATCCAGTTCACAGTAGAAGAAATCTAGGTTCATAAAGACTAAGTAACTTGCCCACATTTGGAGAGCTAATAAATGGCAAAGCCTGGACTTCAAAGAACAAATGACTCCTCTTTGTTTTGCTTGCATAACAAAGGCAATTTCATTGCAATCTGTTAGTTACCACTAAGGCTTTTAAGATAAGATTAATTTTTTTTTTCAAAATCATCACTAGAAAATTATAAGGCAAAGTATTTGAATATCTCTCATTTTCAATAAACTCCAAAAATATACTCACACCATTTTTAAACATTTTCTATAGCTATTATTTATATTGTTTCGTTGGAATTTTGTATGCCAATAAACTCCTAGTGAGCAAAATTCAATTTCTAATTTGAAGAGAAGAGGAATCATCTTTTGGTAAATAAAATTATAGTAAGTTAAATGATTACTCAAAATTTGTAGCTTTACAAAGTCAGAATTTTAGAGCATCAAATTTTTCTTCATATTTTAACACAGTAGAACATTTAACAGGAAGATGCGTGTATTTCTGCATATATCACATAAACAAGATTGGTCGAGGTGGCTCACACCTGTAATCCCAACACTTTGGAAGGCAAAGCAAGAGGATTACTTGAGTCCAGGAGTTTAAGACCAGCCTACGCAATATGGCGAAATCCCGTCTCTACAAAAAATACAAAAATGGTGGTGGTATGTGCCTATAGTCCCAGCTACTTGGGAGGCTGAAGTGGGAGGCCTGGAGGCAGAGGTTGCAGTAAACTGAGATTATGCCACCGCACTCTAGGAATCAGCCCATGTCTCAAAAACAAACAAACAAACAAAAGCATTAAGGAAGGAAGTGAAGAAACTACAAAATAAGATGAAATAGCAATATTAGAATATTAAAATTACAATATTCTGCTTCACTTATGCTTCTCATTCCCTTCCTAAAAACGAAACTAATAGCTTCACTCCAGACCATTGCATAATAAAATATAAAATAAGTAAGGAATTTTAAAGAATTCAGTAGAGACAGATATTCACCAGAGGAAAAGAATTACTCTGAGTTATGGTTGCACTGGAAAGATACATTACTGCTCTTTATCTTTTCCTCTATTTTGTTTCATTTTTCCATTTCATTTCATTTTTTCATTTTTTTCATGTCCTTTTCTTTTTATAGGTGCTCAATAAATATCCACAGAATTAGCAATTGATTATTCTATAGAATGAAATATCTGTAGAATGAGCAAATGACTATTGAAAAATGATTTGGGCATGGAAATCCAGGAGTACAGTGATTCAACAGATGATTATTGTCTTGCTTTAATGAATCCTTCTTTATCCATTGCTTTTAGAAGCAATGAGGGAAATAATCCACAAGTCATTCAGACAAAGCACTATTTAGTTATATGCACAGCTTAAAGATAATGTGACCATTGTCATTTTAGTACTGGTAATAATCAAGGAAGGGAAAACTGGATAATCCAGTCAGATCATGATTCCTAGACTTTAAATAGGCAGATTCCAGAAAGTTCAATTAACAAATAGGTATGATCGTATAGGCCAATATTATAAATAAAAGGAATAAAGTTACATGGGACTTGAAGACATTCTCAAAACAAAAATTCTGACCCATAATTATGTGTTTAGCCGCAATCAGATATGTGAGACCTGTAAAGCAGGATTTCTTATTGACATTTGGAATTGAACAGTTCTTTGTTGTGGGGGAATGTCCATGTATTGTATGATGTTTAGCAGCCCGCCTGCCCTCTACCTATGAGATACCAGGAGTACTCTGACCCCTCTGTTGTGACAACCAAAAAAACATCTTCACACATTGCCAAACTGAGAACTACCCAAAAGGAAGAGAAAGAGAGAGCAAGGACTCTCAAGTATTAGAAAAGTCTACAGAAAATATGAAAATAGGAACATATGAGAAATAACACCACATCAGTTGAGGAAAGGGTTAAAATTTCAGCATAACAAAAATTTTAAGGCAAAAAGAAAGGAATGTGTCCCTATGGTTATCAGAACAAGATTGAAGGTTGGTACTAACTGTGTTTATATAAACAATAGAACAATTAAAATTACTGGAATATTTTGCATATATCTATCTCCTTCATTTAGGTGAATGATTTCCTAATATAAAGAGAACATTTTTAGGAAAATAGATAATAAGAAACCACTTTATTAATATATATATTATTCTGAATTTCTAAACTTAGGTAAATTTCATACCAAAGACTATGAGGGAAATTAGCAATCAAAGGCACAATAATGTTTTCAGAAATCTTTGAAACGATGTTCAAAAGATGTACCATATGTTGCGCACAGTGGCACATGCCTATAATTGAACACTTTGGGAGACCCAGGCAGAATTGCTTGAGGCCAGGGGTTTAAGACCAGCCTGGGCTACATATCAAGAACCTGTAAAAAAAAAAAAAAAATAGTACCATAAGATAAATAACACAATTAAAAAAAAAAAGTAGGTACAGTTTTAAAAAATTGACAAACTATTTAGTAAGGATCCCTGAAATAATTCTAAATTCTAGAACAATGAAAGAAATGCTGAGTACCTGCAATAGGAGAACTGGTTATCAAAAAGCATCTTGAGTTCACTATAAATGAGATATGTCAAGTTAACCTCATACTTGACTGGATTTCTTGAATGGTTGATCAGAGTAATGCTATAAAGCAAATCCAGTGTAGTCTATTGTCATGAAAAGTTTGCCAAAGCCTCTTACACTATCTGTGTTCTTGCAGAAAAATTTAAAAATCATGGACTAGTTGAAATATGGCTTATTTACTCTACACCAAGAGCTAACCATTCCCCCCTCTTCTACACATCCATCCTTGTTATAATGCTTTTGTGAATAAGGCTCCTCAAAATAAAGTTTTAAAGCCATTAGATTCAATAAGCAATAAACGCCCTTAAGATTTTATGGAATATCAATCACTATGTTCTACAAACTACCAATGAATGCAATTCAGTCTCTCCTTAATTAAGGATGAACAAAAATTTTATAGCCTAATTTCCCTCCCAACTTAGATGGACATTTTTCTTTTTACAAAATTTTAATCCACAGAGAAGCAAATTAATATCAGTTAATATTTATTAAACAAAAGGTTTTTAGAGATGAAATCAAGGTTTTTTGTTGCCCTACCAAATATTTCCTATGTAGGTATTTTATTAATGTCACAACCACTCTGCTATACTGACAAAGAAGAAACAGTGTACTAGATATGGAAAGAAATCTACTTATAAGATACCATCTCAGGCTGATTTTCACACCACTCTCCCCACCTCACACAATCACATGTCACCTTGCTCTAGCAGTGGCCAAAAAAAAAAAAAAGACTAAGTAAAAATTTTTACCAGCATAGATATTTTAAGCAGCATAGTACCAATAATATCAAGAGTACATTTTCAGGACAAAGAGCACTCTTTGGCCAGAAAAAAAGTGAAGAAAAGAATGTAAACTACAACAGAATTGTTTAATTACATCTTGCTTGGAAAGAAATGCACAATCCCAACAGAACTAAAAGTGGTAGTGTCACACCAAGTATACATAACCACAAACCATGCTTTTATTTAAATGAGCTACTTCAATTTTACTATTACATGAATTTAAAATGCAGTTTAATGAATTTGTGACAGCCGGTGGTACTGTGATTCTTTATTTTAATTAAAACATAAATAGTAATTCAAGAAAGGAGACTCCAGTATGAAGAGTTAAAAATAAATGAATGGATTGCATGTTCATATTCATTTATCACTTCATTGACTTTATTTCACATAATAGTTTCCTTACCAAAGTGTTGGTTCACATGTGGAAAATCATATTATCAGATAAAGGCATGCTGCAATCATTTCTTTCCAACATTAACTAGGTTTCATATTACACAGGTCATATACACAGGTGGCTTCAAACCCTGAACAAATGGAAACTTACCTAATGACACAACAAATATTTGACCTGACTTATATCCATTTTGATGATCTTCCTTTTAAAGGAAATATGTTCCTAAAGAAACGCAGAAGTATACAAGACAGGAGGTAAAATCTTTGAAAGAAAGGATCAGTAACTACTTTCAACTAGGTTCATCTGCAAAGTTGGCAAGACCTGTTTTCAACATGCAATCAATGTTGCATGATGCTAAGTATAAGTTCACAAGCTTGCAGAGTTCAACCTAAATCTATGAAAGCATGAATTCAAGAATAGGATGATGCTTTGACCCAATGAACTTAACTCACGGAGTCCTTTTCAACCCTTCCCCTACATTACACACAGTGAGCACTGCATTTGTGAGCCTGGAAGCTACTAACTTTGAATGAAGAAATGCTGTTTTTCTTTTAATTCAAATGATTCATAGTAAAAGAGAGAGAAAAGGAAAGGAAATGCTGTTTTTCTTCCTGATGATGACAAATGGCATTTTTTTGTTTGTATCATACCTATTAGTACAATCCATTATGTGCAAGGACCCTGATTTTACCTTCATTGTTAAAGGAAAATCATCAAGAAAATAGTCAACAGAAAAGAAAAAAAGATGATGAAAATACATACAGGTGTGTTTTTTAAGAGCCCGAAGTAACCAAGTTATACTTAGATACAAGATCAACTAATCTTTTTGAAGTTAACAAACTATGAAGCCCATTTTGTAGTTGGAACCAAACAAGATTTGAAATCTTTCCTTTAAATAGAAATAATGATATTTGCTTCCAAAGCCATAATATCAATATTTCAACCCTAAGCACACTCACAACCTCTTGATTTACATATATTTATACTCTGAAACCAACAACAAGCTCTAGAACCAGTCTCACAGACATCTATTATTATCTCTACCTCTTTTTCTCTTTTTTCTCAGAATCTTCAACTGGAAGAATATCAATTTGGCATGATCTTACATGAAACTATGTCAAGTAGTATCATTATTTTAGATCTACTCATTCACTCAACATAAAAGCATTTAGGTGATTTAGGAAAAGTTAAGCACAAGAAAGAAGGTAGCACTTTCAAATCCAAATCCTACCTGGTAAATTGAAATAGAACAACACTCCCAAAAGCCTTCTTGATTTGCTCTCCTATCCTCAAAGGACAACTAAATCACAGCAGCCTATATTCTTAAACCCTAAAAGAAAAATCAGGAAGCTTGATCTGTGCACATAATGGCCTGCATAATGTAAGAAAGCACTGTTTCTTGGCAACTAGAAAACAATCCTTTTCAATTAACTCACAGCAATTGGCCCACATTTGTTGTTAAACACAGAGTAAAGAAAATGTTTTAAGTGATAAAAGGAACCTGGTAATAACTCATCAAGAAAGTCAGATCAATTTGTTCATTTTGGAAAGTATTTTTAATTAATAGACTGCTGACTCCAATTGCCTAACTCTTTGCTAAGAACATCTATTGACATAACCTTCTCATTTCCTTGTAGCATATTCTTTACTTAAAACCCCAATCCCAAATAGTTTCATCTGTTGCTGCAGAAACACACTGGAAAAGTAAAAGGTAGTTCTAGCAAACCAGTGGTGTGTGATATTATCTTGAGTATTTTGATATATTTTACTTTCTAAAATATCAGCTTAAATGTAGCTCTAGGTGCTCGTTAGGATACAAAATTCAAAACAGTTGTATGTTATATTATCTTAGCTGTTAAAGACCGCTTCCGGAAGGCACTAATTTTGGATGATATGTAAGAAGTTCAGCTGTGCTAGGTTGATTCCGTGCTATCTTGACAGTTTTAAAAGATTTATATCCACGTGAGAATTTAATGAATTTGGATAATCTTCTTAGGGTGCTGTGTATTCTCACATACATACTTGAAATTTCACGTATCAATAGGGATTCTTATGTGGACCCTTGTTTAAGAATCTCTGCTCAAGGAGGCAAGTCTCAGGAGAATATATTATACCCAGATAATTTTTGCTATTAATTAAACTTAACAATTGCAAATAGTAAAGCTTTACCTATTTATTATGGTTATACCTCCCAAATGAGAAGACAACTTAAGATGTACAATTTCCATATCCAATCAAAACCAAATTAGATGAATTTTATCTTCATTACCCCTCCACTTTGCCAGGATTGAAGAAAAGTATATACTGTGATGCTTTACTTCCAAAAGCTCTTTTGTTTTTTCTCTCTTTTATCATCCAAATTTCCCTAAAATGTGTCCTCCTTGTCTTGGTATCATTAATGAGAAATTCTTCTTAGGTAATATTTAAAACACGTATCCTTTCTAGGCAATATCTTAGCACAAAGCACTTTCTTTATTGGTGGGAATTTGAAGCAGTGTTGTAAACTGCTGAAGGTGCTGTGTTTGGATAGACCTTCTGGCATCTTCAAATCATGCTCTCTACAGCTGTGTACACTTTCCCTGGACAGAACTGGCTGGGATAATTTTACAAGTGTTTCTTCAATCTTAATACTGACTCTTCCACTTGTTAGCTCTATGACCTCGGACAGATTTTTTAAACATTCTGTGTCTCAGTTCCTTTATCATAATGTCAAATTCAGTTAATAATATTTACATCATAGGGTTGTTGTGAGGATTGACTAAGATTACATATGTAAAGCTTCTTTTAAAAATTTGCAGCAGATGATAAGTGCTCAAAATTTAGCTATATTGTTAACATCACTGTTGTTATCATTAGTAGTTCTGAACTTGATAAATTTCAAGGTTCATTTCAAATTTAGGATTTCCAAAATCCTATATAATCCCTATGTAAAAATCTTAAAGTAATGTAAATAAAGACTTTTGGTGTATATACTATAAAATTATTTTCTCTTCCTTTTTTACATGTTATTCCTTATTTATTCATCTATACTTCTAGCATCTGGAGGTTTTATAAGCCCTTTTGCTAATAAAAGAAAATGCACAATTATTTTGAAAAGTGGAATTTTTTTTTCTCTTTTTAAAAAATGCATTCATGTTAAACACGTTGACTTAAATAATGTAACCAGAGGCATAGAGGAGCAGAAATTCTGTAAGAGTCTTTTCTTATGAGACATTTTATCTCATGCAATGTAATTAGTAAAAGATTCATCAGCCTTTTCCTTACATTCTTAAAATGTATGGACCATTTGCTTTTGGTACCTTTTTGGATGTATTTTTAACCAACAGCTGCAAATCCTAACGGTTGAAAGGAAATATATGCTTTTGTGTGTTCACTATAAACACAGTTCAGCCAAAGTGGAACATAAAGACTCCCTCATCTGATCTTTTCCAGCTTAGAAGGCTGGTTTAATTTAAATCTCAGCCCAATCCATTACACAGCTCTTGCAATTAATAAACCACACCCGTTCTGTGCCAGGAAATAATTCAACATTATTAATAAGAGACCAATAGAACCAATCTTCTTTGATGGGACTGCATTTAGCTACTCAGCTAGATATTTATTATCTGCTTGGCACATGACTTTACCTCTGCCTTGTTCTTTATTTATGACAACCTTGATTTGCCCTAATATCTTGAAATAATTTCTGGTGCAGGGAAATCAACCTATGAAATCTGAAGAAAATGAAAGGACAATATGTGTTTAAAAGTGCTAAACTCTGGAAATTGTAACAGAAACTCTGGAAAATATCAATCTAGTGTCTGTCTTCCAGAAGATTAGGTGTAATGTGAAAGCAGTGCTGCATACACTTTTGGGAAACATAGATACCTCATCACAAATTCTATAACAATCTAAGTCACAGACTCATTTCCCCTCTAGGACTCAGAGAAAAGCATAAAAGCATAGCACTGATTAGTAATTTTTGAATGACTTTACTTGTAATACAAGTAAAATGTTGAAATATAATTTACCATAGAAACATTAGCATGCAAATAAAATAAAATCAGTACTGTTATACAAAAATATATGGAAAAATCTGTCATGGGATTAGACTTAGTAAAAAACATGAAAGTCACAATCTTTTCACAGTTTATAAAATTTTAAGCCAGACATTGAATCTCATGTTACACAAATTGATGAGAAATGTGCAAAATGATTCTCATGGATAGTACTTAATGATTAAATACTGGGCTGGGCGCAGTGTCTCACACCTGTAATTCCAGCACTTTGGGAGGCCGAGGTGGGTGGATCACTTGAGGTTAGGAGTTCAAGGCCAGCCTGGCTAACATGGTGAAACCCCATCTCTACTAAAAATACAAAAAATTAGCCAGGTATGGTGGTGCATGCCTGTAATCCCAGTTACTCTGGAGGCTGAGGCAGGAGAATAGCTTGAACCCAGGAGGCAGAGGTTGCAGTGAGCCGAGATCATGCCACTGCATTTCAGTCTGGGCAACAGAGTGAGACTCTGCCTCAAAAAATTTTTTGAAAAAAAAAAATTATGAAATACATCACAAAATGAAATATTTTATAGGCATTGAATAAACTAGAAATAAAAGCCTAGCAGATTATACTCAGTCAAAATAGAGCAGAGTCAAACAAATTATTTTTAAGTTCTCCTTTTTGGAGATAAGAAAAAAATTAGGTTTAAGAAATGGCTTGGATGCCCATCAGGAGGGTGTTGTTTCTGTAATCTAGGATTCTAATTTTCAGACTTTACAAGAAAGAAATGCCCTGGGAAAATTTTTGAACATGCAGATTCTCAAGCCCCAGTTGTAGAAATACTGATTGAATATGCATTGAGGGAGGCTGACTAATCTTCATTTTAACAAGTTTCTGGGACTGACACAGGTGGGCTTATGACCATTGTTGAGAGCTACTGATCCAGGGAAACACAGGTAGCTTGGCGTATCTGCTTCTCTAACAGAAGGAACCTTTGGATAATTGAAAGAGGAGGAAGGTGGCCAAAAGGAAGAATTATGATTGGTCATAAGGGAAAATAGCTTCCCTGGGCCAGATAACAGAATGGAGAATGGTGGAGATGTACAGAAGATGTAGACAGACCTATAATGGCCTCCCACCTCTACCTGCAATGCCATTTAATGTAATGGCATAGAAGCCAAAGTCGTCACAATAGACTACCAAGCTGACGCCCTCTTACTTTCCATTTCTCACACTCTCCCCTGGCTGACTGCACTCGGTCCACCAACTGTTCCTTAAAATACAGCATCCTCCTTCATTTCCCTCACATCTTCCCTTAACTGTCATCTTCTCAAAAGCCCTTCCCTAACCACCTCCTCTAAAACTGCAGCCCCCACCCACCCCACTGACACTCCCCATTCTCTTCCTACCTTATTTTTTCTTTCATTCTATGCTTATTGCCACATTCTATACTTACTTATATTGTTCATTTTCTGTCTCCCCCATTAGACTGTAAGCTCCAGATAGCAGGGGTTTTGATCTGTCCTGTTTACTGGTATATCCCCTGCATCTATAATGTTACCTGGCATATTGTAACTGCTATTACAGAGGATTAAAATAGTCCCCATTAAAAAATATTACATGGTTAAAATTTAGGGATAAAAATGATATATTCAGCACTAGAAGTGGATAAAACATTTATTTAAAAGTATTGTTCTTTTTCTTCCAATTCTTCTGTGCTCTTCTAGGAAAAAGAAAAATAAGAAAGAGTCAAAGTATGGGAAACTTTTCAACTGTTACAGGGCTTCAGTTATATTTGTTTTCCGTACTTTCACAAAAGTAAGCATGGGTAGTTATTGTTTAACCCTATCGAAAGCTAATAATTGTGTCACCTTAGCCTTGGGGAATGAAAAACAGGAAACATTTTATCAAGGTGCATAGATTCATAAGTAATATTTTAAAAGGTTGTGTGAAGGGTGTTAAAAGCATTGTTTTTGAATAGAACAGCATTTAAAGGGAATAAAAACCTATTTTGGTGGAAGCATTTTTTAAAATCTAGAAATTTGCCCTCTATACTCTATTTCTTTACATACGTGTCTAAATCTTATTTTTTTGAACAGAATCATTATAGAAACAAGCCTTAGCAATGAAAATGATTATCCTAATTGATAATGGCAAGATTACAGCATTATATTGTGGATGTCTTTCTTCCAAATTGCCTAACATATAAGAATTAAGAGCAAGGATGACCTTACCAGTTCATTTCAAAAAGGAAGAAAGGGCTAGGCAACCTCTAAATCTCTCTTCCACTCCTTTACCAGTCTTCTTTCTCAGGAAAGTTCCCTTTTATTTGTATATAATACTGAACTTTCCGCCAATAATTAAATGAAAATACCTTTAAGTTGATTACTGTGACAAGTAATGGCCTGGTGGCTTTCCAACTTTTTCATCTAGTAGACAGCTGAGCTTGCTGAGACGTGAGAAATGCTTTGGGCTTTCTACTTTGCACTAGGTACAAGAGTCAAGTGACTCTCTTAAAGTGATGTATATCATTGTAAGTCTCTTGACATTGTATTCTTGTTCGGTTCCAACATTTTCAAAATTCAAAATCTCATCATCAGTATATTAAAAACTGACCATGATATCCATATTGTCTTCAATAATATCCTCTATGTATGTACTCCTCCCAAAATATTCTCATTCTTTCTCTCTTACACACACACACACCACAACCTATTGAAATTGTGTGCTCATTCTTACCCAAATTGTTAACTGTGCATCTACCCTCTACTAAGCACTGATATTCCATGTTATAAGTGAGGAAAATGAACCGCAGAGAGGTTATTCCTAAAGTCACAGTTATTTACTAGAGGGGCTGAAACCCAATCTAACTCTAAAACCCAGACTAACTCTAAAATATATGCTTTTAACCACCACACTATATTGCCTCTCCTCAACCTCTTGCCATGTCCAATAAACATTTGTACTTGAAAATTCCCACTACTTTTGTGTGTCAAATAAAAACATAAATGAGAATGACTGATAAATCTGCATATGAATGGATTTATTTAGTCCAATTAATATTTTTTGGCTATTTCTAAAATAACAGCAAGTAATTTTATGGACAAAAGAAGCAAACATTTTCATGCACAGTCTTACCTAATGATGTGCAATTTAGACCTAATCCCTTTGGCCCAGATATGGAAAACTGACACTCTAAACGAATCTTATTGTGTTCTTTTGTGCTGCCAGGTTTTTAAAGGATGAAATTCTGACTGGCAGATGGACTTCTTGGCATCGCTAGACATGCATCACAGAAATTGTTTTGTTTCAAAAGCTTCACACAAGATGCCTGACATTTCTCAGTAGATATTTCCATTTATGAGCATGATAACTTGTTGCTTGGGAGTGTTAAGGGACAATAACAAAGCTTTTTAAGGCTTTTGTCCTGTTTATAACTTTTTATGATGTATTAAAAGCACATTTACTGAAACTCATCCTAGCTTGGAGTCTAGGCATTCGGTCTTGGCATGTAATCTTCCCATAGCTCCTCTCCTCCACATATATAGAAGAATTTTCCTATATCTAGTAACACAAGAAAATTAAGACACTCTGTGATACTCAGACTTATAACAGAGAAAGACATTCCGTTGTATACTGTGTGGCCAAAGTTGCTCCCTGGAACAGAGGACTTGAAGAGCATCCCTACTTCTTCCAGATCACTTGTTTGCCATATGTTACTTGAGGTTGCTACCAGATTATCATTAACTCCACATCTTCTTGGAGTATGGAAATCTGACTCCTTTTCAAAAATTCAAGTAAAAGATTTGGCAATTGATATGGTTTGGTCTGTGTTCTTGCCCAAATCTCATCTTGAAATTTAATCCCCATGTGTTGTATGAGGAGCCTGGTGAAAGATGACTGGATCATGGGGAGAGATTTCTCCATTCCTGTTCTCGTGATAATGAGTTCTCACTAGAGCTGATGGTTTTAAAGTGTGGCACTCCCCCCTCCCCCATGCTTTCTTTCTCTCTCCTACCACTATGTAAGATGTGCCTTGCTTCCCCTTTGCCTTCCACCGTGATTGTAAAATTCCTGAGGCTTCCTCAGCCATGCAGAACTGCGAGTCAATTAAACGTTTCTTGTTTATAAAATATCCAGTCTCAGGTCTTTATAGCATAATGAAAACAGACTAATACAGCAATCTAGGAGTCTCAATTAGGTGCAGAATGGTCAAAAAAAAAAAAAAACACTAGAGAAAAACACCAGTCAGTCCTTTACCTTTAAACAGGTCATTACATCATACAAGGGAGGCAAAAGTAGTGTCTCTTCTCTTCTTGAAGGATCAAGAGAAAGAGATCTCACATGGTGCCTTATTAGCTTCAGTATCACTCACGGAATTCCTTTTCTTTCCCTACCAAAATTCATGACTTTGACAAATGCTTACAGAACATCCCTTATCTGTCTGGTACTATCACATGGCTGGTAATGCACGAGAAAGCCTAACAGCAAGGCGCCCTGTGGTGGGCTTTTAAAAGTGGCCGCAAAATTTTAGACATTTCTGAAACTGAGATGTGAATATGCATTCCCTTACTTTAAATCTGAGTGTGTTTAACTCATAGAATTCCCTCACTTTAAATCTGAGCATGTTTAACTAATAGAATTCGGGACAAATGATGCTATATAATTTCTAAAGCTAGATCATAAAAGATGATATGGCTTCCACTTTGTTCATGAGAACGCTCATATGTGGGTTCTGAGTTGCCATTTAAGAAGTCCACCTACCGAAGCTGCCATTACATGAGGAAGCCAATCTATACATAGAGGTCGCCCCTATGGGCACTCCGGTTGGCAGCTAATGTCAACTGCTGGCCGTGAAAGCGAGTCGTAGACGTCCAGCCCAGTCAAGCCTTCAGATGATTACAGCCCTAACCAACATTTGACTAAAACTGCAAGAGAGGCTTGAGGCAGGATCTGCCAGCAGAGGCCTTCCCAAAATTTGTTAAACAAAATCATGAGCAAGACAAAATAAATGTTGTGTTACACAACTAGGTTTTGGGTAGATTTTCTATGTAGCAAGAGTAACAGATTATTATTTCTTGGAAGTAAAGTGTTTCCAAGACCAGTGAGCCTCAAAGAGGGTGTCAGTGAAGGCTTAAAGAAGAGTGAGTGAAATGTTATTTGAGCCTGGAAGATAGGAGCCCTTGGATATGTAGTGGTGGGAAGTTTAGGAAATCTGTCACCTGAAAAAATAGAAATGTACCTAATGAATTAATTGATCTGGCCAAGGATATTTCTAGGCTAAGTGTTGAAAATGACAAGTAATTTATTTAAGCTGAATAGCATAAAATGAAGGCAAAGGAATATAAGCTAAAGAAGAAATTACTCATTTTTTGAGCAGAATGAAAACAAATATAAGTGGGTCAGAATTTACTGAGTTCAGAAATAAAACTGTTTTTCATCTCTAGTCTCTCCCAGAAGACAACCCTCAAAAATAAGAAAGAACCCTGGGGCAAAGATCAAATCCAGAAAACATGATAAATATGAATTCAAATGTGTGGCTGTAAAACCTTTTCTTAAGACATTAGAAGGATTTAAGGTAATATCTCATAAACTCTTTCAAAAGGCCTTCTGTGGATTTTCAGGATGTGCCTCAACGACTCTCAATGTTAAATATTATCTTTCTAAAAATCCTAAAGAATAATTTTATAGCAGACTCCTAGGGAACCCAAGGTAGATATCTACTCAGAGATCAACTGTGCCATTCATTTTCACACATGGACACGCTGTTCATTATTGAATATTTTAAGCTAAACAAGGTATCATACCATTACATGACCCCCAAAAACCCCAAGTTGCAAGTGAGGGTCTTTTTTAGAAGTTTACCTCAGCATACTCTAAAATACAACATACCTGATCAAAGATTGCTACCTAGATGCATTTGTTGAGAGTCCCTCTGATCCCGGGGACTTTCAATAGACCAGATCCTGATGTATTGAATCAGTTATCAGGTTAAGCATTGCAGCCTCAGGAAAACTGCCTGTTGACCATTAGCTAAACACATTTTCAGGCACTCCAGTTCAGGGAACAGATAGAAGGACTTTGAGTTTGAAGAGAGCATCCTGTGTTGCAGTAATGGTAGGTTTCAGAAGCAGGAGTGAGAAGGAGATTAAAAGAAAGTTTATAGGGCCTGGCATTAGGAGGTACACATGATCTCAGTCCTGCCAGGGCTTCACTTCATTGACGAAATCCTTGACAACATCAAAAAGCATACTTGATACTGTGAAGAGTTGCTGGAACTCGTAAATCCACTTGCCCACCATGTACCAACAGGAAAGAGAAAAGCTCCCTGGATGTGTGTTGATACTAGAATATTTTGCAATAAGCCATATGACAAAGTGCTATTGAACAGTTTGGAAAATCAGGTTCAGCTGAAGCATGTTATTACAAGAGCAATGTGCAGTAAGGCATTATAAGAGAAGCTTCAAAACTCATGGGATAGCTAAATTCTCCTTGTTAGCAAATCTTTACGCAAGAAAAGAAAAGGATGACCGATGTCTTTATGCAACCAAACCAAATGGCAAAGTTGAACTGAAGGTTTCAGTTGAGACTTGGAAATTGATGATGATGACGCTGGTTTAACAGCCTTCCCAGTCAATTAACTTCCCTGCAAGTAGGGTCCCAGGAAATTTTCTCCAACCTCTTCTCTGCCCTGAAACCCAGAAAAAGTGGGGAGTCTTAGGGAGAGACTAGGTTCATTAATTTACTTTTAGTTTATGATATCGTGACCATTCAAGTACAAATCACCTTTAACTTAGGTGGTTCCCATTTGTGTGGTGCACATTCAAGAAAATTTATAGAGTTGCCAGGTGAAATGAAAGTGTCTTCCCTTCCCCTTTTCAAATTTGGTTATAGAAAATATCAGTATTTTCTAGGAAATGATCCTTGCTATGGGAGACTTTCCATAGCTAACCGAAAATTGAAGTAAAAAACAAGGAGGAACCAAGTAGATAGATTATCCTTGCAAGTAAAATGCCCCATAGATTTTCTGGATCCTTTTTGTAGGAGGCAGAGATCATGCAGTTAGGGGCTGAGAAGAACAGAGGCTGATGCACCTTCCCTGTATGTAGGTGTCATTAACCTAGAAGTAAGCCTTGATTCTGAGAGTAGAAGATGGTAGAATATACGGAAGAGAATTGTATTTTTTCAGGCCCCACATTTTATACTACTATGATCTTTAGGAACAATTGTATAGCCCCCCCAGCAATTCACATATCATGAGATATCTTACTAATGTAAGGAGATGCCTCCTGATTAGGCTGATGCAGTGACAGTACTGGTATGAGGACAAGCACTGTGCAGGTAAGGAGGAGAAACCTTCCTAGTATCCAAGTGATAGAGCAGAGCCAGAAATCAATACCTCAAGGGCTAGTCCAAACCAAAGAGAAAAGGGACTTATTTGGGCTCAGAGGAGGAGGTCGAGGCTTGGGTGCCACAGGTACATTCCATGTTTTCTTTCCCCCCATGCCTCAAGAAGAGGATTTTCATGAAACACGACCAGTGTCTGTGTTTTTCCCAGTCAGGGATGCTATATTTAATGCTGTCATGTGCCACCCAGATCCCCTTTTAGAATCAAGGTATTCACTATCCTAGTTGACTGGAATTTTGGAGGCTGAGGTCTCACAGCTGTGTCCTATTTGGGGACTTACCCTTAGGTGAAGGAAGCTGTCTCACCCAAGGCTATCCGCTCTCCCTGGCACACAGAGCACATCCAATGCCTAGGCAATGCAGAGAACAAAAGTCTATCCCCCAAGCCTTGATTCAAGACACCTCTAAATGGCCACTGCACCTGCAGAAAACCCTGTAGGATAGACAGAGTCTATTCCTGTAACTACAGCATGAGTCAGCTTCTCTTCTCATGTGTCCTGGGTTAACAGTAATTCCTTTAACACGTTAACTGGTTCTAACTGGATGTAAAGACACTTTGTAAGATGTGACAAAAATCAAAACTGTGACCTGGTCTCCGACTTCAAGGAGATTTTTAACTGACAGGACATATAAATGACTCCAAAATATAATACAAGGCTCTGTGTCCCAAGTGTAAGGTGCTAAGACATTTATTCATCCAACTTTATACACCTGCTGTGTGCTTTGTGCAGCCATATAAAGATAGTAAGATGTGAGCTCTACCATTAAAGATTTCAGGGCGTTCAGAGGAGGGAAGATCTATTTTTGACAGGAGTCTCTTCATGGAGACTCAAGTTATTAATGTCTCACTTCCTGAAAGATTTGAGTTGGATCGTAAAAAGTAAGTATTTTATGGAGGGTTGGGGGTGATGGAATAGGAGGGAAATTCCAGGTGGAAGTAATAACATAAAGGCAGTAAATGGATATCCTTTTAGATTATGAGAAATACTTTCTCATAATAGTTACTAATGGGATCTTTCCAAGTGGAGCAGGAGGAGAATATTTAACAAGCAAATGGAGTTCATGGTAGGGGGAGGCCTGAAGATAAAGGTACTCAGGTGATCTGTTGGGGTAGAGGGAGGAGGGCTCTTGGTATTCCCTTGACCAATTTTGGTGGTAAATGAACACAAGCAGAAGTTAATCCTGAGAAGGGCACAGCAACTAGGGGCCCAGACCCCCTCAGGGAGAAGGGTCTGGGTCATCCCACCAGGTACGCAACCAAAATGAACAGATAAGATAGTTAAGGGTGAGGTGAATCTAGTAGATGGGGTTAGTAGATGAGAGAGACTATAAACATCAGGTGCAATCTAGAGAATATCTGGAGGGGTAGAGGTGGGGGTAGGTTAATGGCAAGGGGTTGGGAGGAAGGAGGGGGACAGGGGAAGGGCTGACATTGTAGCTTATTCCACTAAATTTCCTCTTAAAAACTTCCAAAATTGTAAGTAGGAGACAAATTAAAATTTTGGGAGGGTTGTTCCCTTGTGGGGAGAACATACTATATGAGGCTAGTGGAATGGAGTAGCATGGGCTGGATTGTAGTGGATACATTTGAATACCTCCCAGATCACCCTTCATGATCAGGGCACACACTAGATGCCTGGGGTATTGGCTCTGACAACTAGCAGCTGTGTCCAACTCTGGAAATTGCTCTCAGCTGAAGGAAGCTGTCTTGCCCAAATCTACTCTCCAATTCCTTGGGGCAGCCTATATCCAATGATTGATTCTATAATGAAGGCCACTTTTCGACCTTGCAAGATCTCTGTGGCATTGGGTAAGGCAAATGTTTCAACCATACTTCATTTCACTTCTGCTTCTGCCCTGTGTTGTTTTTCCTGCACCTTCACAGATACAGCTTTCAAAAGCACTTCTAGTAAACTCCTGCATTCAAAACCCTAGGAAGTTTTATCTGTGCTAATAGGGTATATTTATAAAGCTGAATCTCTAAAAAGGAAAGATCCTGATGCCTCCTTTACTTATCTTTCTAGAAACAGGGTCTTGCTTTGTGGCCCAGGCTGGAGTGCAGTGGTGCAATTATAACTCCATTTAATTTTTTTTGTAGAAATGGGGGTCTCACTATATTGCTCAGGCTGGTCTCAAACTCCTGGCCTCTAGTGATCCTCTTGCCTCAGCCTCTCAAAGGTTCTCAAAGGATTACGGTGGTGAGCCACCATGTCTGGCCTGCCTCCTTTATTCTGATAACCTCCTTAAGGGATTGTCTATATAATGCTGAGTGTAGGAGATATATATTCTGCCTAAAATAAGCGAAAGAATTTGGAACTCACAGGAAGCAATTTCATAGGAAGGGAAGGAAGATCACAAGAGGGAATGAAAATGAGTTAAAAACTGATAAACGTGTAAGGAGGGGTGGAGCGTGGGGAGGATGTACGGTAAATGCACCTAATAGCAGTAGTAACTTAAGCATACCCTTAGAATGAACCTGTAGGACAGTCATATTTGAATGTATTTTCCGAGCTCGGGAATCCAGGAGTGGCCAACTCAGACATTCGTTTTTTATGCTAAACATCTGAGCCCTGGCCCATCCTGTGGAACACAGGCTGTACAGGGGATCAAGGCCCTGAGTTCTGGATTAAATGAAGGTTGCCAGGTGGAGGTCATCAGGTGGGGGGTGTTAAGTGAAAATGCTGTATCAACTGCATGCTGTTTGCAAGTGGTTGCTGTTTTCCTGACCAGCCCGCTACCACTGGGCTGTGCAGTTATGTTATCCATCCGGCTGCCACTGAACTGTAAGTAAGGCAGATGTCTTGTCTAGACCACTGCCACTGGAACATTTCTGTATGTAAGGAGGTTCTCCTGTCCAGGCTGCCACCACTGGACTCTTTCCTGAGCCTCTAATAAAGCCCCATGTCTCCTTTGCTGTCTCTGGGTTTCTTCTTAGGCCTCTTGAACCTGGTGCCTTCCCTACTGAGGTTAATAGGGCTTTAGCATAACAGGAGAGGAGATTTCTTGTTGAAACCGTGAAGGGACTGAGTTTTTTATCCAGACTGAGGTGGAGAAGAAGAGTTGGGCATATGTCAATATGGGAATCATATACAGTATCTAATTCCTCCTCCACCTCTTTGGGAATTATCATGAAAAGCCTTGAACTCCTACAGGTCATTGAAATTTGAACTTTGAGGTGTAGAAAAATTCATACCAAATATCTAGATTACAAAATATATTTGGTGTATCAAGTGGTTTTCCTCTTTTAGAGCTGAATTTGTTTTTATACCAGTATCCCTTCCTAAATAATTATTTTAACTATTTGTTGTGATCATTGTGATTTATCATCACCTCTACTGTAAACTCTGGGGTCATCTTTGGCTTTTCCTTCAATGGCTATACCTAATATGTCTGGAAATCTCATAGGGTCTGCATTTAAAATTTTAAATTTAGGAAGTTCTTCAATTGAAAGGAATATTAGACCAACCATAAACCTGGATCTATATTAAAAAAATGAAGAGTGCTGAAAGTTAAATAAATCAAAGTAATAGAAAATTTTCTTTAATTTGCTCTAAAAAATAATTGATTATCTAAAGCAAAAACAGTAGTAATGTATTACATGTTTATCGCAGATGTAAAAGTAAAACGTGGCCAGGCGTGGTGGCTCATACCTGGAATCCCAGCATTTTGGGAGGCCGAGGCAGACGGATCACAAGGTCAGCAGTTTGAGACCAGCCTGGCCAATATGGTGAAACCCTGTCTCTACTAAAAATACAAAAAATTAGCCAGGTGTGGTGGCGGGCACCTGTGATTCCAGCTACTCAGGTAGCTGAGGCAGGAGAATTGCTTGAACCCGGGAGGCGGAGGTTGCAGTGAGCAGAGATCACGGCATTGTACTCCAGACTGGGCACAAGAGTGAGACACTGTCTCAAAAAAAAAAAAAAAAAAATTGCACCAAAGTTGGGAACAAAGAATTGGATATATACTGTTTTAAGGTTCTTATACTACATATGAAGTAGTATTATTTTTATGTATATCCTGATTAAACACATATATTTTAAAACATACAGAAATAACTAAAATATTTATAGAAAGGTATATCTAATATGCCCATGGTAGGAATAAAACAGAATTTTAAAAAATCCAAAAGAAGGTGAAACTAAAAACAGAAAAGAAACTAAGAACAGATGGAATATTAGGAACAGCTAGTAAGATGGTAGTTGAATCAAATCATAAATAATTAAATGTAAACAATGTAAACACATCAATTTCAGATACATATTGTCAAATTAGATTTTTTAAAGAAAGACCCAACTGTACATTATCTATAAGAAATTTATTTTAAATATAAGACATAAGTACAAAGTAAAGGATGGAAAAAGATGCACCATTAAAATGAGTCAAAAGAAAACGAGAGTAGCTATATTAATAACTGAAGTATACTCAATGAAATTTACCAGGGATAAAGAGGGATATTACATAATGATAAATGGATCAGTTTTCCAAGAAAACATTATTGTTCTCCATGTCTAGGCATTTAGCAAGAGGACTTAAAACTACATGAGGAAAAAATTGATAAAAATAAGGCAAATCCACAATTATGGTTGGAGATTTCAACACTATTCTTGCAGGAATTGATAGGACAAAAAGAAAGAAAATCATTAAGGATATAGAAGACCTAACAACATTATCTATCAATTTGTGCTTATATAGAGAGAATACTTCACCAATTGTTGGGTACACATTTTTTTTCAACTTAATATGGAACATTTATTAAGAATGATCATCTTCTGGGTCATACAACAAATCTTAATACATTAATACACTTAATTGAAATAATATACAATGTTTGAGACCTCTCAAAAAGACATCTAGAAAATCTCCAAATATTAGAAAATAAAACTAATTATCAATAATCCATTTGTCAAAAGAGGAAATTATAAGGGAAATTAGAAATCATTTTGAGTTGAATGAAATTAAAGCATAACAAATCAATTTGTGGGAAGCAGCTAAAGCAGTGCATAGAGAGAAACATACAGCAGTAAAACCTTTTATAACAAAATATATGCAGAATTCAACTACTTAATTCTACTTATGATCTACCACTCTTCCTCACCTAGATTATTAAAAAGCCTCCTAACTGATGTCATAACTTCTACCCTTGCCTGCTACGGTCTTCTTAATACAGCAGCTAGAGTGATTCATTTAAATCCTATGTCAGATTATACCACTCTGCTCAAAATCTACATTGATTTTCCATTTTTCTCAGTGTAAACATCAAAGACCTTATGAGGCTACCTTGACCCTGTATGTTCTGCTCCGCCCCTTACCTCTGTGACCTCATCTCCTTGCTCTACCTCTTCACGCACTCCATGTGGCTCCACAGCCTCCACACTGTGCCTGAAACACATCAAGCACCCTCCTGCTTTGGTCTCAGACACTGGCTGTGCCCTCTGTCTAGAGCAGTGTTCTCTCCAAAAGTCACAGGGTTAACGCCTTCAAATCTTTGCCTAAATATGCCCTTCTCAATGACGCTATCCTGGACCATCCTCTTTTAAATTGCAACCTGTCATTCTTCTAGCCCTAATTTGCCTAATTTTTTCCCCATAGCATTTATTGCTCTCTAACATAATATATATTTTCTTTTGTAGATTTATTTTTATCATTTGTCTTCCCACTAAAATATAAACTCCAGGAAGACAGTGATTTTCTGTCCCTCTGTTTTTCCTTTTTTCTTTTTGCTGGTATATCACAAACACTCAGAAGAGTGCCTGCTGTGTTCGGCTCTAAATACTTGAGGATTCAAAGAATCAAGGAGACAAGGCGGGTGTATAGGATTACAGAAGAAGGGGAAAGGAACAAGGGGAGAAGAAACCTTATGTAATTTAACTCTGTGAATACTTTAGGAAAGATTTGTAGGTGTTTGAAGTATTGGTGCAGCAAATTCCATGTGTGAACATGCAACTACTCTCAAATTCAGTGCCCCTGAATTTTCCTCTTAATATTTATTCTGTGATGAGGCCGTCAGAAATCTTTTTATTGTAATACTCATATTTCTTTTCATTTCTCAACATAATTTTGTAGATTTTCTGCCTTCTTAAGGCTGGTATTTATATGAATAACATGGGGTTCATAATGGGAGGGGTGGCAGTATGTGTGTCCATATACCTGGAAATTACATGTCAACGTACATATGTATACTTAGTCTTAGGGAGGGAACTATAGCTTTGTTATATTCTTAAACAGGCCTACATCTCAAAAAGCTTTAAAATATTCATTGACTGTATTTATAAGATAATTTAGATTTAAGAATGCATACCTTGTCATGTTTATAATCAACTGATCTTTGACAAAGTCAAGAAGAACATACACTGGGGAAAGAATGCCCTCTTCAATAAATGGTGCTGAGAAAATTAGATAGCCACATGCAGAAAAATGAAACTGGACCCCTACCTCACCATATACAAAAATCAACTCAAGATGGATTAAATACTTAAATGTAAAACCCAAAACTACAAAATTAGGAGAAGAAAACCTACAGAAAACTCTTCTGGACACTGGTCTAGGCAAAGAATTTATGACTAAGACCTTAAAAGCATAGACAACAGAAAAAAAATAAGCAAATGGGACTTAAGCTTTTGCACAGAAAAAGAAATAAGAGTAAAGATACTACCTGTTGAATGGGAGAAAATATTTGCACACATCCAGCAGGGGACTAATATCCAGCATATACAAGGAACTCAACAACAACAACAACAATAACCAATTTCATTAAAAAGTGGGCAAACAACATGAATAGATATTTTTCAAAAGAGGACATACAAAAGGCCAACAGGTATATACAAAAATACTCGAAATCACTAACCATCAGGAAAACCCAAATCAAAACCACAATGAGATATCATCTTACCTCAGTTGGAATGAGTATTATTAAAAAGTCAAAAAATAACACATGTTGATGAGGATGCGGATAAAATGAACTGTTAAATTATTAATGGGAATGTAAATTAGTACAGCCTCTATGGAAAATAGTATGGAGATTTCTCAAAGAACTAAAATAAATAAAATAGAGTTACCATTTGATCTAGCAATCCCACTACTGAGTATCTTCCTAAAGGAAAAAGAAGTAAATATATAAAAAAGATACCTGCAGTTGTAGCACTGTTCACAATAGAAGAGATATGGAATCAACCTAAATGTCTATCACCAGATGAAGAGATAGAGAAAATGTGGTGTGTATATATATATATGTAATGGAGGACAGGCATGGTGACTAATGCCTGTAATCCCAGTACTTTGTGAGGCCAAGGTGGAAGATTGCTTGTGACCAGGAATTCGACACCAGCCTGGGGAATATGGTGAGAACCTCTCTCTCAAAAAAATAAAAAAAAAAAAAAAATTAGCTGGGCATAGTGTCATGCACCTGTGGTCCTGGCTACTCAATAGGATTGCTTGACCCAATGAAGTCAAGGCTGCAGTGAGCCATGTTTGTGCCACTGCATTCCAGCCTGGATGACAGAGTCAGATTCTCAAAAATATACGTGTGTGTGTGTGTGCATATCTGTGTGATGTATAGATACACACATACATATCTTGGAATTGAACTACTCTGAATATAACCCCTTTCTCTGTCCCTTACTAGTTGTGCAATTTTCAGTGAATGCTTTAACAATCTGAGTGTCTGTTTCCTGTGTAAAGTATGTGTATATGTATGTGTGTATAGACCACACACATACACACAGTGGAATACTATTCAGTCGTAATAAGTGAAATCATGTCTTTGTAGCAGCAAAGATGGAACTGAAGGTTATTATCTTAAGTAAAACAAATCAGGCACAGAAAGACAAATGTCACATGTTCTCAAAAATAGGTACTAAAAAGTATTCATGTGGACATAGAGTAGAATTATAGATAATGAAGACTCAATGGTGAGAGGCTTGAAGGGAGGATGGCAAGAAACTGGTTATTGGCTACAATGTACATCATGTAAGTGATAGATACCCGAACCCTGGCTTAATCACTATGCAATCTGTACATGTAACAAAATTACACATATATCCCATAAATTAGTACAACTTTTTTTTTTTTTTTTTTTTTTTTTTTGAGACGGAGTCTCGCTCTGTCACCCAGGCTGGAGTGCAGTGGCCGGATCTCAGCTCACTGCAAGCCTCAGCCTCCTGAGTAGCTGGGAGTACAACCTTTTTAAAAGATGGGGTGACTTGGAGTCAGACTGCTCTAAATGTAACCCTTGCTCTGTCCCTTACTAGCTGTGCAATTTTTAGCATATGCTTTAGCAATCTGAGGCTGTTTCCTGTGTAAAAGGGGGATGCTTATACTGACCTCATTGGTTTTCTTTCTGTGAACACAAAAAGATATGATACATGTACAAGACTCAGCAGAGTATATGAGACTTGGTAAGCACTCAAGTGAAAGTTATGAGTATTACTAGTGTTTGTAAAATCCTGCTTTTAAGTCACTGATTTAAAACTCAAAATAGTGTACCTTTGTAGTGTTATCCATATAACACTCCTAGACAACATAATATAGCATGTAGAAAGTCAATAAAAATATTTGTTACATTCAACATGTATGTATATGGACTGACTTATAAATTTATCCTAATAGATAAACTAGGATACAATTGGATGGGCTATATAAACTTATCCTAAGAGAAAAGAACTTCCATGGGGGAAAAAAATCTCCATTCATTCTCTTATTCACTGAACTAATAATTACTCAGTATCTTTGTTTCACAGAGTACTATGAATATAGCAGCAGTAATTTCCTTCAGGAAAATATTCTGTTATTAAATCTCACACAGAAGCTTTAAGTGAGAAACCAAGACACCTCCCTTCCTACCCAGTACCCACCCACTAACCTATCAGTAGCTGTGTAGGTGATCTCAGCTCCAGCTCCTGCCATTGGAAATAGTTCTGTGGCCTTGGCAAGGCCTATTCCCAGGGTATTTCTAAGATTCGAGCTGGTCTCCCCAACTTGTTTTCTAATAGCAATATTCTCACTGCCACCAACCTTCTCCCTATCTCCATCTTGAGTGGCATAACTCAACCTCAATTTTGCCCCAAAGTTAAGTCCTCAAAGGAAGCTCCACATCACTATCATTAATATCATGTGACCATGTTATTATTTATTTTATTTTGAAATAGTGTCTTGCTCTGCCACCCAGCCTGGAGTGTAGTGGCATGATGATAGCTCACTGCAGCCTCAGCTTCCTGAGCTCAAGTGATCCTCCCACCTCAGCTTTCCCAGTAGCTAGGAGTATAGGTATGCAGCATCTTGCTCCCAGCTTAATTTTTATTGTTAAATTTTTTGTAGAGAGGGGGTTCTCCTTATGTTGCCCAGGCTGGTCTCAAACTCGAGAGCTCAAGCAATTCTCCCGCTTTTCAGCCTTCTGAAGTGCTGGGATTACAGAGATAAGCCACTGCATCCAGCCTGACCATGTGATTTTCCTAGCAGCAACGGGCTGAGATGGAAGGGTCAATGATAACAAGAGAAGGCTAAAATCCCAAATTCCCCCTCCTCTCAAACTCAAAAGTAAGTTATACAGGTATAAAGAAATCTAGGTCCTGAAGTTTGCAGTTCTTTCCTGATTTTTAACCATAGCTGCTCTTTTTTTTTTTCTTGAAACTTCTCCATAGTGCAAATGACAATTTCCATGCCTTAAGGTTTGCCCACAAAGTGGTTTCATTATTATACCTATCAAAAAAAAATGATTGACAGCAACAAGTTTAGGTTTGATTTCTTTAAATGGACCAAACTGGCAAGTTATCCACTAACATCTCTTTCCAGACAATAATAAACCAAAATACTATTTAAGTCTGCCTCAAAGAGTGGAATACCATCTACAGGTGTGTGTTTATCAGTGTGGGAAGGGACCTTGCTTTTTCTGACAGTTTGGATCCGTGGAAACTTCACTAGAATGCTACCGTAACACCTGACAGTATCTCACATTTTCCCAATCACCCTGTGGCTTTCTGTCTAAAGCATATTATACTTTCTTCTTTCAGACTTTGAAAGTTCAATTCAGAATCATGTCACTGGCTCTGTGAAGAAGTTTAACAAGGCTATATTCAGCCTCTCATTATCTTCCAATTAATTATGTTCCTCAAAACACAACAGGCATAAGGATTTACACCATCAACTTTAACTTCTGAGATGCTTTCCTTTCACAAATTAGTGTTTCTCAAAAGTATAATGTAAAAATAGTGACACTGACATTCTAGAAAAACAAAGCAGCTACCTTCCAACAGTTCTCTTTGGGCTAGGAGATACAATTTTACATCTATTTTTACATCTGTATTTACCTCGCAAACTATTTCAAAACACTGCTTTAAAGAGAGCTGGTATTCTTTGTCCTAAAGATAAGGAAACATAGAATCAGTTGTTGAGGAACATATATTTTGAGAATGATAGTGGGCCCTAATTAAAAACAAACAAAAAAGCACAGAAATTTGATTGATGGCCATATATAAATGATGAATCTTTAGCAGTTCTTAAAATTTTTCCCTTACCATCAGGGCATGGTGGCTCATGCCTGTAATTCTAGCCCTTTGGGAGGCTGAGGCGGGTGGATCACCTGAGGTCAGGAGTTCGAGACCAGCCTGGCCAACATGGTGAAAACCCATTTCCAATAAAAATAGAAAAGTTAGCTAGGTGTGGTTGTACATGTCTGTAATCCCAGCTATTTGGGAGCCTAAGGCAGGAGAAATGCGTGAACCCTACGGAGGAATGTTGCAGTGAGCTGAGGTGGTGATATTTATTTATATCTCAATAAATAAATAAATAAATTTGCCTTTACCATTCAAAGCACTTTCTGGAAATGGAAGCCACAGCCTGCTGACCCATTTATCTAGTCCCACAGATAATAAAAATTATCTGTGTCCACCACTATCATTACATAGCATGTGACTAGAGATTTATTTCCATATAGCAACTGGCAAATTAAGCAGATCATATTCACACACTAGATGTTTATTGACTCTTTATGAGTGAATATCTCTATGATGTATCTTGTAAGAGTAGAAAATATGAGTCATGGCTTCTGTCCTCAAGGAGTTTGTAGGTAAATAAGGGAAGTGACACTGGCATAAATAACTATGTTATAAGAGAGAAAGGTCCCTTTAAACATCTGTTTTATTTCAGTGTAGAAAACAAAAGCACATTCCTAGATGAGGTTTAAGGGAATCACATAAGAAAGGTACCCTTTGGTCTTCTTCATAGCCATTTCACTGTATTTGGTCCCTTTTCTATTTCCTTCACTCTCTGCCCCTCCCCCGCACCCTGCAACAAATAAATACAAGAACCATTCCTGAAGATTTACTTTTCAAATGGCAGATGCATCAGAATTCCACACAGGTACCTTGTCTGAGGCTCTTCCCATGCTAAGCACAAAATAAAGTATACTACTAACTCAGATACAAATCTCATGCCTTATTCCTCTAAAAGTGTTGTATATCTTTAATCTTAACACAGGACATCAGTAGAGATTGTTTATTAAAAGAGGAAATCAAAACACACAGAGGCCGTTAGCCCACGTTTTAGAGATCCCATTAATTATGAGGCTGACATTAGAATCTTTTTTTCCAAAAGGAATTAGGCTGTGTTCCTAGTCCTGGGGTAGCTAGGAATTACTATTACTAATTACCCCATCAGGGTACTGGGAAAAAAAAAAAAAAAAAAAGCAATCAAAGGGTTTAGGGATATACAGTATCAGGAAACAGTCCCTGCTTTATCTCCTCAGAGTTCAAGCTACCCCAAGGTGAGGAAGTAAGGATCAGAATCCCTCAGGGCTCTTCCCTGCCATGAGCTGGGAACACATAGCTGATACTGGAGAAGCCAATGATGTGTACAATTTGGATCCAAAGCCCCTGTTTCCAGTTCTACTTCTCTGATATATTTTTCCCCCTTTAGTACTACAGATTTCTTAAATCAGAGATTATACCACCTTCCTCGAAAGTATACTTTTGCTTCTAACTCAGAGCCCCACCTTCATTTCAGATCTTTCTTTTCTCTTTTCCCCTGGTCGGAGGGCCCCATTATTCCTTCCTCCTGAATCTTCACCATACTATAGGCCTTCATAAACAAGCTGTGGGGAAGTGTGGTGCCCAGAGACAGGAAGAATTTAAAACGATACAGTATAAGCTGCCCTTTCAGGCTTTATTTACTTTTCACATCCTATGTTCACTTCTGACAGTGAAGGGCAACCATTTCCTTAGTATATCAATCAACCAAAAACAATACATCAAAGCTCTGACTATGTTCCAGGAACTGTCTAGCACATTATCTTCTAATGTCTAGAGAAAATACCTACTGAACCTCTTCCCACACTTTGTATGGTCATCCTTCTCCCTTGTTATGGCACTCTGATATTTTTAGTCTTACACTTTTCAATATAGAAAATTCTACTTAATAAAATGGAAAAAAATAATTTCAATGAAGCTTGTATATTCATAAAATAACAGGATTCATAAAAATATTCATCAAACATCTGGGATATTAGCTCTGTTAATACCATCCATGGTTTCATATAACAATATTTTCTTCAAAGTTATCCTAAAGAACAATAGTGAACAAGATCCTAAATCCTCAAGTAAGCACTAAATGAATACACATATTCAAAACAAGAACTGGTGAAAGGGCATTTGTTTTCACGGAATTTCAAATCCTAGTCAATTATGTTAATAATACCAAAGCTTTTGTAAGAAAGAAATTCTTATTCAACATCTCTTTTCACCAGGAAAAAACCCAGCTAATGAAAACCATAAGCAATAGCACTATGCTTTATTTACCGCCAAAGAAATTGTGACTCTCTTTAAGCCAGTAAGTTATTTCCAAGTGAAGTCTGTTCTATACAGACTTCACTACACAAGATAGTTCTTCACTGTACTGAATCCAAAGGTTATCAAAAATTCTACATTAAACAGTAAAACAACAGGTCAGAATTGAGAGGAGCCAGCCCTGGTTCCTATAATCATTTCTTCATGATTTAAGCTAATGGGGTTTTATAAAATTAACTGTTGATTTTTCTATATGTCCATTTTGGCAATGACTTCTCTGAGGGAAAAATAAAGCTGCTATTTGAAGTATTAGGAGTGAGTCTAAATTCCCTAAATTCTTTAGTTCTTATTCTTTTGAAATATTCCTTCTCACCAGTTGGATTCACTTTGAAAACTCTGGTCCTGTTGTGATGTACATATCACTGGCAATTACCTGCAAAATTTTTCCAAGAGGAGAGTTGACCTTCAATCCTTAAAGCGGTATCTCTTCAAGATCCAGAAAGGATAAATGCAGGATTTCCCACATCCTGAGATGTGATTCTTTTACTATCTCCTAGATATAGCTTGCTAAACTTTCTACCGAGATTTACCCAGAAAGTTTGAGAAGAAATAAGAACTTAGAGAAGAGAAGGCTGAGGAACAAGGACAGAGTAACTGAAAGCAGAGTATTACAGCACAGGCCACTCATTTCCAGTCATCTTACAAAGAATGTGCTAATGATATTCCCATTATCAGTGTTTCCTTAGTATATCTGGTTACAATACTATAATCATCTACAGGGCAAAAATAGGCCTTATAGGGTTCTATTAATTCAGTCCTTAATACCATGCCAAAATTGTTATATAATAGATGCTTTCAGGTAATGCTTGCTGCAACCTAATGGAGCCAAACACATCACAAATTAGGAGAGTAACAAGCAAATTCCATTTAATTTGTTTTTATAAATATAGGAATTGAATGACGGAGTTTTGTGAGTCATGGCCACACACAAACTCCAAGTCTCCCTTCTAAGATGTCCCCAGCTGAAAGCCAAATTGTGCTGGAAACTGTTTTGCCTCAACTTTTGGTAACTGCTCCCACACAACCCCTCTATGGGCAGAGCGCACATTGCTGTTCCTTTCTTTGACCACTCTTCTTTCTCCTCTTTAATTTTTCATTACCGTTTCCAAAGAAAGCTGTCAATAATCCTGACTTAAGAATGTCTCCCTTCTTTGAAGTCTTATATTCTTGTCCAAAGTCAATAGTCTTGTCAATATGCATAGTTTTATCTATACCACATAATATAATTACATACAGTGTTCTGCCTAGGTTGTGTGGGCTTAATTTCCCCAGCTAGACTAGAAGTACTTTAAAAGCAGAGTCTACCTCTTATTTTCATCCTTCGAGTGGTTTCCCCGTTGTGGACACAGAAGGAAATAAATAAAGCCTTCCAAGTTCCCATACATTGCCAAACTCTAGACCTCTCTAATATCATGTCCTCCTGTGTTCTGCCCAGGTACAGCTCTCACTCCAGACACTCTTCCCTTACTCCCTGTTTTCTCCCTGCACAATAAAATTTTCATGTTCTTGGAGGTTTAGTTGATAAGTAGTTCTTCTAATAGTAATCATCCTTGACTATGATGTTTTAACAGTGACCAGCTAAAGACAAAGCCCCTATCTATCTAAACTGATAATGACCAAAGATCATTGCAAATCAATGTTCCAAAGATCTGGAGACATGGGGGTTTTGAAATCCCTAAATTTACATAAAGTAGGTGGTCATGTACACCACATGGGTATAAGCTAAGATTTAGGCCCCACATCCTGACCATTCAGCATATTGCCTCTTCTAGTTACTTCCTTTTGCATGAAAAAGGTCATTCTGATTTTTCAAAAGTATAACTTATAGAAAAAAAGACAAGGTGAAACATTATTTTTAAAAGATAGAACTACTATGTTTGACAGGCTTGCAGATAGAAAACAGAACTCTGAAAATAGCATAGGACACACATCAGGAAAAAAGTCCCCAGTGTTTTAAAACAGCTGATGTAGTGAATCAGAAAGAGAAATAACAAAATGAGTTGATGATAATAGAGAAAACTTTGAATTTTTTAGAAACACTGTCCCTCAAACATTGGTCACACTACACATTGATTTTAACCTTCCCACAATTGAAAACATGATATTCAAATGTGTGAGTAGTGAGGCAGGGAGAGGTGGAGAGAGGGAAATGAGAAAATTTATAAAAGTTTATTATCTTCATATTATATATTTTTTAAAAATGTTACATCCTACCCAAGAGCATACAGTTAGAATGAGGCTGTTGGTGAGTGGCTTACTGAAGGGGTAGGACTGATTTAACCAGTCTTTAGTTGCTTTGTGCCAAATACTCTTCTAAGTTCTTTATGTTTATTTACTGATTTCTTAACCAAAATCCATTGCCAAGAACTGTGAAGAGTCTGAGATTTTATTATACTTGTAAGCTAACATGCTAGCTTATCACAAATGCATGGATCCTGACAAAAGATACGAGACTTCTGGGTCAGAGACAGAGGACTTCATTACAGATGAAGTATCTCTTATCTTGGGACAAGAGGTGTTTCAGGTTTGGGATTTTTCAGATTTTGGAATATTTGGATGTATGAAAGGAGATATCTTGAGAATGGCACCAAAGTCTAAACCCTAAATTCATTTATGTTTCATGTATACCTTATACACATCACCTGAAGGTAATTGGTAATTTTATAAAATAGTTTCTAAAATATTTGTGCATGAAACAAAAGTTCTTACTGCGTTTTGACTGTGGCTCATCACATGAGGTCAGGTGTGCAATTTCCCAGATGTGGTGGTATGTCGGTACTCCAAACATTTCAGATTTTGGAGCATTTTGGATTTTGAATTTTGGGATTAGGGATGCTCAACTTGTATTCCCATCAAGAATAATAGAGTACCACCATTTGTACCAGTTCTCTGAGGGCCAGATGACACCTACATTTGGAGATGGTACTCTTACAGGACAGAAATCCTGAGATTAGGGAATCCAAATATTTCAAAACGGCAGGAAGTATGCTCACCTTTGCTCCAGAGGGAGATATTGTCTTTATCATGCTAGAAAGTCAGCATACCTGCCCTTTGCTCTGGAGAAAAATGTATCTATCAAGGCAGTTTGCTATACTAACATCTTTAAAAATATAGTCTGAAACAAGAATTGTCAGTGTTTCTGCACTCAAGACAGGCAGAAATGTGAGAAACGTGTGGAGAATTATCTCCCAACATCTGTGAGTAGATACTATCATTAGCTAATTTTATAGGTGCAAAAACTAAGAAAATGAGAGGTTAAGTAATTTGCCCAAGGTCAAACCCAGATAGTCAATTCCAAGAGCTGAGGATATTAACCAATGTGATTAACTTATTTTCTCTTGAATGTAAACATTATTATTTAAATATACAGCAACATGCAAAAGTTCTTAGTGTCATCATTCCAGCATCTTATGTTTCTCATCTAGAAAGTAGGCAAGGGGCCAGTGGGAAGAGGGCTTGAGTTAGAGGCGGTCTTTGAGATCCTTTCAGATTTAGCACGCCTTGATTCTAAGATTTGTCTGTTAAAATGAAGAGACAGTGTGTGTAAGTGGATGTCATGCAGACTGGAAACAGAAAAATAAGAGCATCTATTTCATTGTCAGTGTATATTTAAAAACTTTTATCAGGACCTTTGCATTCCTTATTTTTTATGAGATTCTTGAGAAAAGTGAGTGTTGAATTACCACTTAAAGTATTTTTGGTCTTTCTAATTATAGTTCATGGCTAGGGTAAGCATATACTTTATTTTCCAACTACCCCATCATAAAACTTCCTTTTTCTATAATATGAGTGAGAATATTATGTAAGAATAAACTGAGAGCAGTCTTTAAGCTGTTTATGCCTGGAATGTTGCCAGGCCAGCATGTGCTGGATGGAGCATTACCAAAGAAGGGAAAGAAAAGCAAAGAAACTGCTGAAACATTAGTGACATAGTCAGACTATGACTCCTCTTCATTTCCACAGGCCATCAAGAAATGTTTTTCTCAAGTTGGAATCTACTTTTAGAACTACCAGTAGATATTGACTGGCACTCTAACCCCATGCATAATATCAGACACTTCATCTTATCACCAGTTAGATCGTGGTCACATGCTGCCTGTTGTTATGAAGACCTTTTGAAATCTCAGGGCCAGAGAAACACAAGAGCGGCCCTGCTACTGCTTTATATGTTGATGTTCCTTGGGAGACTGTCCTTGACCTGCTTCTTCTCTCATTCTGCCTACTTTCTTCAGGGTGTCTCATCTACTCCCTGAGCTTCAAAGGCTACTTATACCCTAATGACTCCCCAATCTCTAAATGTGGTTCACCATGCCCTCCTGAGCCCTTGGCCCATACAATCAACTTTCTGTTGGAAATCTTCACTTGAATATGTTGAGGACATTTCACATTCAACTGTTTAAGGTGGGTATCACCACCTTCTAAACCCACTTCTTCTCCTTATATATTCTCCACATCATTTAGGGGCATCACCGTCTACTCAGGAATCACCATGTCCTGCTAATATTTCCTTACTAAATTTCTCCAATTCCAATGACAACATCTTTGCAGAAATTGCTGTTAATTTTGATCTTGACCATTATGTCATTGTCTAATTGATCTTCTGAAGCCAGAATTCTCTCTCTAAAATGCACACATGATCATGTCAACTTTCTTCATAAAATCGCTCAATGTTTAGAAACACCCCAGCTATCAATAGGGTAAACCCTGAGCTCCTAATATGACTTCAAAGCCTCTGTAATTGGGCCCTTGCTTGCCTCTTTAGCCTCATGGTGACTGAGTGACCTCATTCTAGCCATACTTGTCTAATTTCTGACCCTCACACCAACCTCTCTCTTTTTTCCCCTCCCTTACAGATTGTCCTTCCTGCACTGGGCACCATTTTACAAAATAACCAATTCCTTCTCATCTTACTCAGCTGGAAAAAGATCCATATTTAGAGAGCCTTCCCTGACCCATAGACTACTATGGGCTCTCATAGTGTCTTGAACTTCCTCTATCATTAGTCTTGATCCCATTTTCTAATAATTCTTTACAGCAATGCCATCTACTTCATTGGATTTTAAGCCTGGAAATGGCATGACCATGCTTGAATCTCCAGCATTTGGCCTGGAACATGGCACTTAGTAGGCGCATAATAAATTCCTGTTAAATTAATGAATGAATGAACCAATAAAGGATCTGCCCAGGTTCACTTTTGTGAGTAGGAGAGTGGCCAGGTGAAGCAGCATCCAGCCTTTTAGCTTGACTTTTTCTAGACTTCTTTCCTAAAATGTAAATGGTAAGGCCCAGACAATTTCTTGGATTGAGGCTCAAAGTGCCTCCTTTGGATTTCTTAGAAAAGTCAGAATTTGACAGCGAAAGTTAAGAAAGTTCAGGATCAATCTTCAAAATAAAGAGATAATGCCAGATTTTTAATGTATCTCTTTTATACATTGTATTTCTCTTTTCCCGTGTTTAAAAATTAGAATTTTACAAAGTGTTTAAAATGATAATATTTCTTCTTTTTCGCCTCCATGTTTTAAAAGTTTCTTTAGGAGAATGGCAGGACTCTTTGTGCCATATAAAATAGGAATTTAAATTAGGAGGTATAACAATATTCCACTGCCTCTGAATTTAGTCATTGATTTGCACGCCATCGAGTATATCATAAAAGTATATCCTCGATTACACAACAACAGGAAAGAGGAAATACTTTCCAGATCATGAACTTAAATTATGGAATTGAAAAGCAAACTTTTATGACAAGTCTCCTCCCTACCTTCAGCCCACCAACTCCAGGGACATTTCTCTGATGTCTGAGCTAAGTGGTATTTTTGTGAGTTCTAAGCATTGCGGTTGCTGTTCAGGCAAGGGGGAGATTTCATTTTTTTTTTTTTTTCAGTTTAGGGGAAAAAGTGAGATTTAGGTTTTTTCCAGTTTAGAGGAAAAAGAAAACTGGGCCATCCACATTCCTTTGTCTACCCTATCACTTATCACAGACTATTTTGTATACATGATCTAATGACAACCATTAAGTATCTGAGAGAAACCTAGAGAAAAGTTATGTGATTGCAAATTTATGATCTCAAGAAATAAGGACTTCCGACTCCTACCTTTAACCCCATCAATAGAGCAGCATGATTATAATTAGAATGACCATGCCTTCAGATTTGCTCAGGACAGCGCTTGTTTGATCTGTTGTTCTGAGCTGATTTTTATTTTTATTTTTATTTTTTTGAGACAGGGTATCGCTGTCTCACCCAGGCTGTAGTGCAGGGTTTTGATCTCAGCTCACTGCAACCTCTGCCTCTCGGGCTCCAGTGGATCCTCCCACCTCAGCGCCCCCAGTAGCTGGGACTACAGGGCTGTGCCACCACACTTTTTGTAGAGATGAGGTTTTGCTATATTCCCCAGACTAGTCTCAAACTCCTGAGCTCAAGCGATCTGCCTACCTCGGCCTTCCAAAGTGCTGGGATTACAGGCAGGAGCCACTGCACCCAGTCCTGAGCTAATTATTAATAGTGATCCTTTTATTCTCAAAAACATCTTTGGGATGTAAATTACATAGTCATTTTAAATATAATAGTTATTTAGCATAACATCAACTCACTAGGTTTCTTTTTTCATTCCTCGTTTTCTTCTTCGAGAGTTTACTATGTGCCAGACATTGAGATGGTTCTTTTTCACTTGTACTCTAATTAAATTTTTATAACAAATTCACTATGTTGATAATGTCACTGTCTTAAACAACAGGAAACTGTGATTCAGAAATGTTAAGGCATTAATCAAAGCCACACAACAGTACGTGATAGCCAATGTTTAGATGTGTTTCTGGGCAACTGGAAAACGGTTCTCTTTCAATTATATTATGTGCGGGTTCAAAATGGAGCCTTAAAACACACCTCCCCTAACCCTTCTCCTCCCTCCTCCAACCCTAGTTCTCCCTCCTCCTGCCCACATGAATAAATAAAACAGACAGAAGCAGCAAGCAACCCAGAGTGGCTTGGTGCAAGACAGAGGCTAGCTGGCTCCTGGTGATGGTACATGATGGACTTAGCCAGATACTGGAGTAAATCATGAATTTTAACAGCTCAATTGTCCTGAATATGTTTCAGATCACTCTGTGTGTCTCTAGGGCTCCCTTGAAAGAGAAAAAGCTTCTCTGGAGAACTTCCACTATGTGCTTCTCACTCTCTTTGTGGCCCTGGAAACAGAACGGAACTCCTCCCTAACCTGCTGCGCACTGCTACCAGTCTTTCCCACACTCCAGATATTAAGAAAGATAATCAGGCCTTCAAATAGAAGTTTCCCGATTATGAGTCATGGCTTACTCAGCCTTTGTTACAGAGAACCTGGAAGCCTTTGAAATACGCTGTTGATTTTGGCAGTCTTAACTCCCTGTGCTGTTATCAAGACACAAGTTACACGACTAATTTGCTTGAGAAATTACCTCTGTAATGAGTGTATTAAGAAGAGCCTATGTTAAAGGGCCTGGTGTTTAATATACAGTGTTTAATGTTAGTATATATGAATATCTACTCATTTCCTTGCAAAATACTTCATAGCTAATAGTTCCCCAACAAATAGCTGTTACATTGAATTAAATAAAAATATCAATAAAAGCTAATGTTATTATAGGGTACTTTCTATGAGCCAGGCATTATAGTAAGAGATTTTTTTTTCTCACACACACACAAACATATTGTATATATGTAAAATAAACATGTAAGTGTATTATGTGTGTTTTATACATACTATATAATATACATAATAAATACTAAGTATAGACATTTAAATTTAATTCAACTAGATATGAAAACAACATACATCAGCATAACTTCCTTAAGATTAGTTATTTTTATTTTATTTTATTATTTTTTTTTTTTGAGACGTAGTCTCGCTCTGTCGCTCAGGCTGGAGTGCAGTGGCACGATCTCAGCTCACTGCAGCCTCTGCCTCCTGGGTTCATGCCATTCTCCTGCCTCAGCCTCCCGAGTATCTGGGACTACAGGTACCTGCCTCCACGCCCGGCTAATTTTTTTTGTATTTTTTAGTAGAGACGGAGTTTCACCGTGTTACCCAGGAAGGTCTCAATCTCCTGACCTCGTCAGCCTCAGCCTCCCATAGTGCTGGGATTACAGGCATAAGCCACCGCGCCCAGCCCAAGATTAGTTATTTTTTAATATGTACTTCATAGAGATAATTTCTGAAACAATTATGTATTATACCAGGGTGGACATTATATAATTTCAAGAAAAATAAATTATTATATTAATTTAAGTTAAATTAGATATGTACTATTATAGTATAGATGCCTTATAGTCCTTATCTGCAAAACATAGATAATAATATGACCAAATTATTAAGGTTGGCAAGCAGATAAAATTGATCAATGCAGTGAAGTGTGGCTCCCAGTATTTTGCAAGCACTCTATAAATCGATGACCTCTTCATAACTACAGTGAGACTTTGGATAGAGATAGGTATTTAGGAGAAAAATCTTGTTCAGTAGTTTGTGTAAAGGCACTGTTTAAATACATGCATTTGTTCTATAATTGTAAATATTGTCATATTGTTATTAATATGTAAACTTAAAGTATTAGCTTTAAAGTTGACTTGGGAAGGTAAAATTTTATAGTCCATAGTTTTTCAAAGATAGATTCTGAAGATTTTGCCTGAAAAAAGAAATGCTTCTTTAAAAAATGTGCTTTGAACCTAAACAGTAGAAAGGAAGGTTAAATAGAAAAGTTCTCTTTTTTCATCTAAGCCTAAGCCAATCAGCAAGCAGAGCTCTCCTGCCCATTAGAATTTGTTCAACAACAGAGAGGTGATCTAATGTAGGTCAAGACCCAAAGAAATTTTCAAAGTCGTTGATAAAGGAATTTCCTTGTTCTTACAAAAATTGCTGAAATAACTGGTTTCTCCTTTGTTGCATATCTTTGTGCATAGATTCAAGGCTTAAAACTGCTGCAGTCATCTTGCTACAGTTTGAAGATCAGGAAGATACACAGAGGAGATAATAGCTAAGAGAGATGCAGAGGAATAGAGCTGTAGAATTGTATTAAGCCAGGCTAAGGCAGAAATCTTGACTAAGGTCAGTGAGTTTTCTCAAAGCATAGTCCTAGACCAGAAGCATCAGCCTCACCTGGGAATCTATTCAAATACAAAATCTAAAACCCTGTCCCAGAAATGTGGAATCAGAAACTCAGGGAGGAGCTAGCTCAGCAATCCATGCTTTAAGATGCCCTTCAGGGGATTCCGACGCAGACTAAAGTTTGAGAATCACTGGTTTAAGCCAGTTTGAATAACATTTTCTTGTTACTTGCTCTCAAAAGTATATTAAATGTAACACCTAGTGAAAATATACTCAAATTGACTAATGATTAACTAACATAAACAATTCCAGAAAGGGAAATCATGATATAATATGCCTGGAAGAGTGTCCTGTTATAGTATAGTAGCTATACTCAAAGGCTTTGGACCCAGACTGCCTGGGTTCATGTCCCAGTTCCACTACTCATTAACTGTGTGACCTGGAGAAAACTAGTTTAGTTTCTTCCTCTGTAACCTGTAGGTAATCTTATGGCTTTTCTGAATATTAAATTAGTTAATAAATGGAGAGCAATTAGAAATTTTCCTGATGGCTAATGTATTCTGAGCACTCGGTACGTGTTAGCAATTATTATTACCATCAACACATAAAATATTCATCACATCAGAGGAGTCCTAAAGAACAAACCACACCAGACTAAACTGACCACATTAATATTATTTTAATAATGTGATATTGTTGGTGCCAAATTACTCTCATGATGGCATTTGGATTCAAAGTAAATAATTTTATTATGAAATGTGTATCTCATTATGGGGACAGCACTGTAATTGTTTATTTAAAAATTCCTCTGAAAAAAAGGTCAGAATCTAATGTTAATTTTTCATTTACTCAAAAAGTATTTACTAAGGACAAATTAATAAGGTGCAAATACTTCTTAATGTAAACACATACATGCACACACTTCTTTCTAATAAAACTAGAAAAAAAAAGACTGAATGTTAATAGACTGTTAGTGTTGATCTTTGGGCAATGGAACTATGGTTTATAGTTTTCTTTTTATATAGTCTGTATTTTTAAAAAGTATCTTGTTACTATTTAATAAAAGTACATTTCTAAAAAGCAAATAAAAATTACTTTTCTTTGAAGGAAAACAGAGGTCCAAATAATCTCAGGGCATCCAGATATCATTTTTCACTTGTGATATAGTAGCCAATCAATTCTGCATTGCATAGCACTCAGTTCCTAGACTGGTTATTGTTCCTACAAGAAGATTCAAGCCAGACAGAGTTCACTTCCTGAGTTCAGGACCAGCTCATGTCTAACTCCCAGACTTCAAGAGTAGGAATCAGTTTTGGATGCTTTAGGACAGAGCATAGGCACTCAAACCCACAGCCAGTGGAAAGTTGCTTCATGAACCAGTCCATTCTGCCTAAGTATCCTTTGGGCTTCGACTGGGGATGCACAGTAAGGAAGGTGGCCAAATGTTTGGGGTTACAAATCTCAGGAAGAATCTTAATCCAGAAACCAGCCTACGATCTCTCTCACACACACTTGGGTTCATCAAAGGACAGATTCTCCTGGCCAGATTTAGCAATGTTAGGTAATTATGTACTCATGAACCATGGTAGCAAGCATTCACGACCCACAATGCTAGCAAATCGCAATTTACAGTGAATAAGTAGACAGTACACACATTCTAATTATTCTCTCTTTACTGAGTTGTAACTATTCATTTTCTTCCTATGCTCCTGTTCTATTCCTATCACAAACTAAATGGGACAGGGAAAGAATGGTAGCCAATATGTAGCACAATTAAGAGCTTGACTCTGTAATAGGCAGTCATAGGTTTCCATCCCATTCTAAAAAATGGGATAAAGGTAAGTTTGATGGGTCATGCATACAAGACTGTGTGACCTATCAGACTCCCAACCTCTCAAACCGATGTCTTCGAGCTGTTTTGAGGGCTAACTAAAATAATCCATATGCAATGGTTAATTCAATGTCTGGTGCAGAGGAAGCACTCAGTAAAGATTAATTTTTTTTTTTAACTCTTAAGTTCAGGAGTACATGTGAAGGCTTGTTATATAGGTAAACCCACATCATGGGTGTTTGTCATACAAATTATTTTGTCACCCACATATTAGGCCTAGTACCCATTATTTTTCATAGTCTTCTCCCTCCTCTCACCTTCCACACTCCAGTAAGCCTCAGTGTGTATTGTTCACCTCTATGTGTCCACGTGTTCTTATCACTTAGCTTCCACTTATAAGTGAGAACATGTGGTATTTGGTTTTCTGTTCCTGTGTTAGTTTGCTAAGGATAATGGTCTTTAGCTCCAGCCATGTTCTTGAAAAGGACATGATCTCATTCTCTTTTATGGCTGCATAGTATTCCATGGTGTATATGTACCACATTTTCTTTATCTAGTCTGTCACTGATGGGCATTTAGGTTGATTCTATGTCTTTGCTATTGTGAAAGTACTGCAGTGAACAAACGTATGCATGTGTCTTTATGATAGAACAATTTATATTCCTTGGGGTATATACCCAGTAATGGGATTGCTGGGTTCTGTTTTTAGCTCTTTGAGGAATTGTCACACTGCTTTCCACAATGGTTGAACTAATTTACAGACCCACCAGTAGTGTATAAGCATTTCTTTTTCTCTGCAAAAATTTAATAATTAAAAACATTATTAAATTTTTAATAATGTTGTTCATTTTGGTGGTGGTGGGGAGCTTTCTTCTTCTATCTATATTCTCTGCTATTATCACTACATAATGGGGTATAAGCAACAAATGCCATGGAGGTAAAACTCTCCTAATATGTGCACTTTCCTATCCCTGTAATGAAGAGAGAAGCAAAAATAAATGTGTGTGTGATGGTTTCCACACAGTGAAGTTTTAGTGATTTCAGAAATGCTGGGCTTCTAGAGAACAAATAACCAAAAGGAAATTAGTATATTTGGCAAATTGTTACTTAGTAGCCTGTGGCTCAGGCCTTCCATGGGCAAGTTGGCAGTAGGGGAAAGAGTACTCAGACTGATCATCAAGCAAGAGGGCAGTGAGCTTGGCAGCTACCTGTTGGTAATAATGAAGTGCCTAAGAGCTACAAAATCCTTGCCTTTCCCTGTCAACTTCAGACCCTCCTTGCTGCATCCATGAAGTCTATGTCTAAAGCAAGTAGAGGCCAGCCTCCTCCTGGACCTAGAATAAAATGGGTCTCCGGAGGTCCCTCCAAACTTGGGGCAGCCAGTGTCACACCAGGCTTCATGTGCTGCTCTCACCAGGTCTTACTGTCCCATTCCCTTTAACTCTCAGTCTTGTAGTTGTGCAAAAACTAGGAAAGAGGAAGTTCCAGGCCACATAATCAGATATCATCTTATTTCACACAGCCACCCTTATTTGTAACCTACAAAGGGAAATGTGGCATCGATGGACAATGCTTTAGCATACATTATTGAAAGAAAAAGCTTAAGTACTAAATTGTATTTTATGGGAAGGGAAAGAGAGGAAGCTTGCAAACAACAAATGACTTTCAACAATGCAGTTATGTTTCTACTTTACTAGGCTCATTTGGAGGATAAAATAAATAAGACCTTGAAGCCAGTTTTGGAAATATATCAAATCACAGAACTGAAATGATATAAACAAATGATGTATCTGTTAAAAAAACCTCATAGGATCCAAAAGGATAATACTTTAAAGGTTAACAAGATTACTTTGCTCATTAGGGTCTTCTCTCTTCTGCCAGAATATCTTGTCATAAAACCTCAACTATGCCAAATGTCTAAGGCTTAGAATTATCACTGCATCTGTTATGTGCTCTAGAGAATATCAAGGTTCTCAGACTTTCTCTCAGTGAAGAAAAATAAGAATTCTGGGTTTGTTGTGAAGTTTATAAAAATAAAAAGTATGATTCACTTCCTATTCAGACTCTAGTTTCTTTAAAAAGTAACAGTTGAACGCTTTTGCCCAGCCCATACTTCTTCTTTATTGTATGTTACATTCTATTGTTAATTAACAATAAGCATGTTCACAACGGGAAACCTTTGATGGATTCATTTTTAGAATCAAGTTAACACGGAACTATTAAAACTTAGTATAGAATCAGAGATCTGGAGTCCACTAGATGTATTAGCCACCCTAGAACTTCTAATTCAATGTAGAATTAATTCTGAAATGCTCTCTGTCTTACACCAAACAACTAAAATTATTGTTTCTCCTCAAGTTTTAAGAAATGCAGAGTTTCAGCAAGAACCAAAACATCAGGGAAAAAAAAAATAAGAGAATCCCTTTCTACATAGTTTACTGATCTTAAAATCACCATATGCCGCATTGCTTCTAATTGACTGCTCCTCAAGCATTTTCCCCAAGTTAGAGGGAAAATCAGGATACAGAATTATTCAGGAGGCATTTTGGAAGTACACTAAAGGAAATGATAGTCTCATTGAAGTAAGAAGATGAACATTTTGATGAACAAATGAGTTATTTCTAAAGAGAAAATTTACCTTTTGAAAATACGTACAATTGAGGCACATTCCAAGATGGCTGAATAGGAACAGCTCTGATCTGCAGTTCCCAGTGTGATAGACACAGAAGACGGGCGATTTCTGCATTTTGCATTTCCAACTGAGGTACCTGGTTCATCACACTGGGACCAATTGGTCAGTGAGTACAGCCCACAGAGGGTGTGCTGAAGCAGGGTAGGGCGTCTCTTCACCCAGGAAGTGCAAGGGTTCAGGGGATTTCCCTTTCCTAGCCAAGGGAAGCAGTGGCATACAGTACCTGGAAAAACGGGACACTCCCACCCAAATACTGTGCTTTTCCCTAGGTCTTAGCAACCAGCAGACAAGGAGATTCTCTCCCGTGCCTGACTTGGCAGGTCCCATGCCCACAGAGCCTTGCTCACTGCTAGCACAGCAGTCTGAGATCAGACTGTGAGGCAGCAGCCTGGCTGGGGGAGGGGCATCCACCATTGCTGAGGCTTGAATAAGTGAACAAAGCGACTGGGAAGATCGAACTGGGCAGAGCCCACCGCAGCTCAGCAAGGCCTACTGCTGCTAGATTCCACCTCTGTGGGCAGGGCATAGCTGAAAAAAGGCAGCAGACAACTTTGTCAGTCTTAAACGTCCCTGTTTGACAGCTCTGAAGGGAGCAGTGGTTCTCCCAACATGGCGTTTGAGCTCTGAGAACAGACAGACTGCTTCCTCAAGTGGGTCTGACCCTCGTGTAGCCTAACTGGGAGACACCTCCCAGTAGGGGCAGACAGACACCTCATATAGGTGGGTGCCCCTCTGGAACGAAGCTTCCGGAGGAAGGATCAGGCAGCAATACCTGCTGTTCTGCAATATTTGCTGTTCTGCAGCCTCCGCTGGTGATACCCAGGCAAAGAGGGTCTGGAGTGGACCTCCAGCAAACTCCAACAGACCTGAAGCTGAGGGGCCTGACTGTCAGAAGGAAAACAAACAAACAGAAAGAACATCAATATCAACAAAAAGGACATCTACACCAAAACCCCATTGTAGGTCGCCAACATCAAAGACAAAATTAAATAAAACCACAAAGATGGGGAGAACCCAGAGCAGAAAAGCTGAAAATTCTGAAAACCAGAGCGCCTCTTTTCCTCCAAAGGATTGCAGCTCCTTGCCAGCAACAGAATGAAGCTGGCCGGAGAATGACTTTGATGAGTTGACAGAAGTAGACTTCAGAAGGTCAGTAATAACAAACGTCTCTGAGCTAAAGGGGCATGTCTGAGCCCATCATGAGGAAGCTAAAAACCTTGAAAAAAGGTTAGACAAATGGCTAATTAGAATAAACAGCATAGAGAAGACTTTAAATTACCTGATGGAGCTGACACCATGCACGAGAAGTTGGTGACACATGCACAAGCTTTAATAGCCGATTCGATCAAGGGGAAGAAAGGGTATCAGTGAATGAAGATCAAATTAATGAAATAAAGTGAGAAGACAAGGTTAGAGAAAAAAGAGTAAAAAGAAATGAACAAAGCTTCCAAGAAATATGGGACTATGTGAAAAGACCAAATCTACATTTGATTGGTACACCACAAAGTGATGGGGAGAATGGAACCAAGTTGGAAAATACCCTTCAGGATATTATCCAGGAGAACCTCCCCAATCTAGCAAGCAGGCCAACATTCAGGAGCAAGTTGTTCAGTTTCCATGTAGTTGTGCAGTTTTTTTTGTTTTTTGTTTTTTTTTTTGCACAGCTACAAGAACATCATAAAGATATTCCTCAAGAGGAGCAACCCCAAGACACTTAATTGTCAGAATCACCAAGGTTGAAATGAAAGAAAAAATGTTGAGGGCAACCAGAGAGAAAGGTTGAGTTACCCACAAAGGGAAACCCATCAGACTAACAGCAGATCTCTCTGCAGAAACCCTACAAGCCAGAAGAGAGTGGGGGCCAATATTCAACATTTTTAAAGAAAAGAATTTTCAACCCAGAATTTCATATCCAGCCAAACTAGGCTTCATAAGTGAAGAAGAAATAAAAATTTTTACAGACAAGCAAATGCTGAGAGGTTTTGTCACCACCACGCCTGCCTTGTAAGAACTCCTGAAGGAAGCACTAAACATAGAAAGGAACAACCAGTACTAGCCACTGCCAAAACATGCCAAATTGTAAAGACCATGGATGCTATGAAGAAAATGCATCAAAATAACCAGCTAACATCATAATAACAGGATCAAATTCACACATAACAATTAACCTTAAATGTAAGTGGGCTAAATGCCCCAATTAAAAGACATAGACTGGCAATTTGGATGAAGAGTCAAGACCCATCAGTGTGCGGTATTCAGGAGATCTATCTCATGTGTAAAGAGACACATAGGCTCAAAATAAAGGGATGGAGGAAGATCTAACAAGCAAATGGAAAGCAAAAGAAAGCAGGGGTTGCAATCCTAGTCTCTGATAAAATAGACTTTAAACCAACAAAGATCAAAAGACTCAAAGAAGGCCATTACATAATGGTAAATGGATCAATTCAACAAGAAGAGCTAACTATCCTACAGATATATGGACCTAACACAGGATCACCCAGATTCATAAAGCAAGTCCTTAGAAGCCTACAAAGAGACTTAGACTCCCACACAATAATAATGGGAGACTTTAACACCCCACTGTCAATATTAGATTAACGAGACAGAAGATTAACAAGGATATCCAGGACTGGAACTCAGCTCTGCACCAGGCAGACCTAACAGACATCTACAGAACTCTCCATCCCAAATCAACAGAATATACATTCTTCTCAGCACCACATCGCACTTATTCCAAAATTGACCACATAGTTGGAAGTAAAGCACTCCTCAGCAAATGTAAAAAAACAGAAATCACAACAAACTGTCTCTCAGACCACAGTGCAATCAAATTAGAACTCAGGATTAAGAAACTAATTCAAAACTGCACAACTACATGGAAACTGAACAACTTGCTCCTGAATGACTACTGAGTAAATAATGAAGACAGAAATAAAGATGATCTTTGAAACCAATGAGAACAAAGACACAACGTACCAGAATCTCTTGGATGCATTTAGAGCAGTGTGTAGAGGGAAATTTATAGCACTAAATGCCCACAAGAGAAAGCAGGAAAGAGCTAAAATTGACACCCTAACGTCACAATTAAAAGAACTAGAGAAGCAAGAGCAAACAAATTCAAAAGCTTGCAGAAGACAAGAAGTAACTAAGATCAGAGCAGAACTGAAAGAGATAGAGACACAGAAAACCTTCAAAAAATCAATGAATCCAAGAGCTGGTTTCTAGAAAAGATCAACAAAATTGATAGACCGCTAGCAAGACTAATAAAGAAGAAAAGAGAAGGATCAAACAGATGCAATAAAAAATGATAAGTGGGATATCACCACCTATCCCACAAAAATACAAACTACCATCAGAGAATACTGTAAACACCTCTACACAAATAAACTAGAAAACCTTGAAGAAATGGATAAATTCCTGGACACATACCCCCTCCCAAGACTAAACCAGGAAGAAGCTGAATCTCTGAATAGACCAATAATAGGCTCTGATATTGAGGCAATAATTAATAGCCTACCAACCAAAAAAAGTCCAGGACTAGAGGGATTCACAGCTGAATTCTACCAGAGGTACAAAAAGGAGCTGGCACCATTCCTTCTGAAACTATTCCAATCAATAGAAAAAGAGGGAATTCTCCCTAACTCATTTTATGAGGTCAGGATCATCGTGATACCAAAGCTTGGCAGAGACACAACAACAAAAAAGAATTTTAGACCAATATCCCTGATGAACACTGATGCGAAGATCCTCAATAAAATACTGGCAAACCAAATCCAGCAGCACATCAGAAAGCTTATCCACCACAAACAGGTCAGCTTCATCCCTGGGATACAAGGCTGATTCAACATGCACAAATTAATAAACATAATCCATCACATAAACAGAACCAATGACAAAACCCACAATTATCTCAATAGATGCAGAAAAGGCCTTCGACAAAATTCAATAGCCCTTCATGCTAAAAACTCTCAATAAACTGGGTATAGATGGAACATATCTCAAAATAGTAAGAGCTATTTATGACAAGCCCACAGTCAGTATCATAATGGGCAAAAACTGGAAGCATTCCCTTTGAAAACTGGCGCAAGACAAGAATGCCCTCTCTCACCACTCCTATTCAACATAGTGTTGGAAGTTCTGGCCAGGGAAATCAGGCAAGAGAAAGAAAGCGTATTCAATCAGGAAAAGAGGAAGTCAAATTGTCCCTGTTTGCAGATGACATGATTGTATATTTAGAAAACCCCATTGTCTCAGCCCAAAATTTCCTTAAGCTGATAAGCAACTTCAGCAAAGTCTGAGGATACAAAATCAATGTGTAAAAATCACAAACATTCCTACACACCAATAACAGACAGAGAGCCAAATCATGAGCGAACTCCCATTCACAACTGCTTCAAATAGAATAAAATACCTAAGAATCCAACTTACAAGGGATGTGAAGGACCTCTTCAAGGAGAACTACAAACCACTGCTCGATGAAATAAAAGAGGACACAAACAAATGAAAAAACATTCCATGCTCATGGAAAGGAAGAATCTCTATTGTGAAAATGGCCATGCTGCCCAAGGTAATTTATCGATTCATACTGCCCAAGGTAATTTATAGATTCAATGCCATTTCCATCAATCTAGCAATGACTTTCTTCACAGAATTGGAAAAAATTACTTTAAAGTTCATATGGAACCAAAAAAAGTCCGCAGTGCTAAGACAATCCTAAGCAAAAAGAATAAAACTGGAGGCATCACACTACCTGATGTCAAACTATACTACAAGACTACAGTAACCAAAACAGAATGGTACTGGTACCAAAACAAACATATAGACCAGTGGAACAGAACGGAGGCCTCAGAAATGACACCACACATCTACAACCACCTGATCTTTGACAAACCTGACAAAAACAAGAAATGGGGAAAGGATTCCCTATTTAATAAATGGTGCTGGGAAAACTGGCTAGCCATGTGTAGAAACCTGAAACTGGATCCCTTCCTTACACCTTATACAAAAATTAATTCAAGATGGATTAAAGACTTAAATGTTAGACCTAAAATCATAAAAACCCTAGGAGAAAACCTAAGCAATTTCATTCAGGACATAGGCATGGACAAAGACTTCTTGACTAAAGCACCAAAAGCAATGGCAACAAAAGCCAAAATTGACAAATGGGATCTAATTAAACCAAAGAACTTCTACACAGCAAAAGAAACTACCATCAGAGTGAACAGGCACCTACAGAATGGGAGAAAATTTGTGCAATTTACCCATCTGACAAAGGGCTAATATCCAGAATGTACAAAAGAACTCAAACAAACTTACAAGAAAAAATCAACCCCATCAAAAAGTGAGCGAAGGATATGAACAGACACTTCTCAAAAGAAGACATCTATGCAGCCAAAAGACACATGAAAAAATGCTTATCATCACTGGTCATCAGAGAAATGCAAATCAATACCACAACGAGGTACCATCTCACACCAGTTAGAATGGCAATCATTAAAAAGTCAGGAAACAACAAGATGCTGGAGAGGATGTGGAGAAATAGGAATGCTTTTACACTGTTGGTGGGAGTGTAAATTAGTTCAATCATTGTGGAAGACAGTGTGGCAGTTCCTCAAGGATCTAGAACTAGAAATACCATTTGACACAGCAATCCCATTACTGGGTATATACCCAAAGGATTATCAATCATGCTGCTATAAAGACACATGCACACGTATGTTTACTGTGGCACTATTCACAATGGCAAAGACTTGGAACCAACCCAAATGTCCATCAGTGATAGACTGGATAAAGAAAATGTGGCACATATACACCATGGAATACTATGCAGCTATAAAAAAGGATGAGTTCATGTCCTTTGCAGGGACATGGATGAAACTGGAAACCATCATTTTCAGCAAATTATCACAAGGACAGAAAGCCAAACACCACATGTTCTCACTCATAGGTGGGAATTGAACAATGAGATTACTTGGACACAGTGTGGGGAACATCACACACTGGGGCCTGTTGGGGGCTGGGGGGCTTGGGGAGGGATAGCATTAGAAGAAATACCTAATGTAAATGACGAGTTGATGGGTGCAGCTAACCAACATAGCACATGTATACCTATGTATCAAACCTGCACGTTGTGCACATGTACCCTAGAACTTAAAATATTTTTTTTAAAAAATCCTGCTACTTATACAATTTGAAAATCAGAAAGGGAAGAACAGAAAGACTTTATATTCCTTTCCACCAGAAATAACTGCTTTTAATACCTTTGTGTATTTCCATCTGCAGGTATATTTTGAATTCAAAGGAAAATGGATCACACATGTTAAAGCTTTTGTTATGCAAATATTTCATATTATTTTAACATAAATATTGTAATTTTACCTATAAAAAATGTACAATTATATCCAGTCCAAATTCATGCCCTTGTTATAATTTCAACATGTCCTGGCCAGAACACTGGTTTAATTATTTCACAGATCAAAAAGGAAAGGCTTCTAGCACAGAGACCTATCAACTCAAAGAACTGCTCTCTTCAGGATAATTGCCAAGGGTCTGTATATAGTTTAATGTTCTTATGAGTTGAACTCTGTAAAAATTCACACACCGGAGTTCTAACCCCCAGTACCTCAGAATGTGGTCTTATTTGGAAACAGCATTGTTGAGGATCCAGTTAAGATGAAGTTACAATGGAGTACTGTGGGCCCCTTAACCATTATGACTCATGCCTTTATATAAAGGGGAAATTTGGACACAGAGATATGCACACAGGAATATCATGTGAAGATTGGAATTATACTGCCATAAGCCAACGAGCTCAGAAGCTAGGAGAGGGGCCTGGAAAAGAACCTTCCCTAATGCCCTTGAAAGGAGCATGGCCTTGTCAACATCTTGATTTCAGACTTCTGGCCTCCAGAATTTTGAGATAATACATTTCTGTTGTTCTAATCCGCCAAGTTTGCAGTACTCTGTAATGGCAGCCCCAGAAAACTCACAGCTGTCAGACTTTAAAAAAAACCCCGAAATTTAACACCCCTTTCACACATGATACAAGCTATCAAAGCAAAGAAAGACTCATGAAACAGAGGCATGACCACGTACCCTTCTCATTCATTCACCTCCCTTACCCTCCTGTCACCTATGTACCCAGACCCCATGCCATCGTAGAGGTGATTTCACAAGGCAACCGACTTGCTGACTTTCTTAGCCCATGCTCTCTATAAAGGGAAAGCACAGCCAGCCTTTCATGTGGGCCCCATTGGCTACCTGGCTATAAGAAGCTCACCCTTCATTGTAAATTTTCTTGTCTGACTTCGTTGGGAAGTTAATGTGTCATTTTACATGGACATGGGCCCCTTACCCTAGCAAATTCCCTTTCCTTTGCCCAAAAGAACTGAAATTCTCTCCACAAAGCCAATAAGAGCCTTTCATTTATGTTGGCCTATGAAAGAAACTACTCCCTCCTGACATGCACACCCACTCACACTCACACACAAACACACACACACTCACACTATAGAAAAATGTTCCTGTGGCATTAGTGTGTGCTCAGTGGTCTGGTACGATGTTGAGAAAGTGATGTGAGAGCAGACTAGCACAAGCTATTGAAGAATAGTGTATTTGAAAGACTGACAGAGTATATGCAGAAATAAAAGAAAGAGAATGATGGAAAGTAAAAGAATTGTGTTGTGTTACGAACTCGACACTCTATTGCTTGTTATTAAGAAAACTGAAACTGCAGGATATTTAGTATGTGTGCCCTCTAGTTTAGGTTTGCTGGAATTTGACCAGCACTGTGTTTACAGATTGGCCCAACTTTTGTAAAAACCTCTTTGTTTCCCTTGCTCTCAAACATGTTATAAATTCATTAAATGGCCTAAGACTTTGCTGCTAATTTTCTCCTGTAAAAGATTATAAAAGGAGTATCTGAGGCCGAGGCCTCCAAGCAGGATTCAGTTGTGGAAAGAAATGGTACTGATGATTCATCAGCCTTTAAGTTGCTAAAGTATCATATTGGAAACCGGCAACCTGATGACCAGATCATACTTGAAGTCAGCATCAGTTCTGAGCACAAAGCTAAGTGGATCTTTAAGGATGTCTTATAAACCCAAGGCCACGAGCAAGTGTGACTTGGTCAGACTGAAGAAAGGACAGGAGATTCTGAACCATGCACAATCTACTTGCAGGACTGCTTTCTGCTAACAATCTCAATTCTGGGCATCTGAAATATGCTCAGAGATGGCCAAGTAATAGTGCATTAAGTGGGAAAAATAGCATACAAAAATCAAATCTTCAGATAATTCAAGAAGTCTATTTTGGATAATAGTTTTGATGCTCTGTACTTTTTCTTTTCGCCCTGTAAAAATAATCTCTTTCCATCTAATGAGAGACTGGTAGAGAGGATAAAGAAATGCAGAATTTACAAACTCGATGGTCTGTCTTTGAACAATTGAATGTGCTGAGAATGTATCATTTCAGAAAGATTTTAGCATGGAAAATCCTAAAGACTCTATGTTTAGTATAGTAAAGTGCTGCATAGCACCGTTTCAGTTAGTGATGAACCATATGTGTAATGGTTGTCCCATAAGATTATGATACTGAATTTTTAATGTACCTTTTCTATGTTTAGATATGTTTAGATACACAAATACCATTGTGTCACAATTGAATACAGTATTCAGTACAGTAACATGCTATATAGGTTTGCAACCTAGAAGCAATAGGCTGTACAATATAGCCTAGGTGTATAGTAGGCTGTACCATCTAGGGTTGTGTAAGTGCACTCTATAATGCTTGCAAGGACAAAATTGCCTAATGATGCATTTCTCAGAGTATATGTCCATCATCAAGTGATACATAATTGTACTTCCCAATTTAGAAAACATCAAGATTTTTCCTCTTTCAACTGATCCCTGGTTACAAACTGGTCATCCATGGAACTGGAAACCTGAAGAAATGTAAGGTAGGTATTAAAACAAATTATTTTTGTGATATTAATATCCTCCAAGATTAAAGTAAAAGTGTTTCCCACTTCATTCCATCTTAAAATACAGTAGTACGTACCTGTTGAAACAATTTCCACCCCTCTACCTCTAAAACAATTACTTAAAAATTACTTTGAAACTATTGGCAAGATCAAAATGGCCAGCCCTGTGATTCAGGGCATTGTGGGGCACCTAATATCATTATTTGTCCTGCAAACATGTGAAACTCAGCACCCCAATATGAACCTCTTCCCCAAACACATTTTTTAAGTAAACTTTTCTTGTTTTGAAAAAAATTGGGAAGATAGTACAGAGAGTTTCCATATACACAACACCCAGTTTCCCTTATTATTAATATCTTACATTAGTATGATACACCTTCTACAATTAATGAACCAATATTGACACATTATTAACTAAAATGCATACTTTAATCAGGTTTCTTTCATTTTTACCTAATGTTCATTTTCTGTGTCAGGATCCCATCCAAGATACCATGTTGTATGTAGTCATTACGTCTCTGCAGACTCTTCTTAGCTATGTCAGTTTCTCAAATTTACCTTGTTTTTTGGTTTTGTCTTTTTTTGTTTTTGAGACAGGGTCTCACTTTGTTACCCAGGCTGGAGTGCACTGGCATAATCATGGCTCATTGCAGCCTCAATCTCCTGGGCTCAAGTGATCCTCCTGCCTTAGCCTCCTTAGTAGCTGGAACTACAGGCATGCACCACCACACCCAGCCAATTTTTCTTAAATTTTTGTAGGGACGAGGTCTCACTATTCCAAACAACTGGGTTCAAGTGATCCTCCTGCCTTGGCCTCCCAAAGTGCTGGGATTATAGGCATGAGTCATATATCTGGCTCATACCTGGTTTTTGATAACATTTAGTTTTGAGAAGTACTCGTCCGATAGTTTATAAAATATCCCTCAGTTGGGATTTTGTATGTAGTCATTATGTCTCTGCAGACTCTTCTTAGCTATGTCAGTTTCTCAAATTTACCTTGTTTAACAATTAAACTGAGATTATGTGTTTTTGGAAGAAAGATCAAAGAGTTCAAATGCCATTTTCATCACGTCTATCAAGGGTATATTGCCATCAGTACAGTGATATATTGATATCACTGTTGGTGTTGATCACCTGGCTGAGATGTGTTTATCAGGTGTCTCCACTAGGGAAGTTATTCTCCTCAACCCTTTCTATCATGTACTCCGTTGGTAGGGAGTCCCTATGCACAGCCCCCAGTTAAGGACCGGGGAATTATGCTGTACCTCCTTGAGGACTATCTACCTAAATTATTTGAAATATTTCTGCAAGGGAGGTGGTCTCTTCTCCTTCTATTTATTTAATTATTCAATCACCTGTTTATGTCAGTATGGATTCATGAATATTTATTTTATACGTTAGATTATAATCCGATGCTACTTTATTTATTTTGGTTGAATAATTTTTATACTTTGGATTATAATCCAGTGCTACTTGAATATTTATTTTATACTTTATATTATAATCCAATGCTACTTAAATATTTATTTTATACTTTGGATTATAATCCAATGCTACTTTATTTATTTTGGTTGCTCAAATTGTTCCAACTTTTACTACTGGGAGCTCTTTCGGCGAGATCTTGTGTCCCTTTGATGTACCACTATCATTGTATTTTGTTTGTTTGTTGGCTTTTTCTGAGTACTTCCTTTTTTGTGGTACTACAAATATGCAATTCTTATCTTGTCTATTTCTTGTTCCAGTCTTAGAATCAGACATTTCCCCCAAGAAGCCCTCATTCCTTTTATTGCAGATTGGTATGGGAACCCAAGAACTGGATGCTTGGTGTCCATGCTACTGAAGTGTCATTGCTCCTTGGCCCTCTCAGCTGACAGATCAGCGAGACATCTGTGTGAGTACTAGCCTATACACAGGCACATATCTCTAAATATTTCCATGTGTAACCATCTTTTAGCTATATGAAGCGAAACATGAATTCATACATAGCCTCTGACTAATCCGTTACCACATGGGTTATTCTGGCCTCATCCCCTTGTTTATTTGTAACCTCTCTTTCCAAAAGTGAGATACTTGACATCTAACACTCATCATCCATTTACTTAATTGTTCAATTTCAGTATATATGTATAATAGTATTAAAACTTTTATCCTTGTGGGAGACAACTCCATCAATGAGTGTATAGTGCTTATGTATAATTTCTTTAGCCATCTTTTTTAGTCATACAGACCTCACTCATTTCCAGTTACTTAGGTCAGTAACCTTCCCCTACAGGACCTACAGTGAGGTTGTTTCACACATTTGTAATACAGTTACAATCTTTGTCACATTGGACATTTCACCCTGGGATTCTTCCAACCTCATAAATGATTTTTCTTTAATTTGTATACATTAAGCTCTACTCTCTGTACTGGACATTTCTATGGATTTTGACAAATATATAGTGACACATATCCACAATTTTACCATACAGAATAGTTTCATCACTCTACAACTTCTCCTGTGCTGCACTTTTTCCGTGCTCCCCTTCTCCCACACCAAACCTCTGGCAATCACTAATTGCTTCCATCTCTGTAGTTTTGTCTTTTCCAGAATGTCATATAATTGGAATCATACTGCATATAGCCTTTCAGACAGATTTCTTTGACACAGCAATATGCATTTAAAATTCATCCATGTCTTTTCATTGCTTGATGGCTCATTTCTTTTTATTGCTGAATAGTATTCCATTGTATGGATGTACCGTAGTTTTGTTTTGCTTTTTCATTCATTTACCTGGTGAAGAACATCTTGGTTGCTTCCAGTTTGGGACAATTATGAATGAAGCTGCTCTAAACATTTGCATGGCGTTTTGGGGGCAGACATAAGTTTTCGATTCATTTGGGTAAACACCTAGGAGAACAATTGCTAGATCATATGTTAGGACTATGTTTGGCTTCCTGCAAACTGCCAAACTGCTTTCCAAAATGGCTAGACTATTTTGCATTTCTGCCAGCAATCAATGAGAGTTCCTTTTACCACATCCTCACCAGCAATTGGTATTATCTGTTTTTGGAATTTTAGCCACTCTAATAGGTGTGTAGTATGATCTCATTGTTGTTTTAATTTTTAATTTCCCAGTGACAAATGATGTTGAACACCTTTTCATATACTTGTTTGCCATCTGTACATCTTCTTCGGTCTTCCAGTCCATTTAAAAGTATTTAGATAATTTATTGATTATTAAAGTTATATTTCAAGTTTGTGTCACTTTCTTATCAACTATTCTTTCTCAAGAAAAATTTCTAAAATTTGCTACAAATTTGGGTTACATGGACAAAACCCTCCATACACTATCAATTGTGACATTACTGGTAGAAGGAATCTCTTTTAAATGAGTATAATGTATGTTTAGCAAATTATTTTATTGGTAGTCTACCTATAATCTTAAATACTATTAGAAACTTCCTCTTTTCACATCCAAGTATGAAGACAGTGCCCACTATACTTTAGCATACATTACCTAACAATGAAGAAGAGGACATACATATGCCTTAGTAATAACATTGTCTTGCTTTATGTCCTTGAACAAGTAACTTTGCCATGTGAGGCCTAAGTTTCTTCATCTGTTGTATCATGAGGTGAGTGCAGATAACCTAGAGTTCCTTTGACCACTTTCATTTTATTTTTTACTCTTTTCTATCGTCTCAGTCACTGACTAGAGGCTCATTAACACAGGATTCTTTTCTTTGGTTACCTTTCCTCCTACCATGACCACACTGAATTTTCCTCGTTTAGTTGTTGGTTCTCTTTCCAGACCACTCCTTAAGTTCAGTATGTACTTTCTCTCACTTTTATTATCTAGAGATCAGTTTCCCTTGTTAATATGCTGTTTTAATTTTTTCATATCACATCTAATTAGAATTTGTTTTGCTTGAGAGTAATTAAATTTTATGACATCAAATTAAATACAAGTTGATGGCTTTATGGTTTATCTGCAAATCACCCCAGACTGCTTACTAGAACCTAAATTCAAGTTGTTTCCATCCTCCACTAGGACTCCTTCATGAACAGGGTTATGTTTCTTGATGAATTTCAGCTTTTGGGCCACTCTTTTTTCTTTTTCTAAAGGATAGATCTGAGAAGCCAAGAAATTGAGGCTGAAAAACAACCAGCCACCAAAGGGTCTTACTCAGGATATATTTGATAAACTCCTTTTTCCTTGTTGTTCAATGTATCCTGTTGCCTTGAAAGAAAGGAGTACACCTACCTATACAGTGAGCAATTTTCTCTCCGGGGAGTACTTTACTCATTCAAGTTCACCATAGGTCAGGCTAAAAGCAGTCCTGGTGTGATTCGTATTTCTCACCACAGTCATCCTTAACTGCTTCAGGATGTATGACTAATTAGAAGAAATATACACAGCAGGCACAGTATATGACACAGAGTAACCACCTGCATAGGTTGCCATTGTGTTTAAGTTGCACAGATGGCCCCGTGAGTCATTAACTTTTATACAACAACTTCAAAATCAAGGTACTGACAAAGAATGTATAGGAGTGTGCCTTCAAAAAGTTCAGGTAAGTCAAATGGTAGACAACTGGAAAGCAGTGTCTCCCCCTTAGAAAGAGTGATTTACAAATCTAAGGATTATATCTTCAAAACCAGAAAAACTAAACTATTTCTAACAGGCAACTCTTCTGTGTTTCTTTTTTAGTCTCACACAGAACTCAAAGCACAGGTCTTAGTTCAGGGGCTCGAAGGTGTTCACAGCTTCCCTGACCACACTTTTCATTTAGTTTGCATATGACGTTTACCTGGCTGTGACTGGCCAGACACATATTCCTGGCCTTGTCAATATCTAAAATTTGATAAATGTTTATGACAGAATTGGAACAAAGAAGAGTGAAAGGGCTTTGAATAAGGGCTGAAGGGGCCTCATCTTTGAGTAACATCCGTGACTGATACCAAGGCAAGCCCCAGCAAACAACTGAAAGTAGCTTCCTGTGGGGCGATGTGCTTATCTGATCTGCCCACTCTGGGTGGGCCCACAGACTTTAACAGCTAAAGTAGATGCATATACTCTCAGGTGTCATAATACCTGGAAGCGTTTTAGGTTGGAACCTTATGAAGATGACAAATTTAAAACTAAGGAATAACCTGTGTATGCAGATTACTATAGAGTTAACCCACATATGAAATCAACCACAAAAAAAGTCTGCAAGTGTACTATAAGTGTCCCTATCTACTAAGGAATATGTTCTCTGCAATTTGTTTCCCTTCAAAAACCTTCCTACCTGGCTGATTTTTGCTGTTGAGTTAATTGACTTCCTGCTTGTTGAGGATTTGTTTTTAATAGTCTTTTTTTCCCTTTGCCTTATTTTCTACATTGGTGTATTTCTTAATGCTAAATATTCTTTGGTGATTTGGGGGTCTAAATTTCTAAGTTTCTAATGGTTCTACATATTTTTCAGCTGTCCAGTTTCCATTGTTGCTGTTTTGTGGGTCCAAGTTGGTTTTTTCCAAAAAAAAATAATAATAAAAGATAACTTTTCTTAAGGGCTTTCCACATTCGCCGAACTCTTCTAAATCCTTTATGTGTATTTCAGCTCTTGTTATTTCCTTCTATCATGGACCTTATTACTATTTTTCAGGACATTCCCTATCTCTGAGTCCACAGCTGCTCAGTGTTAGACCTTAAAAGCTGTCTTATCAGTTTCGAAAGTGCTGATATGGCCTTCCTTCAGTGCCCTCTACTGAATGTGGGTGTGGAGTTAGTGACTCTGGGAATGACTGCTCTGTCTGTGTGGCTTTGAAACCATTGCCTTTCTCTCCCTGCGTCCCACTTGCTGATTGTAGGAGTGAACTTCCGGCACGTAACATCTAGAATAGTACCAAGTTGGAAAAGTTTTATCCATTGTACATGAGCATGGATAATATGATTTTCTCTGTGAAAGATCAATAATAACAGTGCTACATGAGAAGAATCATGATTACTCTTGTAGGTAACTACAACAAAAATCTACTATTGGCAATTACTCATCTACTATTTTGGACCCATCACTTGTACAAGGTATACATGTACTGTCTGATGCCTAATTTAGCTGCATTGATTCATTTTTGACTTCTCATCTCTTAAATATATTTTGCATAGATGGCATTCTGGATAACAAAGAGTTTCTACATGTCTCTTAGGGTAAATGACATTATTGGTGTACAGCTTATTCCACGTAGAAGGATTCTACACTTGACAATGGAGATCTCATTTTACAATCTGTGTATCTCCTTTAGCAAGCACCCAGTTCAGAAATAATACAATTACTAATTTAAAATGATTAATATTTGAGTCCTTTCTGTGCTACATACTTCATATTTTTTATCCCCCTTAATCTTCACAGCCTTCCCATGAGATAGGTCCTATCCTCAATCCAATTTGACGTACGATCAAAGTCTGAATTGAACTGATGATGTGAAACAACTCAACCGTTAAGAGTTGAAAACAGGTCTGCTGATTGTAGAATTTGGTTTTTAGCATTATAGCTGTATATTACAGATAGCATTTATGCTAATGAAACAAAATGATTCATTTGTTAGATGAAGGAAGATCCTAACATTCTTTCTCCCTGTTCATGTAAAATGACTAAGGAAAATGAAGAAAAACAAAAGAAATCCTTGGTCTTCAGCAGTAGCAGAGCTCTTACAGGTCTTCCAGGCTGTGTATAAACGCAGCTGAGCAGTAACATTGAAAATGTTGCTTTGAGCCAAGGGGATAGTTTGAATTTCACCACCTATCATACTAGCTTGTACTTAGAAGACACTCAATAAAACATACTAAACTGAATGCGAATATGTTCACCAGAAAAGCTAGCCTCCGTAAGGAAGGGAAAGGTAACAGAATTATCTAACCTTTGGATCATTTTATGGTTTGCAACCTGCTTTTGAAAACCACATGTGTAACAGTACTGGGCTTGAGCTGTTCCTGCTTGATGGTATTACTGGTGCTACTGTGTTACTACTGCACTACATCCTTTTTTCTTTCAGGCTTCACAGTGGTGCATGATACAGACAGGACAGATATTATTCATTTTAGTAATAAATGCTAATGTCTTTGGTAGGACACATATTTAATTATGTATAGTGGATATTTGATTCCAATAATTTTGAAGATTGAAAACTGACAAGCCAAGAGGAGTAGTGGGCAGTTTATACTTTATTTTGCTCTGGGAGAATTGACTTTGGTGAGCTTTTAAAATCTTGAAGATACAGATATAGGTAGAAACCCATATTTTCAGGAATCTCTGGATTGTAAAAATTTAACCCAAGTGCTGCTGCTTCAGACAGATATATTCAGTTATATTTAATTCCATAATTGAAACTATTAGCAGACTTTGCGCCTGGAGATTTAGAGAATTCTTCTCTGCCCCAGTCTTAATTTAGACTGCCTTATGATTAAAAAAAAAAAAAATCTTGTTATTGGAAGGTTTGTGTCTCTTATTTTGTTTTGAGATGGAATCTCACTCTGTTGCCTAGCTGGAGTTCAGTGGCCCATCCCAGCTCACTGCAACCTCCACCTCCCAGGTTCAAGCAATTCTCATGCCTCAGTCCCCTGAGTAGCTAGGACTACAAGTGCACGCCACCACGTCCGGCTAATTTCTGTGTTTTTAGTAGAGACAATGTTTCACCATGTTGCCCAGCTGGTCACAAACTCCTGGGCTCGAGTGATTCACCTGACTCAGCCTCCCAAAATGTTAGGATTACGGGCATGAGCCACCGTGCCCAGCTAGTTTGTCTTTTTTAATCCAGATAGTTGTTCACAGGACTCTAGGAATTGAGACCAGGCTGTGACAGGAGAGACCTACCAATCTCATCGTTCTCCCACCTCCCATTGCAGGTGAGGCTGTGACAGGAAATTGGTGTTGGGTTTGTGCTCTGCTGCCTGGACCAAACTGTTAGTAGCTCAGATGTGTGCTGTTTAAAATAAAAGAATCAGGATTTTGATAAACAAGGGGAACAACTGTGATGATCTCTCCCAGGCCACTGTTGTAATATTACACACAAGTAGAGGCTGAGGGGGAAGTGGCATCTCATCTGAAGGAAACAGATTGTGCCACTGTCAATCAATGAAACAAGTATGACCTCATTTAAAACAATAGGAACCACAATAAGCAGGCCTAGACTAGAGTTCGGAGGTGTCTGGAGACTCCCATTTGTGGGTTTGAGCTGATCTTCATGATCCCAGAAGCTGTGGGAGTGAGTAAGGAATTCTGCAGTCCAGTTGGGTCTGTGAGTCCTAAGTAACCACCACTGATAACAGCTGTTGGTTACTTTGTATTAGACTTCTGTTATTTCCAGGTCTTCAAGGAGATCTTCTCAAACTCACAGACTGGTGTCACCTGTGCTAAGAGGAATTCGAGCCCTCCCTAGTGCTGAAGAGGTATCAGTGGTGATCACTTCACCTCGGACAGGCCTACCCCAACATCCACAGGCCTGGGCGGGAGCACAAAGGAGACTTGCACACCTATGTCCAAATATTTAAATGTTATAAATCAAGCTACCTAATTTCCTGGAATATGTATCATCCTCCTACCTTGACAAATCTCTCTTCATAATGACTCGAAGGACAGTTGAACTTTAGAATTCTCCACCCCCTCCTCTCTCTCCTGCCTGACACCCACAGCCTTCTTTTTCCGTGCTCACTCTCTCTGTCTTATATGGGGAAGGGCCTTGCTCACCATGTGTGGATATCCCAGGTCATGCTTCCAAGCTCCACACACCCTCCCACAGAAAACAGTCACCTTTTGCTGCACTTTGAGCCTCCAGAGTTGTACACTGGCATGTGTTAGCCTCAGAATGAAGGGCCAGAGAAGAAGCCTAAAGTCCTTCTAAGCAGAAGAGTCTTGAGTCCTGGGTACCCAGAGCATGGTCTAGAAAAGGGGAAGTAAGCCCAATGGATTCCACACCCCATGGAGAGCAGCATGGCTGGAGGAAGGTTGAAGCAAGCACCCTTGCCCAGTTCTAAGAGCAGGAATGCCTGCAGAGTACCATTTTCCCAAATGATTACCTCAAAAGTGTGAGCAACAACAGAATCAGCAGTTAAATGGAAAAAAGAGATCAGAAGAAACCGTAACGATTCTATCAGAGATCACAAGATCCCTGAGGAACTCTCAGAAATAGCTGGGGTAACACTTTGAGAGGAGCTTATTTCAAACAAATAGACCATTGGAAGGTTCACTCTAAAATTACAATTTGAAAATTAAGGGTTGCACCTTTGGAATATGGATGACCTAGGAGCAGCTTACATTGCATCATTATTTCCTTACAATGCATTCTCTAGGTAGGAGAAAACAGGCTTCAAGGTGATAAGAGACTCATCTACAATCACATTTCCACAGCACAGCAGAGTGAGCATTCCGATTTCTAGAGGAGTGCTCTTCTGTGTGAAAAATGTACTGAGAAAAGCAGCCAGAGGAGGTCAAGAAAGTTTAGGGCAGGTCTATTAATGAGAACTTGGCACAGCACCTTGCTCATGCCTGGACGCACAAAAAAAATGATCATTCCATTAATTTCCCTTCACAAACCTTCCTACCTGGCTGATTTTTGCTGTTGAGTTAATTGACTTCCTGCTTGTTGAGGATTTTTTAAAAATAGTCTTTTTTCCCTTTGCCTTATTTTCTACATTGGTGTATTTCTTAATGCTAACTATAATGGAGTTCTACTTTGAATTAACATCATTATCCCACGTCCCCAGTATGCAGTTAACTGACCTTATTGAGAAACTCCTTGCCTCAATCTCATGACTTGGAAATTTTTCTGGCCATTTTTAATGCTTCTTTCTCATACTGTGTGACTAATCTTATACCCCTAGACATCTACTACACATATACTTTGCACTTTCAATGAAATTTTAAAAGGAGTCAAGAACATATATAACCTATTGAGCACCTAAATTGTGCTAGACACCTTTATCTTCATAGCAATCCTCCATGATAAAAACAACAAAGCAGAGATAGCATGCTACCTGGACAGGGGAGGAAACTGGCAGAACTGCTTAAGGCCAGTAATGGCGAAGCTAGGATTTCAGCCTCAGTCTGACTCATTCCATGTCCTTTTTATTAGGTTAGGCTCCTCCTGTGTTTTGTAATACAGTAATTTATTGAGCATGTTTTTTTCTGGAAGAAATAAATCATTCTTTATAGTTACTACTCTCTGACCCATAAAGTGTGGTTGTCCCGAAAATGTTAGAGCTAAAAAGAATATTAGAAGGAATGTCTAGTCTGATACACTTATTTTATGATCCAGGAAACAGGAGCTTAGAGACATTGAATGATTTGCTGAAGATCTTACAGTCAGTTGTATATAACCTTAGACCCTTGTTCTCTGAACTCTTATTCCAGTTTGTTTGTTGGTTTCCACAAACATTTTTAGAGGCCTATATGAACCTAATTTGCCAATCCTGAAAATTTAAATGTATAATGTTCTCTGTATCACCATTTTTTAACCTTCCCATTTCAATAATAAAACCCAATATTCTCTAAATAACAATTTTATAACTTTGAATTACAAGTCCACAATGAAAATTCAGAAACTGAAAAAGTATATACAGATAGAGTGTTACCTTTCAAAATGTAAATGAAAAGCTATTAATATTGTGTTATCAGAAGACTGATAAAGTCTGCCGGGCGCGGTGGCTCAAGCCTGTAATCCCAGCACTTTGGGAGGCCGAGATGGGCAGATCACGAGGTCAGGAGATCGAGACCATCCTGGCTAACACGGTGAAACCCCGTCTCTACTAAAAAAATACAAAAAACTAGCCGGGCGAGGTGGCGGGTGCCTGTAGTCCCAGCTACTAGGAGGCTGAGGCAGGAGAATGGCGTGAGCCCGGGAGGCGGAGCTTGCAGTGAGCTGAGATCCGGCCACTGCACTCCAGCCTGGGCGACAGAGCGAGACTCTATCTCAAAAAAAAAAAAAAAAAAAAGACTGATAAAATCTAGGATATTTTTAAAGGTACAGTACTTGGGTTTTAAAAGAAAACCTTTACTCCATTACTATTCCATTAATAACTATATAATTGCCCTATGCATAAATTACTGAAATGAATTATGGTAACTGCTGTAATTTATAAAACAAGAGATAAAGTGTGGCAAAATTTACCTAACTTCAATGATGTAAAGTAATTCCCAGTAATACACTCAAATAGAATACCTTCCTCCCAGTAATACACTCAAATAGAACAGCTTATGAACCATAGATCAGAAGGCTAACATGTAGAGGATCAAAATGAAAGTACTAGGTTAAAGTAGTGAATTGACGTTCATTGGTAGTTAAATCTTGATTCTCAAGCATGCTTCCGTTTCTACCACATCATTATTAGACAATAATTGTCATGTCAAAGAAAATGGGCGGGGTGGGAGGGTTGCGAGGGAAAAGGCTCTATTCTTGCCATTCTTGGGGGTGATTATGCCATAAGGAATTTCATAATGAACTAAAAGGATTAAGGTTAAAAGAAAAACAGCTCATCCAAAAAATATATATATATGTGTGGGACCACACACATTTTCAAAGCAGTATCTGGCTTATTATTCAGTGTTGCTCAGGCACAATGTTAGAATTCTTACATGCCAGGAGCCAGAAAACTCAAAGGTTAAATCAACAGCCAGCTGCTATATTCAGCTTATCATGTGCCTGGTAACAGGAGCAGTAGGATAGATGTTAAGGAGTTTTGCTACATACCCACCTACCTAATCACTTACTGTGTATCTATCATTGTACTTGCTTTAAACTATGTGTAAATGTATGAACAGCCCCACATTCCAATATTTACTCAGTTTGCTTTGGGGATAATCATAAAACAATTATGCTATTATAAGACTGCTTACATTTTTAAAAATTTGGTTAAGTCAACAAGGAAATCCTCAAAACAATTCTTTTCATGAATATACCTTTTTTTTTTTTTCCTTTTTGAAAACATAATTTTTCTCTCTTGGGAAGGTAGCGAAACATTTCACTCTGTGGATATGTGTGAGATTTTCTGGTGATGTTAATCACCAAATATAATTGTAGAACTCTTTATTTTATAAGAATAGCATAGCGCCCTGACACAATATAGCTAGTTATATGGCCTAAAGTTTTAGAGAAGTCATTACCCTAATATATCACTGATTTGAATTAATTATAGGCAGAGAAGGGAATCTCAGCATAAAGTAGTGTACAATATGAACTTGCAGAAAATAAATGTATAGCCTTTAAATATTCTGGGAAAATATACATATTAGATGATAACATAGCCTTGGCCTCCCATCAAAAAAAGATCTGTGACCTGCTTGCCCACAGCTACTCTCGCCTGTCTTGAACTTCCCTGCTGTCACGGTGGAGGAAAGGTTCCCCCTTCCTATGTAAGTCCAAATTCCTCCATGTGTCTTGTGAATCCCATCTATGAACCCCTTCTTCTATATAGACTTTGCACTATTATCTCTACTCTCCCCTCACTGTATCCTCAAACTCATTTCCTCTCATTAATTCTTCCCCTTAACCTTCCCTTTCAAAAGCATTTAAACTTGCCTAAGTCTTTTTCATCTTCACACACACACATACACACACACACACACACACACACACACAGTCTCCTGTCCTGCTCTCCTTTACAGCCAAACTTTGCAAGCCTTGCTATCTTGAATTTCTTTCTTCCTTTTACAAAATGTATTAAAATATTTCAAATATGTATATACTTCTCAACCTACTTCAGTCTGAATACCAGTCTGACTAAACTACTCTTGCTTAAGTCACCAGTGACCTTTGTGTTGCTAACACCAATGGCCAGTTTCAATCTGGATCTTATCTGACATCATCTCAGCATTCAACACGGGGAATGTTCTCTTCTTGAAATAGCCCCCTTCCCTGGCTGATATGCTACTTCCTTTCCTGGCTTTTCTCTGTCTTCTCTATTTTTCCCTCCCAGTCTCCTTTAGTATCTCTTTCTCCTCTACTCCATGTTTGAATGATGCGACTCCTTGGGGAACTGTTTGAAGTGCTCCTCTTTTCTCTTTCACACCACTCACTTCCTAGGCAATCTTAACCACTTCTGTGTTTCATGTACCATTTGTAAGCCTACAAATTTCAACATATATACCCAGCCCAAACCTGGACTCTGAAATCCATAATGGTACACCTGATTGACACTTCAACATCTCCACTTAGATAGGGCACAGACAACTGAAACTCAACATGTCTAATTCTGAAATCCATTTTGCATCCAAACCTCCTATCTGCTAGTGTTTCCTAATGAAAAGTGCGTGACTTATTCCCTATTGCACTTGCCAGAAACCAGAGAACAGGGTTGGACCAAAACTCAGACAATAGCAAACCATTTGTTCAACATTTATTTAGTGGGTGTATTAGTTTCCTAGGGCTGCCATAACAAATTATCACAGACTTGTTGTCTTAAAACAACAGAAATTTATTCTCTCATAGTTCTGGAGGCCAGAATACTGAAATCAAGGTGTCAGCAGGATGAGTTCCCTTTGAAGTCTGTAAGGAAGAAAGGTTCCTTGACCTTTCCAGCACAGAAGGTGGCCCCAGGCCTTCCTAGGCTTGCAGCTGCATAACTCTAATCTCTGCCTCAGTCTTCACACTGCATTCCTCCCTGTGTCTCTCTTTCCTTTACTCTTCTTATAAGGACACCAGTCATTGGACTTAGGGCCCACCCTAAACCTAGGATGATTCTATCTTGACATCTTTAACTAGTTACCTCTGCAAAGTCTCTTTCTAAATAAGGTCATATTTTAAAGTTCCAAGTGACATAAATTTTGGGGAGGGCACTATTCAGCTTATTACAGTGGGAGTAGAAAGGAAAAATTTCATAAGTGAAAAAATATAGATAGAAACATCCTCACTTCCAGTGGTCAAAGCAAGAAAATATTCTGGGGGGGAAATGACAAAATGCATTTATTTCACAGTTTCCACAGTGTTTGTTATCTCAAATTGTATTTTTTTTTCCTTTGCTCCAAACTTAGTAATTTACTGTTCAGTATACAGAAGGATTTTAGAGTAGCACTTTACAGTTGAAAGTCTTAAATCTCACTTTAAAGTACAACATAAGAACACTTACATTGACAGATCTCTGTCAGTGTGTAAGTGCTTGCAGAAAACTTTGATTTTTCTCCTCTTGATTGTATGCTACGTATATATTTATTATATAATTTGTCAAATATGTGTTTATCAGCCCCTATTTGAATTAAGTCCCAAATTGGCAGAACTCAAAGTTTTATCCATATACAGAAAAAAAATTGCATGCCCTGTACAGTTTGATGTACAACAGGTAACCCATTCATCTTGGTTTGCCCAGGATTTTCCATTTTAGCACTAAAAGTTCAATATCCTGAGTACCCCCTCAGTTAGTTAATCACTCCACTGTACAATTAATTTGCCTTGATGTGCAACATCTCATTATCTCCACCTGCAGGGAAGTCCTTTCTATCCCTCATCCAGAGCTCCCATTCCTTCCTGATTGCATATCCAGGGATTCATTAATGCTTAGGGAAGTGTTGGAGTCCAGGAAAAGGGAATATTGCCTACCTTGGTCTCTGTCAAAGCCCTGATAACAGGGAATGATACTAGTGGCTTAAGAACATGGCCTTGGAAACTTGTGAGTAAAGGATACAAGCTGATAGCAAACCCCAGTTTCTGTAGCAACCACAGGAACCAAGGTAGCATCCTACTCTATGGAAGCAAATATTCAGGGTGGGGAAGTGCTTCCCATCTTCAGTGATATGTGGGCACATCCTGGTGAATTCCTCCCACAGAGTGGCCATGCCTTGTGAGTTACAGCTCTTTCAAGTTTTGGCCAACTCATTGGTGTTTAACCGTGTAAATTCAGGTTGTATTGTACTTATCTTGCTGGGCACCGCTTTGTTGCTCATTAGCCATGAGAGGTCTTTATGAATGCTAGGTCTAGGGATCTCACTGGGGAGGAGGCAGGGAGTGAGCAGGCTTAAGAAAGGGGAAGTGCTGCCTATGCCCTAAAGGTTGCCTCAGAACCCTGCACAGGCAAGGCCCACTGTTCCAATGGCTACCACTAGGACTACAGAAGAGGCCTGCCACAGAGGCTCCTAGAGGAAAGGCACCCCCACCCCCGCCACCACCAACAGTGTCATACTCAGTCATGGGTTTTTATTCCCTGCCTGGCAAGAACCCAAGGGATTTATAGCCCTGGTGCCCAGCCTTCTCACAGCTCACAAACAGCCACCTGCTAGGTACTCACTACCTCCTCATGGACCCCAGATCACCATCTTTCCAACTCCTTCCCTCTTCCCAATTTCTTCCCTCTCCTGGGTGGCAACTCCTCTTCAAAAATCGAGCTTTCTTTCCTTATATCTGTCATTTCAAGGGAAGCCACCTTGGTGATGGGCTGGTGATTTCCTGTCTCCATTCATATTGTGACTTATTGCTAAATCATCTCCTAAAGGAAGGAAAGCAAACCTTCAGTTTAATATCTAGCTTTGTACGCCTTCTTTATTATATCTGAGTAAATGATTGATAGAAAGATTAGAGTCATGGCTACAAGGAAAACATCAAGATGAGTTCCAGGCGTCTAAAATGGAAGAAATGGTATGGTAGTTCTTCCAGGTTTCTATAACAGAAGAAATCGTTCTGTAGTAATGGTATTTTTGTAGTGAAGACAGGATTCTTTTACCCCTTCTGAATAAAAGGGCAAAACACCCTTGATTGGGGTCCAAGAACCGATTTCTTTTATACTAAAATACTTTACCGGGATTGAGTAGAGTCCAAGGCTATGGGGTCATTTACTTGAACAGTACTACTCCATTGTCTTAGTTTCTTGCCATTTTGTCAGAGCTCAGCAGCAGTTAATCTGATGCTATATGTGGCTGCTGTTTGCTTGTTTTTTCTATCCACAGCTTGAGCCATCCATTTGTTTATTTTGGTTCTTTTTAAAAGGCCCTCTTTGTGGTCTTAGCACTGTAAGTAGATGGAGTGGAACAAGGAGTTAATGTGTAAAGTTTTTCATCTTCAGAGAGTTTCGTTTCAAACTAATTCTGGGTCACATGTGCACTGAGTTCAGTTTTTGTTTGGATACAATGCTGCAGCTTGGAGAGAAAGAACAGGAAGTGGGACATTCCAGCCCCCAGGCAGCAGCTTCTGCTTGTCAAGCTTTTCTTGACAATAAGGTCACAGACATTTAGTAAAGGCCGCTCTGGGAAGTAATTTACAAATTATGCTAGGAGCAACAACAAAAAAGGTTTATTATTAAGCTAGGAATGATACATGCACATTAGCAGAAATCAGGTTTTAAAATAAGTTTACCTCCAATCCATGTATCAGGAGACTGCCAATTACAGAGAGAGACACTAGGTGGGAGGGAAACCAAGGCCAGAAGTAGAATCATGCTCCCTGCAAATCATCTGCGTGTGCAGAGGACATTAAGGAGGATAAGTAAAACACTATACCCGGGTTGTCAAGGCTGGTAACTAGAAAACTGAGCAAAGAGCTCCTCTTAGGGACACAATGAAACCCATTCAAGTTTCAGCCATGAAGCAACCTTGGAGGGCAAGAACAGCCATCAACCCTTGGTTGGTGCTTTCTGAATAAGGAAGCCAACAAGAAGACATAAAGCATGGCTGCAGCTCCTACAGATATAATGTGACAAAACATGCATTCAGGTCAAAGTAAATGATTGATCACCTTCTGGTCTTTCCTGAAGTCTGGGGTTGACAAGTTCTTGGCATTAAGTAACTGTTTCCTGTTTCTTTCATTCCATCTCTGGGAAGGTCCCAGCATACATTCTATATCATTCCACCCACTGACAAGGAGACCCTGTGCGGACCTGGATGAACCAGAAATGAGCTCTGACATCTTTCCTGAATTCAGAAGAGGCAGTGCTGTCTTTGGGGAGGAGACTCAAATACCATCTAGTGTCATGAAGATGAGTTTGTGGTTAACTTAACATAGCCCAATTTCTCAGTTATGCTAATGGTCAAATTATGGTCAGACTGTCAACATCTTCAAAGAGAAAAGATGGCAGATAATGTACTTTCTCATTGTAAGCATACTTTATCATTCTAATGTTCCACAAATAATCTGCATGTACCTGAATCAAACATTCTAACCAGGCCAAAAAATCATTCACGGAGTCAAAAATGGAAATTGTCAAGTTTATGACAAAGCACAGCTGCTTGCGAAATTAATGAACTTTTATTGATGTCTTTTTTTTTTTTAAGCAAGAAGGGATAATCTGTCAAATGAAATTGTTTATGGATTCAAAATTACCCAGGTCACCAGTTAGTTATTATGCTCAAGATGGTAGCCTATTCTTAAAGGGACACAATATCCTGCTACTCTCCCAGCACATTGTGTTATTAGTAATGCCATTTGTGTTTGAGCTAGGAGGAAATCCAATGTCAAATGAAAAGGGTTTCTCCTTTTCATGAATTAGCCTTTCTTTAGCCACGCCATCAAAAAAGTGAGGACACTGCTAATTTCCCAAATCTTTTCCAGGCTGGCACAGAATGGATTCAAGTAAATCACTGAATGCCTTTATCTCTGAGTGACTCATGCTGTTGAGAGCCAGCTTTATGGGTTTGAAACCCAGCTAAGCTCTCACTGCCTCCTTTGTCTTTTTACATAGCACAGCTAGGTTTAAGTGAACTCAGAAGTTGTATTTGAACTGTACAACTTGTTAATAGCTATCCCATAAAATTGTGTCTGTCAGTTCATTGGATCTAACTATTATGCTGATAAAATCTTTTCTTTGCAATTTAAAATATAATGTTGAAATGCTTCTGGGAAACTATGACTCTATGGTATAAGTTTATAATATGGTATGTCCACATAACAATTAACATCTGTTTTATTTTTAAAGGAAAGGTGAAGATATAAGCCCATTTCTCATCTTCTCTAACTTAATTTTTAAAGATGACAGTATGCAGGAAAGTGCAATTAACCACATTTTACGTTTTAATCTGATATCAGGAAACAGAATCTCATCTAGCCAAGATAAACTTGAGAAAACAGCAAAGAAGGAATTAACTAAATGTTTTTATTAAAATAAAATGACTAAATCAAAATATTTTTTCAAATAAGATAAAATCAGCCCTGCCCTTATTAGAGAAGAAACAAAAGATTCAATTTCATATTAAGGGTGTATATCTCCTCTCCTTAGGAAGATTTCAAGGATTTGGAAATTTCATGCTGGAGTTCCTAATTATTAATGATTTGTCCCGTAACTCAAGAATTGCTTCTGAGTGAGTTTCTGAAGATGTAAGTTTCCTGCAGACTATGAAAAAGTACAGAACTTCAAATGGCCTTAAAGGCCAGTGTTAGCATTTCTTTAAATAATTTTTCTCATGTTTGATAAACTCATATTTCATAAGTGTATAAGTAATGTGAAGTTAGTACTTCCAATCCTTCCATTTCAATAGATCAAAATCAAGTTCAACTAAAGAGTAATAAAGATAAGCACTATCAATTTGCTAAGTTGTCATCACAAACACAGGGACTGATTAGCCCAAACAGGTTATATGACCCATGAAAGCAAGAGATATGTCGTATCCTTCCTTGTGAATAAAAGTGCTTACCACCATCATTTGTATTTTAAAATACATAGCAAATGCTAACACTTAATTATGACAAACATTTGTTAAATTCTTGCATTTGAGACTGATAGTAATAAACATACCCTTCCCTCAAGAATTTGAAATGAAATATTCAATACTTTCGATGTATAATTAATTAAAGATAAAAATATCCAGAAGTACTGTAAGAGTAAAACTGAGCTGTATTTTAGCGAAAAGAAAAAGGAGTTTTAGAATACTTAAACTGAGACAAAAACTGACTTATACTTTCATCTCAGTTCAGGTACTTACCAACCATATAACCTTAAGCAAAGTTCCTTTTCCCTCTGAGCTTTGGTTTACACCTATTAAAATTGAATATTATTTCAGAATATTATTGTATAGATTAAGCAAGAGAACATGTACAGCAAGTACTGCATGCTTGAAACAGTACACACTCAACTAGTAGAACTCTTTTTTTATAGAAAGCAAATACTGTGTGGGTTTTTTTTAAATAAGAAAGGCTAACTTTGTTTTATTTTACTTTATTTTTCAGACAGGGACTCCCTCTGTCACCCAGGCTTGAGTGTAGTGGTGTGATCATGGTTTACTGTAGTCTCAAACTCCTTGGCTAAAATGATCCTCCCACCTCAGCCTCCCTAATAGCTGGGACTACAGGTATGTACCAACATGCCCGAATAATGTTTTAATTTTTTGTAAAGATGAGATCTCCCTATGTTGCCCAGGCTGGTCTGGAACTCCTGGGCTCAAGTGATCCACCCACCTTGGCTTCCCAAATTGAGGGGATTACAAGCATGAGCCACAGTGCCTGACCTCAAGTATTGTTATTAATGAAAACTTGCTTCTATACTGCTTGATATTCTCAAACTATGTATTTTTCTAAAATACAACTATATCGTTTCTGGTAATGCCATGGGTCTGATAGGTGAGCTAAGGCAAAGTCATCAGGATTGGCATTATAACATTCCAGGATCTTCAGGAGCTGGAAGATGGGGCTTGTGAGACCCAGAACTGTCTCGTGCACTACTATTACCACTCAGGACTGTGAAGTAAGGAATTCGCTCAAACTGTCCTGCTTTTCTTTTGCTCCAGCTTCTTTGGATCAGCTGGATTTTAGTTATCTAAGTCAACCATGTAGTATCAGGGGCAGTATGAGATTAAACAGATGCACTAATGAGAAAAAAATAATGTGAGATGACAACACTTTAGTTACTGAGGTTCTGCACAACAGGATGTTCTTTCCACACCACCTCTTCCTCTCATTCATTGGGGATGACAAGTCACAGTGCTTTGGTGCTTGGCAACTTACTCCAAAAGGAACTTGGCATATCAATGAGTTAGAAATGTGTGTTGAAGTTGCTTTCCTTTTTTACAGGGATTTCCAGAGAAACCTGTCGCTGTTGGCAGAGAACATAGAACTTTTTTATAAAAATATAAATTAAAGCCTCTGAAGGAGTTAGCTATCTGAGCAGTTAAAACTTAAAAGAACTATTATTATAAAATTTCTGCAAAAGAAATATAGTTGTTGAGAAATCTTAAATAACACTTAGGAAGAAACCATAAGACATGAAAGATCTAGCAATCATAAATCAACAGATACTAGTACCCAAGAGTATTAGGTAAGGCACATACCAATATTTAATCAACACTTAACCATTGTGCAGTCATCCAACATTCACTGAGTGCCTATTGTATGCAATGTACTATGGAAGCCATGTGGAATAAGCTAATATGAAACTGTCCGACTTCAGAGTCTATAGTTTAATGGCAGAGGTAAATTTAAAATTTATAATTTTTAATGTTACACAGCACCATACCATTTGTGAATACAGTGTTATAGAATCACTAAGGGAGGTAATATTACTTGGAAGATTTCGGAGAATTCTTGGCAGATGTAATACCAGATCTAAGCCTTAAAGCATGAGTAGGAGTTAGCTGCTGGTAAATTAGAAAGGAAAAACCATTCCAACGATATGAGACCAGATTAAAAAAAAAAAAAAAAAAAAAAAAAAGCCTTACAGTTAAGAAACAGCATTTCCAGAGAACAATAAGCAAGTTAATGTGGAAGCTTAGCGTACAACAGACAATGGCAAGAAAGAACAGTGATATGCACTTTGCGAATTTTCTTTTCTTTTTTTTGAGACAGAGTCTCACTCTGTCACCAGGCTGGAGTGCAGTGGTGTGATCTCGGTTCGCTGCAACCTCCACTTCCTGGGTTCAAGCGATTCTCCTGCCTCAGCCTTCCTAGTAGCTGGGACTACAGGAGCATGCTGCCACGCCCAGCTAATTTTGTATTTTTTGTAGAGATAGGGTTTCACCATGTTGACCAGGCTTGTCTCAAACTCCTGATCTGCCCACCTTGGCCTCCCAAAGTGCTGGGATTACAGGCGTGAGCCACTGTGCCCAGCTGAGAAGCCTATTTTCATATAAAGAATTTTAACTGCTATGTAGAGGATCCATAAGACAGTACAGACGATGAATAGCTGTTGAAGACATTTAAACAAGGGAGCAAAATGGGTCAAATTTGTATTTTCATTAGAGCTTTCAGATAGTCTTGTGGAGGTACATTTGAGTAGAAAGGCTAGAGGAGCAAGAACAGTTAGAAAATTTGCATTAATCTAAGCAAGAGATGACAAAGATCAGAACTAAGGTTGCGGTAGTAGGAATGGAGGAAAGGAATTCACTCAAGATGGATTTGGAGACAAATCTATCCAGGCAAGACAACTGATAGGGTAAGCAGTGTAAAATGAACTTCTGGATTTTTCATTTGGGTAACTGAAAGTTTAGTGCAGTCAACAAAGGAAAGAGAATGCAGTAGTTCCCCCTTATCCACAGTTTTGCTTTCTGTGGTTTCAGTTACCTGTAGTCAACTGTGGTCTGAAAATATTAAATGGAATATTCCAGAAATAAACAATTCATAAGTTTTAAATTGCATGCCATTCTGAGTAGCATGATGAAATCTCATACCATCCCACTCCACCCCACCCGTGACATGAATCATCCCTTTGTCCGTCATATCCACACTGTAGATGCTATGCATCCTAGTAGCTGTCTTGCATATCAGATCAGCCATAGCAATTTGCAGCGATTGTGCCCAAGTCACTCTTATTTTACTTAATAGTGGCCCCAAAGCACAAGAGTAAGTGATGCTGGCAACATGGAAATGCCAAAGAGAAACTATAAAGTACTTCCTTTAACTAAAAGAGTAAAAGTTCTCCACTTAATAAGGAAAGAAAGAAGAACATATGCTGAGGTTGCCATGATGTACAGTAAAAGTGAGTCTTCTACCTATGAGATTTTGAAGCAAGAAAAAGAAATGTGTGCTAGTTTTGCTGTCACACCTCGAACTGCAAAAGTCACAGCCAAAGTGCATGATAAGTACCTAGTTATGATAGAAAAGCATTAAATTTGTGGGTGGAAGGCATGAGGAAAAACATGTTCTAAATGAGGACAGTGGGGCTTGGTTCTACCAGAGGATTTTGGTATCTACTGGGGGTCTTGGAATGCATCCCCCACAGATAAAGGGGGACTACTATACTCTAAGAGGAGCCAATGGAAGAGGAAAGATGAAATTCAACACAGTTCCACTTGAGAGGCCAGTGAGCTATCTAGGTGACAATGACCAGTAGAAAATGGATGTAAAAATTTAAAACTTGAAGAAGAGTTGAGACTGGGACCTCTTTGGGACCTCTTATAAAGGCACTAATTCCATTCATGAGGAAGGATCCTTCTTGATGTAATCATCTCCCAAAGGCCCTGCCTTCTAATACCATCACATTGGAGATTAGGTGTCAACACATGAACTTGGGGAGAACACAAACATTCAGACCATAACAATTTTACTCAGATGAAGCATCTGGAACAAGAAGAGCAGTATATGGAGGATGTAACCCAAGAGTATGGCAACATTTATATTATGGGTAGAAGAGGTTTCTGGAAAAGAATGGTCAGAATGATACAAGAATAGCTGGAGGCCTGCAGTTTAGCAAATATTAAGAGAATAGAAAGCTTCAAAAAATAAAGAATGATCCATAACACCAAATGCAGCAGAGGCCCAGCAAGATAAGGACTGAAAGCATCCATTGGATTTAGCAAGTAGTAAAGCATTTAGTGACCCTGGGGAGAATTATGTTATCAGAGTGATAGAAGAGGAAGTCAAATGTGAGGGCAGAGAAGCAAATGGGAAGAAAGCAAGTAGCAAAACTCTTCTTTGGAGAAGTGTAAATCTGTGACAATACTATGGGGAAAGAGGGTATTTGCTAACTGATTGTAAAAAATGGGATTTACTTGCACACATTTATAGTTAAGAAGAACACAAAAAGGTACTTTTCTTTTTTGCTTAATCCAAGATATTATGGATCTGAAAACTTACATAAAATTCATTTAAAACCATATTTCATTTCCCACCAAATCGTTCATGTACGTGCCTAATGTCCTTCAATTTGAACTGATTGTGCTTTTCCTGACAGCTTCAGCTAACATTTCTGCTGGCAGCACCAATAAGCTATGAACACAGTAACATAATGGAGAGGGAAATAGGAGAGGGAAGACCAGATCCTGAAAGATTCAGCCCAGATAATCACTTTCTCAAGAGGTCCAGGTTAGCTGGTTCAGGTTAGTCAGGTTAACTTGGTTAGCCAAGTTGGCTGTGTTCCTTTGAAATGTATCCAAACTGCAATCTCAAATGGTAAACAATGCAGAGCCATGAAAAGTTATATGTTATAAAGTATGGGCTTGGTTCAGTTTCAGAGTTATTATTTTTCCCAAAGATAGACCATGGTATCCGTAAGTGGTGGTTTGAAATGAAGGCAATTACTTAATTATCTTATTTCCCAGCAGAAGGTGCCACCTAACAATTACTGTTTGGCTGCATTCCTCTTAGTGTCATCCCTCCTCTATGAACACCCAAGGGTGATGAAAGCAAGAGCGTTCTGACAACACTCCTGGGCGTATGGTACTGACTTTGGCTATCCCAGAAGCTCTGCCCAGTTTCAGGTGGCAGACTCTTCTTGGTTATTACTGTGATGATAAGACCAGGGAAAATCACATGAAGTAAAATTTATTTTTGCTGCTTACCTGTTACTTCTGGTTGTTTCATGTTTGCCGTAATTATTTAAAAGTAAATATTAAGGACTTCTTGCATTTGAAACATGAGCCTTGAAGTTACAAAAAGAATTATTGGATATACTTTTATAAGCTCCCTTAAATTCTTCTGGGAAGGAGATGGAATAGCCATAAACTTGTAAAAAAAACCCAGTAATGTTCAGATGGGGATACAGAAATCAGTTCAAGACAAATTCAGTGACAAATCAGAATGCAACTAGCAAACTGAAGAGAATACATAAGGCTAGAAATGAATTTTCCTGGTGGTTTCTAGAAATAAGGTGGTAGCACTTAGACCTCTCCTTTGATTTTGAAGGATACATTCACCCATTACCCATCCTAGACAGATAGTGGAAGATGAATTTAAACTGAATATAAAGACCCATCCTAAATGTATAGCTATGAGCATTAACACATCAACAAGTAACCTCCATGTACTTTCCTCACCTTCTGAACTTCTATTGAGTGATGATAGGAATTGCACTCTGCGTCCCTGTCTCCCTCCTAGTACTTCCTGCCAAGAGGCTGTTCAGCTACTGTCCAGACATCCTAATAGAGCTTGGAATTAGCCATGATTTCTAGAAAATTATGATTTATGTTTAATTCGGCAAGCTGTCTTCACTGAGAACCCTCAAGGCAACTGAGAAAACCCTTCAGGTTAACCTGCTGAGAAACATTTGAGTTGCTTCCTAGACTCTGGAAAATACCGCTAAGTTGAGATAAATGATACATCTCTCTTGGGTCTCTGAGCTGCCAGTTTCACAGCTGTCAATGGCAGCTGAGGTCCAGAATAGCTCCGTGAAATAGAGAACACTGGTAAAGTTTTCAAGAACTCATTCCTGAGGATTTAACAAGTTTGCTGTTCCCAAGTTCTGGCGAGATGCTGCAGCTTCTTCTGTTTAGTATTGGAGCTACTTTGTTAAAAACCACAGGAAATAAAACACTAGTGTCACAATAAGCCACATTCATTTTTGTTCATGGCCCAGAAAGAAAAAAGAATCAATAAATAATAGCTGACTAAGAAGAGATAATTAGGTACAAAAACTATAGTTGTTTATTGACAAAACAAGAAGCAGGATCACTGGATTCTCATCTATCCCTTTTCTAGAAAGATAATGTCTGTCCAGATAACAAAAGATTTGGATCTAAAATTTACAATGCAAGCTTAAATTTTAAATATGCTCTAGAATATAAAAAAACAAACTATTTTCCAGTACTAAGATGGTAAGTTTTGGGAAATCAGAGGACAGTGTTCTCTGTGTTTCAGTGTAAATATACATTGATTGCTACATAATAGGTGCTAAATTAAGGCATTTTTAAATTTCAAAATTGAACTTTAAATGTTCTTACCTAAAGTTAGAGAGGACTAGAAAACAAAGGACCAATATTCTGAGAAGTTTTCTTTTTGATAATCCTTTCTCAAGAATGGAGGGGAAAAAAGCCTTTGACTGCCTACCTAGAAAAGAAAACTTTACATTTAAAACAATTCTAAGTTGGATTTCCTAACATTTACTAAGGGCCTATAGTATTCTAAATGCTTTGCCAGTACCACTGTACTAGTGCCTACAGCCTACACACTAAAGAATTAATAGGGTATGTAATACAATACACATAGACACAGACACACAGGCACAGCTAGCTACAGCATGTTATAGACTTGCCATTATTCTAATCAATTATCTGCCTCCACTCTAATAAATACCCTTGCTTCTTCTCTTCCAAGCTACTAGCCCAATCCTTATTTCTCCACAAGTGCAATCACACCTTTCCTTACCCACAAAGTCCTCAAATCCAAGTCAGGAATCTAATACCCCTGATCCAAAGATTGGGCTAGTATAGGAGAGAGTATATAATTGACTGAATATGCTTTTTATAAAGAAAGAAAAAAAAATCAGAGCAAATTGAATAACACATAACAGAAAAAAAAAAAACAACTCTGATCTTTGTTCACGCTATTGTTCCCAAAAATGTGAAATTTTACTATAGTGCCAAACCATACAATGACTAACCAGAGAAGCCAATAAAACATGACAGATCTTGTGGGATTAGGTAACAATGAAAGCCTAAAGGCCTTGTTAGGTATGTGCCTGAAGGCCTCTTGCCATCAACCACCTATGCCAGTTATTAAAGACCAGCATAGACACTCACAATGTTGAAGGAGGTCTTATTTATTTGAGAAATACTGCATTATTCCATAATGAAAATTAAAAGGAGCTAGCTGTGAGAGTAAAAAACCAAGACCATCAATAGCTCTTCTCAATACTCCAATTATTTATTTGTATAAAACAATTTTAAATACAAGCAAGCCTGGATGCCTTGAGAATGCCTGCAACAATCTTGTAATTGTTCATTTAAAACTGAGAAGTTTAGATTTTGAGCACAAAAACTTCACTATATCTGAAAGACAACCTAACGGTTTCAGAAACATAGAAAGATATTTTTATGTTGCTGCCTAGAAAGCCTTTGTAGAAGGGACGCTTTAGACTACAGCATTCTGATAATGACACTCTAATTTATACCCTTCTCATAAAGTTATCTTACTTTATTAGCCCTTAACTACCTCATCCTCTATCTAGAGATGTTTACATCTTCTCCCTCTGCTATACTGCTGAGAGATCAGTTAGGTAACCAATTGAAAAGGTGTCATGATGTATCTTTTACAGACATAAAGCCTGTGGCCCATTTCTAAGAGGCTTTTACCCTTTCCTTCTCCAGAATGGGCCTGGCTTCCTTGAAAACCTCAAAGAGAGGAGTAAGTTGAATACTGAAGACACATAAAAGCACCTCCATCCCTACCTCTCCCATGATTCTCCAAGAGTAGGATAGTGGCTTCATCCGGAAGTTCAATGTCACATGCAGATTGCTCTGTTAGGTAGCAGATCTAGTCTGTTAGACAACATAAATGTATAAAGCATATAATTACAGCACTCTTTGTGACAAACCAAAAGGGGCAGCAAGGTATTCACACAAAGCCTGATGGCATTAGCTATGATCAGAAGAGTAAAATTAATGCTGGTTTTAAATGTCATTTCCTGGTAATTCCAAGCTCTTTTTAGGATAGTTGGGGCGGGGGGGTTAGAGGCAGAAAAAAGAAAAGGTTGAGTTTAAGGGAAAAGCTTACCAAGTTCTCACCCTATGTTACTCTTTGGCAGGGGAAAATTTTTCATCGTCATTACGCTTAAATACATAGATCTGGATGCATTCAACTCTTAACAGCCACCCCACACCCCTCCATCTACCCCTCAATGGCTCTTCTTCTTTCTTCCATTTCCTCATCTCTAAAGTGAGATAATAATAATGGCACCTGACCTAAGAGTCGTTGTTGTGAGAAATGAGAGAATTAAACACTTTGCCCATTAATCATGGGCAGTAATAAAATCAGTAATGGAGGCAATTTCATTTTATGTTTGTGGTGTCCTGTTAGTTATTGCAGGTAACAGAGAATGGATTTGTTGTTTAGAAGTATATGCTTGTAAGCTAAAGTGGAGTAAGGCTGGCAGGAGGAACTATAAAGGAACCTATTAAGAAATGACAAAGTAAGACTCCTTCATCTTTCCTCAACTATTTTTATTGTTGCATGTGAATTAAAGTCTTAAATAAAAACAACTTCCTTCATATCAGAAATTTGACTTTGGATAAGGAGTTTCCAACTGGAGGGTGACTACTGATAAAAGGGATTAGGGAATACATTTGTTAAAGTAATTAAGAGCTTTATGATGAGCATAAAGCTCTTTTCTTTTTTTTTCTTTTTTCTTTTTTGAGATGGAGTCTCATTCTGTCACCCAGGCTGGAGTGCAAAGGCGTGATCTCAGCTCACTGCCACCTCTGCCTCCCGGGTTCAGGTGATTCTCTTGCCTCAGCCTCCCAAGTAGCTGGAACTGCAGGCACATGGCGCCATGCCCGACTGATTTTTTTGTATTTTAGTAGAGACAAGGTTTCACCGTGTGGCCCAGGCTGGTCTCAAACTCCTGAGCTCAAGCAATCCACCTGCCTAGGCCTTCCAAAGTGCTAGGATTATAGGCGTGAGCCACGTATCCAGCCTATGATGACCATAAGCTCTTGATGATGCGCAGCTCTTTCTTAGGAATCTGGTTGGGGGGACACCTCTGACAATATGCATAGAAATAGATATATGGTAGTCTTATTTCCATGTTTTCAATACACACAGAATTGCATGCCCTTTATTAGTTCGTAGGCATTGGTTTGGCAACTGGGCCCTCAATGACAGAGGAGAAAGTTCAGTGTTTACCAAGTGTGGCTGGTCAAAAGCAAGGCCTGCACATTGTAACAAAAGAATGGCAGCATTATCCCCTCCAGCAGGTGGAACAAAGACTAATGAGAGGGCCAAGCCCTTTGAAAGCTACTAAACATTAGTCTTTGACAAGCAAGCTCCTTTCAATAGTGACTTCTATTGTTTCCCAGGACTAGCTGACCGGCTTTCTGGTTACAGTTTGCTCCAGTCCACACAGCATAGATACTAAGGCTGCTGGGCTCTGCTTGAAAACCTGCACAAAACCAGGTCTGATGCTCTTGTCACATGAGACACAGGTCCTGGGCTGGTGTTCCCAGCCCCCATGTGGGAGGAGAGGACTAAGATAGGCCTCTTTGAATCCTTTATCTTTCTTAGTTATTTATTTGGCTCCAAATTGCTGTGAAAAGGGGCCACTGTGGAATTGCTTACAGGTACACTCATTCTGGGGCTAGTAGAGAAGAGGACAGATTTGGGGGAGCCCAGATGCTACAGCCAAGAGCTGTTACAGGCAAGGCCTTTAATTCCTTCTGCAAAGGACAGACGGAGCTTTCTCTGCAACAGACAGATAAGGCACGTCACCTGGCTGACAGTGTTTTGATGCAGTGTAGGAAATCACATAAGAAGTCTGGCATGCAGGTGTGGCAGCAAATGATTCATCAAAATATTCTAGAAGTCAAGGTCTGGGTGGGATTTTAACCTAGCACACATTAATTGGAATAGAATTAAGAGTAATTAGCCAGACACAGTGGCTCACGCCTGTAAGCCCAGCACTTTGGGAGGCCGAGGTGGGTGGATCATTTGAGGTCAGGAGTTTGAGACCAGCCTGGCCAACAGGGTGAAACACCATCTCTACTAAAAATACAAAAATTAGCCGGGTGTGGTGGTGGGCGTCTGTAATCCCAGCTACTTGGGAGGCTGAGGCAGGAGAATCTCTTGAACCCAGGAAGTTGGAGGTTGCAGTGAGCCATCATCGGGCCGCTGCACAATAAAATGGTGCTTTAACATGGTGAACTAAAGAAGAAGTTTCAAGGTCTCTCTGACCTTCCCCAACCCCTCTCTCAATCTTCTGTCTCTTTCAAAGCACTGGATGAAGTTATTCCCTAAAGTTCTTTTATCTGCCTAAAGTTGGGACACACCAAAAAAGAAAGCAATTACCTCTGGTCCCTTCCCTGAGTTTTCACAAACTGAAATCATATCACAGGAAGAAAGACTGAAGTCTGTCAACAACACCTGGATGGTCTTTTGTCACAAGCTATTGTCTTCTCTGCAGGCCCAGTCTACTTTGTCCCAGGCCATTGCATACAATGTTCTTCAAGCCCATTGAATTCCCCTGAAAATCATTTACTACTCCCCTAATATCATCCACACTTCCTTATCTCCCCTTTCCCTGTAAAGAAGGGTGCGTAACCATCTGTATCCCACTGCATGGTTGATTTTACACTCGGATTCTCTCCTGTACAGATTAATAAATTTGTATGACTTTTCTTCTGTTAATCTACCTACTGTCAGTTGATTTTCAGAGAACCTTCGAAGAGCAAAGGGAAATTTTTCTTTGGCCCCTACAGTTATAGTAATATTGCCCAGTGGAAAGTATTATGAAAGCAAAGTAAAAGAAGGTAAGTGTTGCCCTTAATTTAACCATCAGCATTAAAGACCACAGTGAAGATAATTTCAAATGCTGTTTCTTTTCAAATGCGTTATTGACTTTGAAGACTAACAGGCTTATGTAGGTGAGATTCATGTTATTTTCCCAGATATGTGCACTCTCACCAGTGTGGAATGAGGAGGACAATGACTTGAGAGGTTACGCCCCACCCCCTCATTTTCAATGATCTCTAGATTAGAATAAGATACAGACAAGTGTACGGGTTGAGAAAGTGAGGAGAATTAATTTACCTGATCATGAAAGCTTCCGAGATTCCTTGAGACCATGACTCAATGGATACCTTTCTTAAGGATTTTTTTTTTGTCGGTTTTCAATCTTATTTTTCTTTTTGCATCTTTGTAATGCCTTTTTGCTGGCATCAATACACTTCACATCCAAGGCGAGAAGACATTATAAAAGAGTACAGTACCAAGTTAAAGTCTTGCTTGCCCAGAAGGGCTTATAATCCATTTCATGATCATCATCTGAAGGGCCCCACTGGAACCCAAACCGCTGTGAGGCCCTCAATACTATATCCTTCATCATTCAGCCCACTTGGAGTAGACCTATCTTGGAGAACACAAACAAAAATAGAGAAAGGGGGTACAATTGCCCCACCTAAGTGTAGGCAAATAGGATATCTTGTTGTAGCATTTTTTTCTTTATTTCTTGATCATTTGCATAATTGCAGTACTCTTTTGATTCCCTTTGCCAGTGGGGAATTGGCTCCTAGCCCTGTAAACTGCTTTTATAAAAAGTTGGAAGTCAAGAAGTAAACCATGTTGCTCCAATTAGCCTCAAACCCGACCTAATTCGCTGTTGGACTAAAAGAGAACTTTGTAGAGAAAAATTAAATCAGTGCCTATCACTTTAGTATCCGAGCCCTAAAAAAAAGTGTGGTTTCTGTCCTCCTTCTAGCTGAGAGAGAACTGAAGCCTTAACATTCTCATTCAAGGTCATTGCCTATGCTGTCCTCTTGTGATAGTTGCACAATAGGACTGGAGATGAGGGGAGATGGTGAAAGATGAAAGGAATAAGATTTCATTACTGTTACCCTTTCAGCCCCTGCACACCAACTGGAGGTTGGAGAGTGCAGAGAAGCAAAACTCACCTCCACCAGAGAAAGGACGGAGGTGGTAGAGAGGTTCTTCGTAACAGAGAAGCGTGTAAATTGGCTGAGGAACACAAATTCTGGTTATATGTTACTGATTGCTTAATTTGTTTACATGGTATCTCATTTATGCTGCGGTTCTTTGTTCTTTAGTAAAGATAGACGATCTAACAGAGCGAATCTTTGTTTCTAATGAGCTCATCTGCTCCTGCAGTCTGTGCCACACCTGTAATTATAATTAGGACCCACTGCTTAGGATGCTGTAATCCTTTCTAGTGAAACCAATTGTGAGTTCACAAACTGAGTTATTAGCAGAGACTGCCTGAATTGATAGAATCAGCTTCATTAGCCCCTTTCATTGGTTATTGTGACTGCACTTAACCTTCTGTTAAGATGTGGCCGGGTATGGTGACTCTTGCCTGTAATCTCAGCATTTTGAGTGACTTGAGGCAGGAGGATTGAAGCCAGGAGTACATGACCATCTTGGGCAACAAAGCAAGACCTCTGTCTCTACTAAACAAATAAATAGCAGTGTTGTGTGCCTATAGTCCCAGCTACTAGGGAGGGTGAGGGCAGGAGGATTGCTTGAACCTAGGAGTTTGAGACTGCCCTGAGCTGTGATCATGCAATTGCACTCCAGCCTGGGCAACAGAGTGAGACCTTGTCTCTTAAAAAAAAATGTAGATGGCTGACTTTTCTTATTAACATGGAGGCATCCTCACATTTTCAAGGGAGTTGTGACATTAATATATTGCAACTGATTGTGACTGGGACACTCTGGTCAAACATAATGAGGTGAATCTTTCTGAAAAAGACACTGATACCAAGAATCCAGAGTATTGCTCAAGTCACGCCTCATGGATGAAGGAAAGAGAATCTATGTAGAATCACAGGGAGAAAACTCCTAGGAAATTGTCTTAATTAATTATGACATGTTGACTGTTCATTTTGATCAAATCTTTTTTACGAGATGGGTATGTTTCAGCACTAACAGACTCTATGCTGTGAAGATAATTTAGCAGTCTGAATAGTCTGCCATCAAGAAAGAGCAGCCTGACAGTTTTACACATTCACTGTCTTTAAATGAAAAAACTTAACACAGAACTTTTTTGTTTCAATTATACTGAGACTTAGGGACACGCAGGCCTTGTTCTAACGTTAACAGAGTTCCTTTTTTCTGAAGAGGGATTGTTTCTCTTTGATATAATGTTCCTTCTTAGAGACTTGATAAGAAAAAAATGTGTGATTGCTGGGTTTGTATGCAGTTTGCAGCTATAACCTCTTTTTTTTTCCAGCATCAAAATAGGAGGAGTGGGTTTTTTTAATCCACTTGAAGCAGATAAGACTCCACCCTTGACAAGGTTTCATTTCTAAAATCTGAGCCCAAGTATTACAGCCTTCAATTGGCCTATTGTATTTCAGTCTGACAAAGGGTTTTCAGTCCACTGCAGTGGCATTTCAGTCTTTTAATCCTGCTGCAAATGACTGGATGTACCATGAAATTTTTCTCTGGCATGTCAAATAAAATTCAGTTTTGGAAAACAGAAGAAACAAAATTGAAACAACTAAGAATGACCTAGGACAACAATAATTAATTCCATTTACCAGTAGGCCCATGTTCATCTTATAAAAAAGGCTTTTGGGTGGAATGAGTGTGTTCTACAAGAATATAGATTCATGAAAGTAAAACTGCTTTTTAAGCAAGGCCTGAATGTCCCTAAGGAAGAATCCTAGAACTTCACAATTAGCAATCAACATTGCTTCAAACAGTCGTTCTCCAGGTGTAGTCCCTGGACACTCAGCATCAGTATCACTTAGCAACTTGATAGAAATGCACACTCTTAGGCCACACTGAAGACCTACTGACCCAGAAACTGGGGCTAGAGCCCTGCAATCTGTGTTTTCAGAAGCTCTTTAGGTGATTTTGTTGCTCACTCAAGTTTAAAAGCTACTGGCTTAGAAAAGTACCCCAGCCTCCTAAACAACCTACTTGTCTCCAGGTTTGCATCCACAAATTTTTCTCCACACTGTCTCCACAATGCCCTTTAAAAATACTGATGTACATTCTACTATAAAGACATATAAAGACACATGCACATGTATGTTCATTGCAGCACTATTCACAATAACAAAAAAAAAAAAAGCATGAATTCAACCCACATGCCCATCAATGATAGACTGGATAAAGAAAATGTGGTACATATACACCATGGAATACTATGCAGCCATAGAAGGAATGAGGTCATGTCCTTTGCAGGGACATGGATGGAGCTGGAAGCCGTTATCCTCAGTAAATGAATGTAGGAACAGAAAACCAAACACCACATGTTCCCACTTATAAGTGGGAGCTGAACAATGAGAACACAGGGACAGAAGAAAGGGAGCAATACACACTGGCGAGGGTGGTGGCAAGGAGAGCATCAGAAAGAAGAGCTAATGCATCCTGGGCTTAATACCTAGGTAAATCTGTGCAGCAAACCACCATGGCACACATCTGTCTATGTAACAAATCTGCATATCCTGCACGTGTACTCCAGAACTTAAAACGTGAAGAAAAATAAAATAATACTGATTTAATTATGCCACCCCCTTCCTTAAAACTCAGAATTTAGAACTTTAGAAGTGTCCCATTGTAGTTGGGTCAGGATATTCATGGTATTTAAGGCTCTTCACCCTCCGGTCCCTGATTAGCTCTGCAGCTCCCTCTCTCCCCACTTCTTCTGATCACTCCACCCTCCCTTGCCCGCCAGCCCACATGCACGCACAGGTACACACTCACAATTCACACATCCACAGAGCTCCAGTCATTCTGAGCTCCTTGAAGTTCTGCAGATACACTACTCACCCCTAAGCCCTGTACATTGTTCCCTCCTCCTGAAGCGCCCTTTCTTTTTCCTTCCCACTCATTCATTAGAACCTCTCAACCTGGATGACTTGTTTTCCTCCTTCCAGGATTGTCCATTCTCACTTATCTTCTGTAAGAAGCTTTGCCCTGAGCACCTCTGCCCACAACTAGGCCAAGTTCCTTTACTAGGTGTTGTCACAGAACAGTCTGTATATTTCCATCGTTGCACTCACCACTCAGAATTACAATTACTTGCCTGTCTTATCCCCTCCTCCAAACTATAAGCTTCTAAGTGAGAGTGACTATCCCTTGTAGTCTTGATATCCCAACCTCTAGCTTAGGGTTTGGTTTATGGTAAGCATTTAATAACAAGTCAATGTTTACTAAACAAATGGACACATCCCTTGGTACTACAATTACAGATGAACAGAACTGGGTCCTGACAAATCTATTTTGTGGGAATTAACACCTTGATCCCCTTGTTGCTCAGTCCAGCGTTGTTACCATTAAATCATACTGTGTTTAGACCTAAGGAATAATTTACGCAATCTGTTTTGTGTGTCAGCTGTTCTGCTCTAGAGAGAAAATGGGGACTAGCTGATCCCCTGGGTTCAATTTATAACACTTTTAACCAATCTAATTCTGATTTTGTGATGTATGCTAGGAAAGGTGACATCCCTGTAGCAAGACAGACTGACATACACTTTGTATATTACCTCCCACACTCTCTAAATATGTGGTTCTTCTATCCACTGCATGGTGCAGGTTCCCTTAGATCTTGGCTAGATGCCAGTGATCTATCGGCCTCAAACAGCTAATGAGGTGGCTACAATGGGGTCCTGAAATGGGAAGGTCACCTCACATAGTGGGTGAGAATGTGGACTCTGGTGTCAGACTGATGGTTCAAATCTCAGCCCTGCTTTATGCTAACTGTGACATGTAAGTCTCCCTTCTTCCTTATGCATAATAATGTTTCTTAGCTCAAGGCACTGGTGTAGGGACTAAAGAAAGTTGATCTATCAAAACAATTTAGCACATGGCATGTATAAAATTCTTCCTAAACAGCAAAAATAAAGCTTAATAAGATAATGAGTAATTTGGCCAGGTGTAGTAGCTCATGCCTATGATCCAAGCACTTTAAGAGCCTGAGGTGGGAGGATCACTTGAGGCCAGAAGTTTGAGGATGCTATGAGTTGTGATCACACCATTGCACTCAAGCCTGAGCAGCAGAACTAGGCTATCATCCCATCTCATTGAAGAACTCACACTGAATTTAAGGGAGCACTGTTACCATCATGGATTGAACACTCGCAGGACTCTTTTTTTTTTTTTTTTTTTTTTGAGACGGAGTCTCACTCTGTTGCTCAGGCTGGAGTGCAGTGGTGCAATCTCTGCTGACTGCAAGCTCCACCCCCTGGATTCACACTATTCTCCTGGCTCAGCCTCCTGAGTAGCTGGGACTACAGGTGCCCACCACCACGCCCAGCTAATTTTTTGTATTTTTAGTAGAGACAGGGTTTCATCATGTTAGCCAGGATGGTCTCGATCTCCTGACCTTGTGATTTGCCGGCCTCAGCCTCCCAAAGTCCTGGGATTACAGGCATGAGTCACCGTGCCTGGCCCACTTGCAGGACTCTTTTAGTGCACAAGTGCTATGCACAGGTTCGAGTGTGAGAGAATATGGCAGACATTTCCAAGAAAATCTAAACAATTTTCTGCACCCTTTGGAATGATCCAATCATTAAGCTTTCCTTAAATTCAATGGGAGTACTACGCCCAGAGAGGTTTCATAGAGCAGAGTGAGAAAAGTGACAGTCCTATAATGAAGAATGAAGTTGAATTTTCAATTGTCCTTAGATTATTACATTAGGCATATTATAAAAAGGAGGGATTCAATAAACTAGGCCTATTAGTATGGAGCTCAATTGGCCCTTTTATACAGAGGCCTGTACTAGAGATGACATTCTACTTTTTTATTCTCTAATGACTTCTAAAAGAGAGCTTGTACTCTGCTCAGGAAGGGTTAGGAAATCCACTGGTTTTATTAACGTGTTAATATGTTAATAGGCGCAAGATCACTGAGTAATTAAAAAATTCAAACATCTTGAAAATAACAGATTACCAATTTGATTACAAAATTGTCAAACATTTGTTGGCTGTATCTTAACTCTTAATGCTTTTGTAGAGCCTAGACTGAAATCAAATATATACTCTTTATTGAGCTTATATTTTAAGATACAAAAATCTAATTCCAACGCTTACTAGTTCAGAGATGTTATTTTGCCTCTGTAAGCCTCAGTTTCCTGATGTGTAGAATGAAGCTCTGTGAAATTGTAAGTCTTACTTAGGGTCTGTGGATTAAATGAGCTAATCTCTGTGAAGAGAGAAACACAGAATCTGGCTCATGGGCTCAGTAAATATTAGTTATGGTAATCCAAAGCCAGGGTACCAAATATATCATTGGAGGATGTTTCACTGGAGATCCCGATTGATCACATTCCAATGTATGGCCCTCAAATAGTTGAGAAAATATGGATACACGCACATACATATCCTCACCTGTCCTTATGAAAACTCCAGTGGCAGTTCAGAGCAACAGACTGCTGTGATGGGTAGTTGGCTGTCGTTTTCTTCATCCAGAAAGTTCCTCGACACATTCTAGAGACAAATATATCTGACCTCAGCTAAGACGGAGCAGCAGTTAACACGCTGAAGCACGTTCTGCCCTTAAGAGAAGAATGACTAAAAATGTCAGTGTTTTCTCTCTTCTATCATTCAAAACCTGTAAGAACACGACATGGTCCTGCATCTCTCCATTTTCCTTATTTTTGACTTCCTGGCTCTTTCTTTCTCTACTGTACACCCCATCTTGCTAGCCACACTCTCTCTATGTCTGTGTTCTTGATCTTCTCCCAGCTAGATTTCCAAGTCCCTCCTTCCTCTCTCCATCTCATGTTTTACCTTCCATTTCCTTATTCCACTGTCAGCAGCCTCTTCTATAAAATCTTTGAAGACAGCTAAGTTATACATATTTTGTGTATTGCATCCATTGAACTGATTTGGCCAATGAAACTGTCATGGGTGCAGTGCTCTGAGCTGATGCAGAGCAAGACAGGAGCTGAAGGAGTAGAGAGTCTTCAGGAGTACTATGCAGAACAAAAAATGAACCTCAAATTGAGATTATTGAAGTATCTGAAATAATAAAGAAAAAAAACAGATTGAAAATAGACTAATCATTCTACCCTGGGATTTGAGATTCAGAGTCTTCCTTGGTGCCTGAATTGGGGGGTGGGCAGGGTAGTCTCAATAAAACTAAAAGAGGCATAACATTGTAAATTTATGCAACAAGTTCTCCCGCAGGGTTTTACAAACTGGAAATGAAGATCATTTAAGAAAGGATTGGATATGCCATGACTTGTGGGTCATATTAAGTTAACTTTCTTTGACTGACTTCCATGCTGTTCTCAGGGTCAAGTTATAAATTACCTTTCCTTCACAGCCATATTATCAATTCTACTAATACAGGAAGCCCTACATTTTTCATATCATGCATCTCTCTATAAAGGTAAACACTGTGAGTTTAGAGTTATAAAGAGTGAAAATGTTACTTCAGATAGGATAGTGGAAAAAAAGGGAATAAATGCTGTGGTATGTAGTCTATGTTTTTGCCATCTTTACTCTGCAGAAGTTATTTAACCTGTCTCATCATGCCAGAGTACTGCATGCTTCACTTTCTACCTCTGGAAGTCATGACTGATATGTTGTTTGGCCACATTCTGTCAAGAAAAGTCTTCATTCTATAATATATGAATGACTACAAAATGACAGTGTACACCAAGGTAACATACCCAAGGCATAACCTCTGGTCTGCCGGGAATCATAAGTGACAGCAGTTTTTCATATTGGACATACCCACAGGCAACTCCATCTTTACATGTGGTCTGTGGTGAATTTTCTTCTCTGCTGTATGCATCCATTCAACACCCCAGGCCACAGGAGGATCACACAGTGCCTTGTATTTTCAATCATCACGTTCAAAATCATCACTTTATACATATAGGCTTAAAGAAAAACATGGAGATCAGCATTTGGGAAGTGAGGTGAGGTCCTGATCTTTTGCTCCTATTTCCTTCTCCATACCCAGTTAAACCAGACAAATATATTCATGGATACACGGAAAGGCAGAATTAGGACCAGATTACTGAAATTGGTTGCTATTTTAAATGACATTTGCGTCTATTAGACTTGAAAAATTTCCATATATGAGTTGTAATTTCCCCCTTTGGAGGTACTCAGTTTGACATGTATATTTTCAACCACAAATATCTTATTTGAGTGTCTGCCTTTTTCCCCCTAGAATAAATTTACTATAGTTTTGGGGACTTGCAGGGGCGGGTATAAGGGAGTTGATTTGTAAGTGCAGAACAGACAGGAAGTCAGAAACACTGAAAGCTCCTTTATAAAGGATAAAATGGACATGATAAGGAAATTCAAACTTTATTGGATTTATTTAGTGGCTTTCCCCCAAGAGCTAAGATAAAGTTGTGACTATGTTTATTTGAAAAAAACAAAATCATGACTTAAATAGATCATCTTATCTTTTCAGAATCATAGAGTTAGATGTGCTTTCTTTCTCCTTACGTGTATTTAACTGAGATTACTGTAAAATTCCTTTGTAAAAAGATTTCAAGAAAATTGCAAAGTAGAACAGGAAAAAAACAAGATTTACGACTTGTGCCCAGGAAAAAGGACTGTCCCTCCCTTCTCAGGAAAAAACAATCCTTTCAAATGAAACATGAGCTATGCCATGGTCAACAGATTAGGGCTATATCTAGCAAGATAATGGGCTCTGTATGGAAACACCCCATTTCTGCTTTCACACAGTTCCTCCCTTGGAAGCCTATGCGACAGTGTAAATGCATGTTAACGCTTCAGAGAGTTCTAGCCAGCAACCAAGGTCACAGGTTTACAAAAGGAACTCAGCATTTTAATTCAGAGTCACTGTGTACAGCCCACTTCTGTCTATGGCTTGCAAATTTGATGAATGTTTTTGAGTAAAAGTAAAGAGAGAGAGGAGAAAATAATGTACCAATGATAGTTGTAATTTTGGTAGATGTTCCAAAAGTTTGATGGGAGCCTAAATTCTGAATTTTAACATTTGTCTTCCAAATGCTTGGGGCAATGGAACCAACAAAAGACATGCTCAGAAAACATAATGGGGCTAATCTTCCTACAGTTACTCAACACCAGCATACCAAGGAGCTCATATGGCTTCCCCTTAAAACTTGTGGGACATGGATGCCATTTCAGCAGCAACACAAAGAAGCCAATGTCAGCAACTTCTCTGAGCCCCTACAACCCGGTGTAGAGATTGTGCTGTCTCTCTTCTGATTCTTTCCCCCAAACTATTATTGGGTTGATTCAATTGCCTGCGATCACTTTCTAGGTTTCTTTCCCAGAAGCTGTGTTTTCACCTGCTTCCAGACCTCCGCACATCTGGGATTCTGTTTGTGGGTGACACTTCTTTCTACTTCAAAGTTGCATTTTCAGTGTTAGTGCTACCCTAAAAATAAGTGGAACAAGTTTCTAAGCACTGGAAAAAGCAAATATTACCTTATTTATTTCATATACTCTCTCCTGATTTCCAAGATGATGACTAGTGGTTCCAATAAATTACACACAAAACTAAAACCAAGCCAAACCAAACAAAAATAAGAACAAAACCAATATATTGGTATGTATTGATTGTTAATAGGTTTAGTGGAACAGGGCTGGTCCTGATGGCTTTTCTTTTCTTTTTTTTTTTTTTTTTTTTTTTTAAGATTAAAAATTTTATTCTATGCAACAAAATAATATGCATAAATCTGGTACATAATTTCTTAGTTTTTACTTTAGAAAAAAGACAGTTAAGAAAAAGGTTTATAAATTTCTCAGTCCCTTTTATACACAGTTGCGACTGAAACCAGCAATCACTTAGGTGTACAACCATCAACTCTGAATATAATATGAATTATACCTAGGAACTGTAATTTACCAAGATGAGTTTTGCCTGCTTTTTGAAAAATGCACAATTATATCACAGAACGTTGTGTTTTCTACAATTTGTAACAATTTTGAAAAGGAAACTCTTGCCTCCATAATATAAGGAAACAAGAATACTCTTTCCATAGTCATCATCCTGTATAAAAAAAAAACTTTATAGTCTGATTTACCTTTGTCAAAGGTAAAATGATTCACATTTGCATGGATTACTCTGATTCTCAGTAGTTCCTAAACACAAAACAAATTTTGCATGAACCTTTACCTGGGTTTTCCAAAGCAAGTATTACACTGGCAGAAGTCCATGAGCTGAAGAAAAAGACACTGAATATAAAAGGTTTACCAACTTTATCCTTTCTAATTTTACAATAGCTTCAGGCATTGAGACCTAACTGGTTTCCTGTGCCTATCCATTGTGAACACATCTCAATCTTCTACTTGTAATACTCCTCAGCACCATATTTTTGTCATTGCTTTATTGTGCGACGTAGAAGATCCTTTCGTCCAATTTCAATCATGCGTTCTTCCCAAGACTTCATTTCATTATGATAACGAATTTCGTCCTCTTTAGCAAGCTGAATATATATTTCCTTTTCAGAATCAGACAGATTTTTCCAGTTTTCCTTTACAGTCTTCAGCTTTTCCTGCGGTGAATCACCCTCAGCTTCTTGGAATCTTTCAGCTACATAAACGTTATAAGCTGAACGAGGTCTTTTTGGTTTTCCAAGCTGTATTAACTCTTTTCTTTTTGTCACAGCTTTCCTTTTTAAACGCTTGTCCAGGATTTCTTTTTCCAAAGATGTAATCTCACTTGGAGTTAGCTGTTCTTTAAATCTGGTTATCTCTTCTTTGTATACCTCCCAGTCCGCCTTATAAGCCTCTCGATATACTTTTTTCTCTGAATCAGGAAGTTCCCTCCAATGCTTGGCAATTCTTCTAACTAGTTCTGTAGTTTTTGCATCTGGGTTCTGAGCTCTAAATATGGGTAGTTGTTCTTTAGAAAATCGAAGGTAAGAACTTACAGGTTTCTTTGGACAACTTGCCAAGACAGATGAAAACCACTTCGGTAAATACACAAAACTGAAGGGGGAGCGCAGTCGACTCCCACAGCCGCTGCACAGCTCCACTCCGGACCTTCCCAGCGCATTCAGCACGCCCCACATGCTCCGGAGAAACGCCATCGCTCCAGCGGATGAGGCAGTGACCCGGCCCCAATATCGGAGAACCTCCTGACACTACAGAAAACCCCCAGCAATCACAACTGGAACCCGCGTGCGACCCTCCGGTGTTTGTTATCATGCCCGCCACTAGTGAGGCACTATCTGGCTTTTCTTTTCTACTGACATGAGATCCTCTTGTGGGAACATTTGGAAACTATGTCTTGATCCACAGAAATGTCTCAAAGGATGGAAATTTTACGCCCCTGAAGGAGGCATTTTGAAAAAGGTGGTCTCCATATATAAACATTTATATAGCTCTGTATCCACCCACAATTAGAGCCAGTGTCTGATATTTCACAAAAGCAATATGAACCACAGGAAAAATTTCTGAACAAATATTTGATAAAGTCACACTGTGACCAATTTTTCAAAAAGATTAAGACTAAAAGGCACCTCTGCAGTTTCATAGAATTTTCATTCCCTATTCAGTTTCTGAAGGTAGTCTTGTCTGCAAGTTTTATATCCATCTTACCCTTGTAGAGTTGCACAGGAAACAAATTCATTCCACTGCATCAAAAACAGCTACCTATACTTTCAGGGCTGTTTCACTCCTGTAATACCAATACGTACATTTGAATCTTACTGGCCTACCAAGATTGAGAACAATTAGTTCTCAGATAATTTTTTTCTGTTGTAACACATCATTAAATAGAAAGTATCAGTAATTTATCTTTGGTTTTGTATCAACTCCTTCTCAACCCCTATCCTCAAGGAGAAATAAAGTGCAGTGTATAATAGCCATGCTGAACGTAAGAACATAATATTTGAGATTCTCTTCACATCCTATGAAGCATGGGCTTTGAGAATTCTCAGCCCACATACTGTACAAATTCTCTAAACAAAATGGATCTTGACCCTGTACAGTTTCTTACAATGCTTCCACTGATAACCTAAGATGTCAACTACCAAAGCAAATGTGATGATGTCACTGCTGATAGTATTCCACCAAATCACTTGCTTAATGAGACAAAAGAAACCTAAATTGCAACACTCTGGTCAAAGAATACATTGCAGCAGTGATAAGATCAGAGAAAGTATTTAGATGCCAACCTCTAATCAGGAAGAGACACAGAAAACTACGCAGACTACATAAGCAGGCTTCAAAGATAAAGAATATTGTGGCTGAATCTTTTGGAGAAGAGAGTGTTGTTCTTTTAAGGCAGAAATGCCATGGAATGAAGCTTTAAGTTCTACCATGTGACTTAGCAGAAGAAAAAAAGCTATTCTATTCATTCTGCGATGCCCACGGCTTGAACTTGGGACATTCTCATCTTCATTATCAATAATATATATGTGCACATAGCCCATGAAAGTTTCTGTAATAAAGGAATGGGGCTTCCATTCTACATACCATGCCTAAAATAGGTTTCAAAAGCAGAGGGGTAGGTAGATTTCCAGAAGCACAGTCATCTCTGAATACAAGAATTTCTTCCTATTTTAACCCTTAAATTCCTGAGCACAGTGTGGGGCAGTCTGTGATCATTTGACCAGAAGTTGAAAGGAAACAGCAAAAGTTATAAGGAGTGACAATTTTCTGATGTTCCAGTGAGACCAGCACTGCAAGGGGACAACTCCCAAGAACAATAAGAACTCAGGGCCCCCGGCTCTAGGAGCTCCCCTCCTCTCCCCTCCCCTCCCCTCCCCTCCCTTTCCTTCCCCTCCCCCCCTTTCCCCCTTTTTTTTTTTTTTTTTTTTTTTTTTTGACAGAGTCTTGCTCTGTTGCCCAGGCTGGAGTGCAATGGCATGGTCTCAGCTCACTGAAACCTTCGCCTCCTGGGTTCAAGTGATTCTCCTGCCTCAGCCTCCCAAGTAGCTGGGATTACAGGCGGCTGCCACCACGCCAAGCTAATTTTATATTTTTAGTAGAGATGGAATTTCGCCATGTTGGCCAGGCTGGTTTCGAGTTCCTGACCTTAGGTGATCCAGCTGCCTCAGTCTCCTAAAGTGCTGGGATCACAGGCATGAGTCACACCCCACCCAGCTCTAAGATATTTCTTCTTAACTCTACTGATGGCAGTCATTACAGTGATACCCGAGGTGTATAACAAATCCACAAATTTTACCATTGATCTAACAAATATTAACTAGATGTGCATAGTACCATGATAAAGGATACAGTCTTTGCCCTGAAGGTGCTAATTCACAGCTAGGGAGACATACAAGTAGACAGGCAGTTGCAGCATAGGTAGAGCAAGGACTAATAAAGGGGTCACAGAGCCACGGAGAATGGACACCTCCTTTAGTAATGGCTTCCTGAAGGACAGGAGGCTTAACCCAGTGCTGAACAATGAGTTCACGTTAGTCGTGGGAAGGATGAAGAGGACAGAAACGCAGAGGAGAAACAGTCTGTACAAAGGTATGGAAGAAATGAAACACTGCAGTTGGGAGAAATGAAAGCAATTCAGAGTAGTAGGCATGTGGGAAGCTCCAGTGGAGTAGCAAGAGAAACAGGCTGGAAATGTAGGCAGGAGTCAATCTTCAAAGGCTTCTTTTCCCACTTTCTTTTGATCCTATATAGACCTTGAAAGAACTGAATGTCTCAAAAATCAGGCTTTCTTTTGGTTTGCATGGTTTACTTCCTTTAGGGAAGCACAAGGGGCCGGGGAACTCCCTCCCCTAGCCACGGGAAGCCCTGAGGGACTGTGCCATGAGGAACAGTGCATTCCGGCACAGATACTATGCTTTTCCCGAGGTCTCCGCAACCCACAGACCAGGAGATTCCCTCGGGTGTCTATACCACCAGGGCCCTGGGTTTCAAGCACAAAACTGGGCGGCTGTTTGGGCGGACACCAAGCTAGCTGCAGGAGTGTTTTTTCATACCCCAGTGGCGCCTGGAATGCCAGCAGGACACAACCCATTCACTGCCCTGGAAAGGGGGCTGACACCAGGGAGCCAAGTAGTCCAGCTCAGTGGATCCCACCTCCACAAAGCCCAGCAAGCTAAGATCCATGATTTGAAATTCTCACTGCCAGCACAGCAGTCTGAAGTTGACCTGGGACCCTGGAGCTTGGTGGGGGGAGAAGCATCTGGCATTACTGAGGCTGGAGTAGGCAGATTTCCCCTCACAGTGTAAACAAAGCTGCTGGGAAGTTCAAACTGGGCAGAGCCCATCGCAGTGCCAAAAAGCTGCTGTAGCCAGACTACCTCTCTAGATTCCTCCTCTCTGGGCAGGGCATCTCTGAAAGAAAGGCAGCAGCCCCAGTCAGGGGCTTATAGATCAAACTCCCATCGCCCTGGGACAGAGCACCTGGGGGAAGGGGTGGCTGTGGGCACAGCTTCAACAGACTTAAACGTTCCTGCCTGCTGGCTCTGAAGAGAGCATCGAATCTCCCAGCACAGCACTCAAGCTCTGCTAAGAGACAAACTGTCTGCTCAAGTGGGTCCATAACCCCTGTGCCTCCTGACTGGGAGACACTTCCCAGCAGGGATTGACAGACACCTCATACATGAGAGCTTCAGCTGGCATCTGGCAGGTGCTCCTCTGGGACGAAGCTTCCAGAGGAAGGAACAGGCAGCAATCTTTGCTGTTCTGCAGTCTTTGCTGCTTATACGCGGGTAAACAGGGTCAGGAGTGGACCTCCAGCAAACTCCAGCAGACCTGCAGCAAAGGAGCCTGACTGTTAGAAGGAAAACTAACAAACAAAGGAATATCATCAACATCAACCAACAGGACATCCACACAAAAACCCCATCTGAAGGTCACCAACATCAAAGACCAATGGTAGATAAATCCAGGAAGATGAAGAAAAACCAGTGCAAAAAGACTGAAAGTTCCAAAAACCGGAATGCCTCTTCTCCTCCAAAGGATCACAACTCCTTCCCAGCATGGGAACAAAACTGGACATAGAATGAGTTTGACGAATTGACAGAAGTAGGCTTCAGAAGGCGAGTGATAAAAACTCCTCCGAGCTAAAGGAGCATATTCTAACCTAATGCAATGAAGTTAAGAAACTTGATAAAAGGTTAGAGGAACTTCTAACTAGAATAACCAGTGTAGAGAAGACCTTAAATGACCTGATGGAGCTGAAAAACACAGCATGAGAACTTTGTGAAGAGTGCACAAGTATCAATAGTGGAATCAATCAAGTGGAAGAAAGGATATCAGAGATTGAAAATCAACTTAATGAAATGAAGTCTGAAGACAAGATTAGAGAAAAAAGAATGAACAAAGCCCCCATTAAATATGGAACTATGTGAAAAGACCAAACCTACATTTGATTGGTGTATCTGAAAGTGACGGGGAGAATGGAACCAAGTTGGAAAACATTCTTCAGGATATTATCCAGGAGAATTTCCCCAACCCAGCAAGACAGGACAACACTCAAATTCAGGAAATACAGAGAACATCACAAAGATACTCCTCGAGAAGAGCAACCCCAAGATACGTAATTGACAGATTCACCAAGATTTAAATGAAGGAAAAAATGTTAAGGGCAATCTGAAAGAAAGGTCAGGTTACCCACAAAAAGAAGCCCATCAGACTAACAGCGGATCTCTCTGCAGAAACCTTACAAGCCAGAAGTGACGGGGTCAATATTCAACATTCTAAAAGAAAAGAATTTTCAACCCAGAATTTCATATCCAGCCAAACTCAGCTTTATAAGCAAAGTAGAAATAAAATCCTTTACAGACAAGCAAATGCTGAGAGATTTTGTCACCACCAGGACTGCCTTACAAGAGCTCCTGAAGGCAGCACTAAATATGGAAAGGAAAAAATGGTACCAGCCACTGCAAAAACATACCAAATTGTAAAGACCATCGACACTATGAAGAAACTGCATCAACTAACGGGCAAAATAACCAGCTAGCATCATAATGACAGGATCAAATTCACGCACAACAATATTAACCTTAAATGTAAATGTGCTAAATGCCCCAGTTAAAAGACGCAGACTGGCAAATTGGATAAAGAGTCAATGCCCAACGGTGTGCTGTATTCAGGAGACCCATCTCATGTGCAAAGACACATATAGGCTCAAAATAAAGGAATGGAGGAAGATTTACCAAACAAATGGAAAGCAAAAAAAGCAGGGGTTGCAATCTTAGTCTCTGATAAAACAGATGATCAAAAGAGACAAAGAAGGGCATTACATAACGGTAAAGGGATCAATGCAACAAGAAGAACTAACTATCCTAAATATATATGCACACAGTACAGGAGCACCCAGGTTCATGAAGCAAATTCCTAGAGACTTACAAAGAAATTTAGACTCCCACACAATAATAGTGGGAGACTTTAATACCCAACTGTCAATATTAGACAGATCAATGAGACAGAAAATTAACAAGGATATTCAGGACTTGAACTAAACTGTGGACCAAGTGGACCTAATAGACATCTACAGAACACTCCACCCAAATCAACAGAATATACATTCTTCTCAGCACCACATTACACTTATTCTAAAATTGACCACATAATTGGAAGTAAAACACTTCTCAGCAAATGCAAAAGAACAGAAATCATAAACAGTCTCTCAGACAACAGTGCAATCAAATTAGAACTCAGAATTAAGAAACTCACTCAAAACCACACAACTACATGAAAACTGAACAACCGGCTCCTGAATGACTACTGGGTAAATAACGAAATTAAGGCAGATATAAGTAAGTTATTTGAAACTAATGAGAATAAAGACACAATGTACCAGAATCTTTGGGACACAGCTAAAGTAGTGTTTAGAGGGAAGTTTATAGCACTAAATGCCCACAGGAGAAAGGAAAGATCTAAAGTCAATACCCTAACATCACAATTAAAAGAACTAGAGAAGCAAGAGCAAACAAATTCAAAAGCTAGCAGAAGACAAGATATAACTAAGATCACAGCAGAAAAGAAGGATATAGGGACACGAAAAACCCTTTAAAAATTCAACATGGGAGCTGTTTTTTTTTTTGAAACAATTAATAAAATAGACTGTCAGTCAGACTAATAAACAAGAAAAAAGAGAAGAATCAAATTAGACACAATAAAAAATGATAAAGGGGATATCACCACCAATCCCACAGAAATACAAACTACCATCAGAGAATGCTATGAACACCTCTACACAAACTAGAAAAAGTAGAAGAAATGGATAAATTCCTAGACACATACACCCTCCAAAGATTAAACCAGGAAGAAGTGGAATCCCTGAATAGACCAATAACAAGGTCTGAAATTGAGGCAATAATTAATAGCCTAACGACCCAAAAAAGCCCAGGACCAGATGGATTCACAGTCGAATTCTACCAGAGGTACAAAGAGGAGCTGATACCCTTCCTTCTGAAACTATTCCAATCAATAGAAAAAGAGGGAATCCTCCCTAACTCATTTTATGAGGCCAGCATCATGCTGATACCAAAACCTGGCAGAGACACAACAAAAAAAGAGAATTTTAGACCAATATCCCTGATGAACATTGATGCGAAAATTCTCAATAAAATACTGGCAAACCGAATCCAGCAGCACATCAAAAAGCTTATCCACCATGATCAAGTCAGATTCATCCCTGGGATTCAAGGCTGGTTCAACATATGCAAATCAATACACACAATCCATCACATAAACAGAACCAACAACAAAAACCACATAATTATCTCAATAGATGCAGAAAAGACCTTCAATAAAATTCAACACCCCTTCATGCTAAGAACTCTCAATAAATTAGGTATGGATGGAACATATCTCAAAATAATAAGAGCAATTTATTACAAACCCACGGCCAATATCATACTGAATGGGCAAAAACTGGAAACATTCCTTTTGAAAACTGCCACAAGACAAAGATGCCCTCTCCCACCACTCCTATTCAACATAGTATTGGAAGTTCTGGCCAGGGCAATCAGGCAAGAGAAAGAAATAAAGCATATTCAAATAGGAGGAGAGGAAGTCAAATTGTCTCGGTTTGCAGATGACGTGATTGTATATTGAGAAAACCCCATCATCTGGATAAAGAAAATGTGGCACATATGCACCATGGAATACTATGCAGCCATCAAAAAGGATGTGTTCATGTCCTTTGCAGGGACATGGATGAAGCTGGAAGCCTTCATTCTCAGCAAACTAACACAGGAACAGAAAACCAAACACCACATGTTGTCACTCACAAGTGGGAAGTGAACAATGAGAACACATGGACACAGGGAGGGGAACATCACACACTGGCCTATCAGTGGGTGGGAGGCTAGGGGAGGGATCGCATTAGGAGAAATACTTAATATAGATGACGGGTTGATGGGTGCAGCAAACCACCATGGCACGTGTATACCTATGTAACAAACTTGCATGTTCTGCACATGTATCCCAGAAATTAAAATATAATTGGAAAAAAAAAAAAAAGAACAATTTTGCTGAGACTGGGAATCAAGGTTATTGGTCCAGGTATAATGACTTGAAGTGAGCTGCCTGGGAGATGGCTTTTGACAACACTAACCTCTGGATGCAAATCATTACACACTTCTATTATCCCTATCCTTAGGCAAATTTACTTACTCAACAAGAATCTTAATTTCATAACTCTAATGCCTCATTCTTCACTTCCTATAAAAACAAAAACCATATATGCCTTTGAAATAGTTCCAGCCATCCTACCTGATTAAAGTGTGGCCACATTTTAACCTCAATGTCTTTTTAAAAAAGTGTAATCTTAGTAGGCACAAACCCCAGGATACAAACATAATTTGCCAACTGATTTAGTTAGCAAGAAATAATATATTTATCTGTTTTTTTTTTTAATTTAAAATAGATAAGCAAATATATCGCCTCAGTGAAAGCTATCCAAAGGTAGTTTCAGAACTCTCCAAATTGTGAAGGAAATAAACAGCCAAGGGAACGAATTTTCAAACTCAGTTCCAGTACATATTAGAACTTAAAAAAAAAAAAAAAAATTAGATGTTGAGTGTTCTTCAGGGACACATTTAAATTTGTGATATGAAAAAGAAATGAATTCATTTGTCAGTAATGCACCTGTGAGGGGAGAATATGAAAAGAAACAAATCTATCTTGATTTTTAATGAACATGAATTTAATAAACTTAATGTTTATTAAAAAAACAAATTTTTTATTTAAAAAAGTCAGATAAAACCAGTGCATACAAATAATTTCATTTTTGCAAGGTTGAAGAACAAGGATAAGTAATGTGTGGTATTAGAAATCAGGATGTTAATGCTTGGGGTGGGTAGTGACTAGAAGAAGGCACAAGGAGTTTCTGGGGTACTTGATTTTTGATCTGGGTGTTGGTTACACAGGCATGTCCACTTTGCAGAAATTTATTGAACTGCATAATTATGATTTTGCACTATTCTGTATGCATCTGTTAAAAAAGTGGAAATGAAGAATTGGACTTGCATGCACCAGCACCCATTAGAAAATGCTTTCCTTACAACAATATACCATTTATACTCTATGTCATATACACAAATTAACTCAAAATAGGTCAAATACCTAAATGTAAGAGCTCAAACTATAAAAGTCTTGAAAGAAAACAGGGAAACATCTTCATGACATCATTACAATGATTTTCTGAATAGTTCCAAAAGCCTCGTCAATAGTTAAAATTTAAAACTTTTGCACATCAGAGGACACTATCAAGAGAGTGAAAAACAACCCACACAATGGGACAAAATATTTGCATATCAGGTATCTGACAAGGGATTAATTTCCAGAATATATAAAGCTCAACAACAAAAACAAATCCAAACAACCCAATTTAAAAAATGAGCAGAGTGCTGAATATCCATGTCTCCAAGAAAGATATACAAATGGGCAATAAGCATATGAAAAGATGGGCAACATCATTAGTCATTGGGGAAGTGCAAATCAAAACCACAATGAATACCACATCACATCCATTAGGGTAGCTATTATTTTTTAAAAAAGGAAAATAATAACTGTTGACGAAGATGTGGAGGAATTGGAACACACGTATTGCTGATGGGAGTGTAAAATAGTTCAGCTACTGTGGGAAACAGTATGGTGGTTCTCTAAAAAGTTAAACACGTAATTACTGTATAATCCAGCAATTTCACTTCTATGTATAAATCCAGATGAATTGAAAGCAGGAATGCAAAAAGGTACTTGCATACTAATGTTCATGGCAGTATTATTTACAATAACCAAATGATAAAAATAACCCAAATATTCATCAGTTGATGAATGGATAAATGAAAGGTGGTATATACATACAATGGATTATTATTCAGCCTTAAAAGAGAATAAAATTTAGATAACATGCTACAACATAGCCAGATGCAAAAGCACAAATATTGTATTCCACTTAAATGAGACAACCAAAATAGGCACATTTGAGGGGTTATAATGAGGTGGAGCAATGGGAAGTTACTGTTTAACTATACAGAGTTTCTGTTGTGGAAATGGATAGTGGTGATGTTTATTCAACATTGTGAAGGTACTTAATGTCACTGAATTATATACTTAAAAACAGTTAAAATTGTAAAGTTTATGGTGTGTTTATCACCATAAAAAGATACCATTTAGAATGGAAATAAAAATTATAAAAAACCTAAGAGTAAAAGAAAAGATGAGAAAATTATCAAATTAGTTGAAGATCATTAAATAATAGTTATACAGAAAGATATACCATATCCATGATTAGAGAGACTCAATGTTATACAAATGTCAATTATTCACAAATTAATCTGAAGATTTAATGCAAATCCAATTAAAATTCAAACAATTTTTTTGTTGTTTGTTTTGTTTTTCTTGTAAAACTAGACAAATTGATTCTGAAACTTAAATAAGAAAGTAAATGGTCAAGAACAGCCAAAGCTCAAACTGAAAAAGACATAAAGACTGAAGCTAGACATTGTGATTTATTATTATACCCTAAAAATTAAGACTGCAGGGCTCAAACAAGAATGGACATTATGCTAATAGCTAATGGGATGTCATTGGTGTAATGGCTATTGATACAGCTCACTCCCTTACTTCACCTCCTTCAGGTCTCATCTCAAAGGCCTTCTTAGTAGTGAGGAGTGAGTAATATGTAAAATAACAATGTCTGCTCCTCCCACCCACACCACAGTCCTTATTCCCTGTTTCCATTTTAGTTTCTCCATAGCAATTTATAACCCTTGAACATTCTCTATATTTTACTTCTATATCTCTTTATCATATATCACTACAGGATAAACTACACAAAGGCAGGAATTTCTTCTTGTTGTTCACTGCTGTGTCCTCAGGGTTTGGAACACTACCTGATTAAGTATTCATTTTCTTAAGTAAATGAATACAACAGTTTAGAATACTCAAACACAGACCTGCTCATATAAGGATGTCAAATATATGACCAAGCTGGCATTACAAGTCAGAGGAGAAAGGATGAATTATTCAAGAAAGGCACTTTTTTCTTTATCCAGTTTTCAGCTTCACTTTATTCCTAAATTTGCCTAACATTGAAAGAACTTAATTTCTACAAATAAGATTTATTTTAGTCTCTCACCCTATAGATTGTTGCTTTAATATGAAAAAGACACAAAGTTGCAGGACAAAGTGACACAATTATCCATATAGATTTTAAAAAATCTACTCCTTACATCATACCTAGAAATTGATTTCAAATGGATTAGTCTTAGAGGTGAAAATGTGAAAATGAAAATTTTAGAACTAGAAAAAAAGAATTTTTTTCAAACTTCCAGATAGGGAAGAATTTCTTAAACAAGGTGAAAAAAAAAAAAAAAAGCACATTATAAAGGAACTGATGGATAATAATGTAATTTGGATGTGTGTCCTCTCTAAATCTCATGCTGAAATGTGATTCTCAGTGTTGGAGGTGTGGCCTGTTGGGAGGTAACTGGATCATGGGGACAATCATCCCTCATGAATGGTTTAGCACCATCTCCTTGGTGGTGAGTTCTTACTCGGTTAGATCACGTGAGATCTGGTTGCTTAAAAGTCGAGGACCTCCCCTAACCTCACTCTCTTGTTCCTGCTCTCACCATGTGACATGCTGCCTCCCCGTTTGCTTCCTGCCATGACTGTAAGTTTCCTGAGGCCTCACAAGAAGTAGATGTCATGCTTCCCATGAAGCCTGCAGAATTATGAGCCAATTAAATCTCTCTTTATAAATTACCCAGTTTCAAGTATTATTTATAGCAATGCAAGAATGGTCTAATACAGATAATTTTTACTACATTAAAATTAAGAGCATCTATTTATTATGTGTACTATTTTTTAAAAAGTTAAAATACAAGTCACAAACTGGCAAAAGATATTTATAAGAGCATAACCAGTGGAGGATTATAATCCAAAATATTTAAAGAAAACCTATAATAGGAAAAGATGAATAATGTAGTAGGAAAGTGGGCAAAAAACATAAACATGTAATCTTGTTAGAAATTAAAGACATGCAAATTAGAACCACAGTGAAATACCAATTTTTTACTCTTCCATTTGGCCACAATTTTTTAAAGTTGGAAAATTTCAAGTCTTGCCTGGGTTGGAGCAATAGAGCTCTTATCTGTTGCTTGTGGGTGGGTAATTGGTACAACTACTTTGGAAAAAATATCCTCTGGCTTAGCAAATTTATTCTTAGGTATGCAGCTTAGAAAAACTGTTAGACATGTGCATCTGGAGTCAAGTCCAAGAATGTTAGGGAAGTTCTACCTACAGCAACAAAATGCTGGAAACAACTCCAATATACATTAACTACAGAATGGATAATTGAATGTTACTAGTCATACAATAGAAAACAATATAACAGTGCAAGAAGATGACTCATAGACAGCATTTGTCAACATGGAAGAACCTGGAAACATAATGCTAAGTGAAGGAAGCAAATCACAAAAGAGAACATATGAATCTATGTATATAAAGTTGGAATCTAGGCAAATTTAAAGTCATTTCTTTAGAGATTCAGTAAAGTGATCAAGAAAAGCAATGAATTGTTGAAAGAAAAACTGAATAAATGGACACAACAGTTGGTATAATTGTTTCCTCTCACTGAGAAAAGTAGTATGGCCATCAAGAAAAACTTTTATGTACATATTTTGCCAAAAGCAGACATTCTTGTCATTTAGAGATTTTTCAAAAAGAAAAGGAAAAATAAAAATCTTAAATTCTCTTTCCTTGGCAAATTTTTTCCTGCCAATCGAATAAACAACAACAAAAGAAATAAAATATCTGTGGTTTAATTTCTCTGAGTTTTTTTGTGAGACATCTTTCACAATGTGGCATACACCACGTTCTTCACAATTAAATTTTCCAAACAGGGTAGGAGTTACTGTTCCTTCCTGGTGGAGGGGCTCCATTAACTCCTGGTCCTGGTGTTCAGACTCTAAAATGACTTTGCTCCCTCTCCAAGTTATAATTGTGTAACAATTGCCGATGAAGGAAATTGATGTGATCATGTCTGGCTAGCAGGAAACTCCGCAGATAAGTGGTCAGACCATTACATGGCAGCCTTCATGGACCAGAAGCTCAGTCTGTCTCCGCCTGTCCTGAAACCCCATTTTGCTCTACAGAGTCTGGATTTTGTCATAGTATGATTTTACTATCATCATCGTAGTTTAATTATTCTTAAATATTAGAAATATTAAAATAATTATTAAAAATACCTTACTAAAGAAATAAAAAGTTTTATAAAACTTGACATGTGAATTTGTAAACTTTTATTGGTTGAAAGGTACTAAATAACTAGAACAACTTTCAAACAACAGCAGCAACAACCAAAAGCACTTTTAAAAAACTGTATTAGAAATAATAAATCTGTTAACACAAAACAAATTTATGGTCACTATTTCCTGTAGAAGGATATGTTTTTCCCTCTTACTTTATTTGAAAAGGGAAAATTTTCAGTCCACAAACGCATTAGTCATTATTAAAGCTTCATAAAACACAAGGAAAACAATTTTCATATCTTTAAGTCATATAAAATTTCACTGAGTAGTTCCTATTGAGATGCACGTTAACACAAACATAAATCATTATTACATTCTACTGTACCATCCCTCAGGTTAAAAAAATCTATCTCAGTATACACTTATTATATATAAGTTTGGGGAATTAAAATTCTTATTTTGGGCGGTCTTTGGAAAAGAGTATTTTACAATGGAGTGAACTCTTAAAAAGTGTAAATCAAGGCTGGGCAAAGGTGGCTCACGCCTGTAATCCCAGCACTTTGGAGGCCAAGGTGGGCGGATCACATGAGACCAGGAGTTCAAAATCAGCCTGACCAACATGGTGAAACCCCTAAAAATACACAAATTAGCTGCGTGTGGTGGTGCACATCTCTAATTCCAGCTACTCAGGAGGTTGAGGCACGAGAATCACTTGAACCCAGGAGGTGGAGGTTGCAGTGAGCCAAGATCGCGACACTGCACTCCAGCCTAGGTGACAGAGCAAGACTCTGTCTCAAAAATAAATGAAATGAAACAAAATGAAATGAAATAAAATACTGGTAATCAACTTCTCTTTGCCACTGTCTAACTATGAGATCTTGAATAAGTGGTGTTACTTTTCTGGAACTCAGTTTTCTAGTCTAGATTTTCTCTTATGGTTGATTCTATTCTAATAAATTTTGCTAGATTCCATATTTTGACTTTACTGTTAACTAAAAGACATGCTATTTAACCATGTAACACAAGTATCTGGGGCAGGTTTGCAGTATTATAAATCATTAGAGGGGTCACCTTGGCTATACTAACTTCCCTAGTATCCCTAATGCCCAACCTGTTACATGGAGTAGATGTGCACACTATGTTTTTGAATAAAGGAATGAATGAATGAATAGCTTTAGCTCAGGGAGTTACTAATGCTCATAATTTTACTGAAAATCTGTAACTTTTACCTCATTAAAATATTATAGTAGGCCGGGTGCAATGGTTCACACCTGTAATCCCAGGTCTTTGGGAGGCCGAGCGGGGTGGATCACCTGAGGTCAAGAGTTCGAGACCAGCCTGGCCAACATGGTGAAACCCCATCTCTACTAAAAATACAAAACATTAGCCAGGCATGGTGGCAGGCGCCTGTAATTCCAGCTACTCAGGAGGCTGAGGCAGGAGAATTGCTTGAACACAGGAGGTGGAAGTTGTAGTGAGCCAAGGTCGCACCGTTGCACTCCAGCCTGGGCAACAAGAGTGAGACTCCATCTCAAAAAATAATTTAAAAAAAAATACACACACACACACACACACACACACACACACACACACACACACATATATGAAAGTAAATTTTGTATGTGAGTTTTAAATTATCTGATTTTCCTTTGGGGATTTTTTTTTCTTTTTACCTCTTACCTCTGCAATCCTCTGCCCTGCTCACAGACCAGCATTCTGAAGAGATTGAGTTTTGAAACAGTTGAAAGAAATTGATTAGAGAGCAAGAGTGTAGTTTTTACTTAGCATTCAATGGCCAATTAACATACCTTCTACCCACTCACTAAACAATCTTGGGCATGTTAATTCTCCATCGTGGGTCTCTCTGGTTCTTTAAAAAATGAGGATAACAACATTGACTTGTTTTGAAGAGGAAACAGCTAACAGCCATAAAGATTACAGTTCATCAGTGAGCTTGTGGAAGGCTAATCTCTAATATCAGTCAGTGTGCGATATTCACCTGGTTGCTTCCTTTGGGGAAAACTTCTGGAAACAAAATAGTACCCATTAAGAAATACAGCTTTTTCCCTTCCACAGTTGCCAAAGTTTGTTTATTTTGGGGGTTGTTTGTTATACTTATTTTTTTTCCTTTTCTAATTAAGGTGTTCTGGAAATAAGATCATTATCCTCGTGGATATCTGCTGGGTAGAGTACCCTTGAAGGTCAAGATTTTTGCATGATTCATCAAAGGAAATAATGAGGCAGTAAGTAAATTTAAAGTCCAGACTCAGGTTCTTTGTGGGGAAAAAAAAAAATGGCAACTACACACTTGCTCTCTAATCAGTTTCTTTCAGTTGTTTCAAAACTCAGCCTCTCCAGAATGCTGGTCTGTGAGCAGGGCAGAGGGTTGCAGAGGTAAGAGGTAGAAAGAAAAAAAAAAATCAGTTGAAAGAGAATATTTCTGGAAAATTATTACTAACTTTAAGATTGGACACTTTTTAAAGGCATCGTTACAAAGTTATACAAATATATCAAAAAATCTGATTATTATAAATATCATATCCAGTTTTGACAAAAATGAGTCATAAAATGAGAACGTTTCCCTTTCCCTACAGGTTTGACTGGTCGTGGTAATTAATTTTAACATCTGTTAAGGTCATTTGCTCTGTAAAATGATAAATTATCAAATAGCAGGGCATAAAAGAAAAGTGACAATTGCATGTACATTGTGCACCATATGGCCCAATTCAGTACCAATATAGGGAACAACACAGGCTTGGTAAACAATAGGGATAATATGGCCTGTGTTAACAAGAGTAGATTTCTATCAAGTAGTGAAAGTACAAAGTCATATGGTAAATTTTGGCCTCACAAAGATGAGACTAATATCATTAGCCATTTATTGCAAAGGAACGAAATTTTTTCAAGTTAAACTCATGATGGATTTTAATAACTTGGTTAATGTTAGCAAATGATTATGCCTCAAGCCATTACAATAATGATCATTATTAGCAAGAGTCTGTTTTCACAATGTTTATAATGCTTAAAATTAATCCAGAAGTCAAGAGTCATTAAATCATTTCACCTGCAGCAGAATTTAAAAGACGCACGTATTTCACATAATTGCAATTTAAAAACAAAAGCTATGAAGGCAGTGGAAAAATACACAAGAAAATCAAGCTGTTAACTACAGTGCCACCAAGCGACCATCCTCAAAATTCCACATATAATCAAAAGGGCAAATATAAAGGAAAATAATTACATGCAGAAAAGAGACCACAGCAAGAACCTCAGATGGATGCTGATTATGGACCTCGTTGAATCTCAAAACTCTAAAAGGTCAACTTTTAACTATCTAGAATTAATCATTTTCATCCAGGAAACTTCAGGGATCATCAGTGGATTGCCAGAGAGCTTGCAGATTGCTGAGTTTGAAACACAGATGGAGATAAGTCCTTTAAAACAGTAGCTAGGTTTTCAAATGTAAGGGAAAAAAACGTGTTTGAGTGGTATGAAAGAGTTGACCATTTCAGATGACATGGTATGGTCTTCAGATACAAAGAATAAAGTGTGAACAAAAGAGAAAATTATAACAGAAAACATTTAATTATATCCCCTAGAATCTTTTCTAGGTGTCAGGTTTAAAGTCTATAAAATGTTGGAATCAGACCAGATGATTTCTAAAGTCACTTACCAGGCCAGAAATCCTATGGCAAAGATCATTCAAGTCATGTGGCTCCACAAATTTTATGCAAAACATGGACATATATGCTTGTACAGTATGAGATTGTACTCTAATAGTTGAACTGATAACACACCTCAATTGAACTAAAAACTAAAAGGTGTTAAAGAAAAATAGAAAAAAAAACTTATAAATCCAGATAAAAGGTAATTTGGAAATAACTCTTACCAGTAATGTTTGACTCATTTATTTTTTCATTTATTCATCAAGTATATCTTGAGCTCTAACTATGTGCCAGGCATATGGGCTAAGTTCTAGGGATAACAACATACCATGGGAACTGTTTTCCAAGATGGGAAGATATCATTAATAAAAAGAACTCAGAACTAATCACATGAGGCTAAAAAATATGGGTTGAAAAAGGGTAAGAAGTTAGCCCAGCTTCCAAGGTATATATAGATTCATTATAGTCTATAGATGAAAATATCTGACCCCACCCTTATGAGTTATCCCTGGAAATGCTGTCTTTATTCTTAGGTCAAGCAGCATAAAACTGACAACCAATCAACCAACAAAAAATGACTAAGGGAGTGACGAGTCTGAATGAGTAATGGGAGAAACTTAGGGGCTAAATATAAACCATTTTACTATATAGACTGACCAAACCAGGTCTAAAAATAGAAAACTAATGTGGGGATTGATATTGTTTTCCAGTGCACAAGGAGATAACCATGGGAGTGGACAGTAAGATAGAGTTTGGAAGAGGAAACTTCAGATAATTTCAGAAAAAAAATACATCCTGTCCGAGAAAATTATCCCATTAATACAATCACTGAAGAGCAATGTTAGAAATTCCATTTGTTGATGGGTTGGGAACCCACTAACTGAAGCTTTAGGGCATGTGTTATTATCTGAGGAGCAGAATGGGCCGCTGGTGCCTCTCAGTCTCTGATTTACACTCTGCAAATGCTCAGGGCAGAAGTGGAAAATCATTAAGGAAAAGCAAGTGCGTTCTCTGTGGAATATGGAAATGGATTATGGCATGTTTCAAAGTTACAAACTATTCAATTAAGTCATTTCCCCCTTCACTTGTTGCTTCTTTCCTATTGGTTCCAGTGAAGGAGCCAAACAGACCCAACACTCTACTTTTCCAGAGAACTGGAGTCCAGTCTGAATGCCACCGACTAAAAGAATATGATAATTTTTTTTCCCTAAAGATTGTCCACATTTGCCATGCAAAACAGTTCAAATTTCTGGTTCTCTTTCTCCTGTCCTGAAGTCAACAAACATGCAAAAATGTCACCTGGGCAAGGTGAGTTAGTCCAAGAGTGTCCAGTGTGTCTGCTTGCTGCTGACTTGTCTACACCCTCACAGTCCCTTACAATGACCTCTAGGAAATTAGGAAATAAGAACATGTCCTGATTTTGTTGGACAGGTGCAACACTCAATCAGCTCATACTTGGCTCTAGTCTGACCATGCCAGAGAGGGCCAGCCATTATCTTCTGTTGTATTTTTAAAGTGCAGAAAACAAAAAGCAACTACCTTTTTGGTTCTGTGACTAGGCACCTCTGCTCAGCTTCTATCCCCAGTTTGGAGTTTGGAGCTCAGTGGTGTTCTTCTCATAACTTCTACCTGGTGGTTTGGACCTTGGCTCTTTGAGTTAAATATATGACTTCTGCTTTTAACCATCTGCTGTATTTCTAGACTGAACTGGCTGCACTTATTGTTTGTTTGTTTCCTGATGTATTTTTCCCCTCTCTTAGACCTAAGCTATGAACCCAATGTTGATTCATAAAACTTTGCAGTAATCTTTCCTTTGATCTATAAGGAAATGTTTAAAAATTGATTAAATGTTTCAGGATTCATCTTCTCAGCTTTGCTGGTACAGAAACTTTTTCATTTTCAGATCTATGCCTGTTTGTCATCTTAAAAAAAAACCCATTCTTTTGGTCATTCCAGGTATAAATGAACAATTATAATAACAGTGATATCTCTGCTAAAGTAATAAATTATAGTTTAAGGTGTCATTTAAGCTATAAATTATTAGTTATTAGTAGTCACTTTTATAGGTAGTTTTATTGTGATCTGTGCCTTTCTTTGCATGTGTAAAAAATCCATGTAGTGGGAATTTGTTTTATTTTAATATGAGTGGTTAGAAATATAGGTTCTAGAATAATGATATAACTGATATATCCAATTAGTTTACCAAAGCATTACCTATCATAGCTTAGTATATGCACTCTATAATTTTCTTGCATAAGTAAATTATTATTATTTCTTTTAAGTACAACTGGCATTCACATTTTTCCTCAGTCTATAATTTAGAAATTTTGATAATAGACAGGTAAAGAGATGGTCTTTCTTGATGAGTTATAATTAAGGCATCAAACACTTCCTTAATGTTAGGAAATAAATTGCCTTAAAATACACTTATGCAAATACCTCAAATGGACCCACATGACTTCAGTAGCTGAAAGTAATTATAATAGAAATTTTCAATTCCAGTCCATAGGAGAGTACAAATACTGAAGCTCCCACACTTGTAAGAAATATGCCAGAATTTGCAAAAAAAAATTTTATTTACAGAAATGTCCATTTATTCTCACACTTGTTTTCAGCTGCTTCGAGAGAACAAGTTGACATGGACAACATCAGTTAACATCATTGCCTGAATTCTCCTTGGTAATTGACTTTAATTGTCAGCGCATAAGACTGGGGAATGGAAGATAAACTACATGAGTTCTCTGTTCATATATCTCCCTTCTTTCCATCCTCCCCCACGTTTAGTTTGTGAGATGTACTTCCCAGTCATGTGGGTTTTGGAATTCTATCTAATCAAGGAGTTTACACCCAAGGCATAGACCACAGATAGGAGGTAATCCTAATCATTTGAAACGGCATGGAACCAAAAAGAAGAATTCTAACTTCTACATTATCATGCTATTTTTTTTGCTGTAAAACAATAAATAATTCTTAGAAATCAAAAAAATTCTTAGAAATTGTTATGATTTGATGTTTATGAAATCATAAACATTAGATCCTAAATCTGATTCCTAGAATCTTACGCATGTTAGGAATTGGGATTAAATTATACATAGCTTTGTTAATAATAGGTTAGATCACATGAAATTACCATTTTTAACTGACAAATAATTGTGTATATTTATGTAGTATAATGTGATGGTTTGATATATATATATATAGACAGTATAGATTCAGTCAAGCTAATTAACATACCCATCATCTGACATCATTTTTTTGTGGTGAGAACATTAAAAATCTATTCTTCGAGCGATTTTGAAATAAACGTTATTAACTGTGTTAGTCCATCCTTGTTTTACTATCAAGAAATACCTGAGATTGGGTAATTTATAAAGAAAAGAGGATTATTTGGCTTATGGTTCTGCAAGTTGTACAGGAAGCATGGCAGCATCTGCTTCTGGGTGGAGGGAGGCCTCAGGGATCTTTCAATCATGGCAGAAGGCAAAAGAGGAGTGAGACGTCACACAAGGCTAGAGCAGGAGGAAGAGAGAGAGGGGAGAAGTGCTACAGACTTTTAAACAACCAGATCTCATGATAACTATTACAAGAACATCACCGAGGAGATGGTGCTAATCTACTTGTGAGAACCCCACCCCTTTGATCCAATCACCTCCCACCCAGCCCCACCTCCAACATTGGGGATTACAGGTGAACATGAGATTTGGGTGGGGGCACAGATCCAAACCATATCATTAACTATGTTCAAAGTGCAGTGCAATAGATCACTAAAGCTTATTGCTGCGATCTAACTGGAACTTTGTAAAAATGATGGTTAGATTCCACGAAGTGGTAATGCCTGAACTGTATATATGCTATGAGGCCCAAAGGCCCGATAGGGGAGTGTTAACCTGTTCTCCTTTCATGAAACACTGAAATTACAATTTTTGTACGTTAAAAAGATCAAATGTTGGCAGCTTCATAAGGTTTAACTACATAAAATCAGAGTATAATAGGAAATTTTATTAAACAGAGCTATGTGCTAGGTATTCTATTAGTTACATGTTTATTATATTAGACTTTTACAAAACGTTGCCGGGTTGATATTATTATTATTCCCATTTATAGAGGAGAAAATGATGTAGTTTGACAAAGTTGGCATGGCTATTAGCTTCTGGTTTAAACCTATGCCTCTTTTTTTTTTAAAAAAAAAAAAAAAAAAGATGGTGAATTGGAGATGTTGTTAGTATGCCTCTCCCACTTGGAAAGACAAAATAGTGTGGAGAGATTCATGCTGTGAACTTTTTTCCAAGAAGCAATACAGGAACTTAACAGGAAAACTGAAGAAACCACAGACCCCTTGAAAGAAGCAGCAGGCTGCAGCCTACACCATGAGCCAGGCACATAACTGTGAGTCCCCTTAGTGTGCAGGGGGAGAAACTGCCTCTGGGATATACACTCCCACTGGGAGACCTGGCAATCCAGTCCCCAGAGGAAACCCTCAACCCTACCCAGAGCTGGAACTGATTTAGTGAGCATCGGGGAGTATATGAGAAGGAGTGGCATTGGGACATGCTTTGGCTCCCAGATGCCAGTGGGGACAAAGGGAAGCCATTTCTGATCCTACCTCACAGTGGACCTCATGGAAGTTGGCCAGTTAACTCAGGCGGTGGTCACAGGTGGAGAGAAGCTCCCAACTGAGATTCGTGATATAATCTCAACTAGGAACGAACCCCCTAGACCCCAGGCAGAAAGTGTGCTGTAGCCACAGGTGCAGAAGCTGGATGCCCCTGCTTCGGGGCCAGACTGGGAGAGGCATGACCTGAAAGCTGTGGTTTCTTTCTCAGTGGGGAAGGTTTACGGCCTGGGGCAGTTGTGGGTTCTGAGCACAGGCTGTCTGGAACGTAGCTAGCTGCTGCTAGTGGAACAATGTGGTGCGAGACCTGCTTTGCTAAGTGCATGGGAGCTGTGTGGGGCTTACTGCCACCTGCTATTCCCCACTCCCTGTGTGGATTCTTATGTGCAGCAGAGGCAGCTGCACTCTTCCCTGGAGTACCACCCCGGAAGCCAGAGAACTTCCCTCTGATCCCCACTGGGGCTGTTGCTTGTGCGCACACATAGGGAGCCAGAGCACAGACTTGCCTGACCCAGCCCCCACCTGGCTTTGCCCCTCCACCTGCCCTCGTAGCTTAACATAAAGAATGGGGACTTTGGGGAGCTCTATGGCCCTTCGCATTGACTGAGACATTAGAGTACCTCCCTTGGATAACATAAAGCCAGCACAAATCCCACCGCTACCGCCATAGCTGATGCTGTTTTGCAAGTATCACCTCCTTGCTGAAGGCCAACTGACACAATCCGTTACAGCATCTCCTGGTAGAATAACACAGCACCAGGGAAGAATAAAATGTATGAGTGACTTCAGCTATCACAATTGCCTGCAACATCCTGCCTAACCAGAAGGTTGTGAATGTGCTCATGTGACCAGTTTATTACTACTACAATGGACGTTTGTGAAAGCCAATAGTAAGGCTATTTATAACAAAGGAAATCTCTCAGCATCTATGTTATTCCCCTGCCACCTCCATCAGAGCTGGTGCTGGTACCTGCGGCTGGTCAGATCACATCACTGGATCCCTTTCAGATATTCCCCAGCACCAGTCTGGAGTGTGGCAGCCCCACTGGGTTGCTAGACCCAGAGGAGCACTAGGATTCACAGTAGTCTGGCCCTCAGGGACTCCTACTCCTAGAGGAAGCAGGAGTGCACCACATCAAGGGAGCACCCTGTGGGACAAAAGAATCCAGATGGCAGGCCTTGAGTCACAGAAATGTCTGCTTGTGGGAAGTGTCTTTCAACAGAGGTACAGATGCAGTGCTGGGCTCAGTAGGGAAAGTCTGCTACTCTATCCTAATATCAAGCAGCCCTGGTGCTCATTAAGGGTCATGGAGAAGGGGACTTCTCCCCCTTGCCCACCACCGCAGACACACCTAGGGCTTCTCCCATGGGAGTTTGGTGTGGGTGCACCTGTACATAGCCTTTGTGTGACATTTCAGCATTTCTACATCCACACAGGAGGAGTGCCCTTGAACAAGGGGTAAAGTCACAATCCCTCTCTACATGGAATATCAGAATTACAGCGAATGAAAAGAGGTGCCTATCTGATCTCAATACCTAGAACACTCAGTCGGGAGTGTGACTGGGAGATGGATCGCTTTCCTGCTGGCCTTGTAGGGGACTTGGGGTGGCTCCCTCCCTTCTCCCTGAAAAGACCTCAAAGTGTTTCACTTAGAGCTTCCCCAGCCACCACTGCCAAGGCTAGGACCTCTGCCCACCATTGGGTATTGCATTTACCACCTGCTTTAGCCACAACTGGCTTTTACCCGTGAGCATCTCCTGGCCTGAAACCTGAACTGCTCAAACCAATGAATAAAATACTGGGGAAAAAATAAATGAAAAGGACACCACTGGAGAATGGGATAAGCATCATGAGACCTCTGCCATCCCAACCCCACAGTATACAGTAAACCTGCTTACACACTCAGCACATCGTTAATACAACCAGCATCTGAGAAAGCCATCAAAGACTTCCTATAACCAAGGAAATCATACAGCGCCTTCACCACTGAAGGCACTCAGAGCCAAATAAGGTTACAGTAAACTATAACCTTTGAAGTTACATCCTTGAGGGGGAAAAAAAGAAAAGAAAAACACAGAATTTACTCTCCTTCTATATGTGATTTACTGCATACCTATCTGGAAACATCCGACACTGCTTCACTCTTCACATCCTGTTTTCTGTCTTTATTTATATATAGATATAGATATATACACACACACACATATACTTTAAGTTCTAGGGTACATGTGCACAATCTGCAGGTTTGTTACATATGTATACATGTGCCATGTTGGTTTGCTGCACCCATTAACTTGTCAGTTACATTAGGTATTTCTCCTAATACTATGCCTCCCCCGCCCCCCACCTCATGATAGGCCCTGGGGTGTGATGTTCCCTGCGCTGTGTCCGTGTTCTCATTGCTCAATTCCCACCTATGAGTGAGAACACGTGGTGTTTGGTTTTCTGTCCTTGTGATAGTTTGCTGAGAATGATGGTTTCCAGCTGCATCCATGCCCTTGCAAAGGACATGAACTCATCCTCTTTTATGGCTTCATAGTATTCCATGGTGTATATGTGCCACATTTTCTTTATCCAGTCCATCATAGATGGACATTTGGGTTGGTTCCAAGTCTTTGCTATTGTGAATAGTGCCACAATAAACATACGTGTGCATATGTCTTTATAGTAGAATGATTTATAATCCTTTGGATATATACCCAGTAATGGGATCACTGGGTCAAATGGTATTTCTAGTTCAGTCCCTGAGGAAACGCCACACTGTCTTCCACAATGGTTGAAATAGTTTACACTTCCTATTTCTCCACATCCTCTCCAGCATCTGTTGTTTCATGACTTTTTAATGATTGCCATTCTAACTGGTATGAGATGGTATCTCGTTGTTTTGATTTGCATTTCTCTGATGGCCAGTGATGATGAGCATTTTTTCATGTGTCTGTTGGATGCTTGAATGTCTTCTTTTGAGAAGTGTCTGTTAATATCCTTTGCCCACTTTTGATGGGGTTGTTTTTTTCTTGTAAATGTGTTTAAGTTCTTCGTAGATTCTGGATTTTAGCTCTTTGTCAGATGGGTAGATTGCAAAACATTTCTCCCATTCTGTAGGTTGCCTGTTCACTCTGATGGTAGTTTCTTTTGCTATGCAGAAGTTCTTTAGTTTAATTAGATCCCATTTGTCAATTTTGACTTTTGTTGCCATTACTTTTGGTGTTTTAGTTATGAAGTCTTTGCCCATGCCTATGTCCTGAATGGTATTGCCTAGGTTTTCTTCTGGGATTTTTATGGTTTTAGGTCTAACATCTAAGTCTTTAAACATCTCAAATTAATTTCTGTATAAGGTGTAAGTAAGGGATCCAGTCTCAGCTTTCTGCATATGGCTAGCCAGTTTTCCCAGCACCATTTATTAAATAGGTAATCTTTTCCTCATTGCTTGTTTTGGTCAGGTTTGTCAAATATCAGATGGTTGTATATGTGTGGTGTTATTGTGCCCAGAATTGGTGGGTTCTTGGTCTTGCTGACTTCAAGAATGAAGCTGCGGACCCGTGCAGTGAGTGTTACAGCTCATAAAAGTGGCATAGACCCAAAGAGTGAGCAGCAGCAAGATTTATCGCGAAGAGCAAAAGAACAAACCTACCACAGCATGGAAAGGGACCCAAGCGGGTTGCCACTGCTTGTTCCGGTGACCTGCTTTTATTCCCTTATCTAGCCCAACCCACATCCTGCTGATTGGTCCATTTTACAGAGAGATGATTGGTCCATTTTGACAGAGTGCTGATTGGTGCATTTACAAACCTTTAGCTAGAAACAGAGTGCTGATTGGTGCATTTACAAACCTTTAGCTAGACAGAAAAGTTCTCCAAGTCCCCACCCAATTAGCTAGACACAGAGTGCTGATTGGTGCGTTTATAAATCTTTTGCTAGACACAGAGTGCTGATTGGTGCATTTACAATCCTTTAGCTAGACAAGAAAAGTTCTCCAAGTCCCCACCCATCCCAGAAGCCCAGCAGGCTTCACTTGTTACTGGCACTCGTCCCCGGGACTTTGCAGTGCCTAACCTGGGCACTCTGGCAGCCCAGAGGGAGCTCATCCCAGACAACCAAGAAGAAAAGAGGGGAAGGAGAAATAGATGGAGACCTGCCATTGTGGCCAACAACCCCGTGAAGAGGGAATGGCAGTTCACGCACAGGAGCCAGCCTCTGATCAAGCCCAGCAGGTGCCAGCCAGCCATGCCAAGTGTGGGGCCTGCCAAGCCCATGCCCAACCAGAACCCGGGCCAGCCTGCAAGGGCCACGTGCAGCCCCGGCTCCCGCCCACGCCTCTCTCTCCACACTTCCCCACGAGCAGAGGGAGCTGGCTCCAGCCTCGGCCAGCCCCAGAGAGGGGCCCCCCACAGCGCAGCAGCAGTCTGCAGGGCTCCTTGAGCATGGCCACAGTGGACACCAAGGCCGAGGAAGTGCCAGGAGTGAGTGAGGGCTGCTAGCATGTTATCACTTCTGATTATTTCTAAGGACTCTGTTCTGTTCCATTGGTCTATATCTCTGTTTTGGTACTAGTACCATGCTGTTTTAGTTACTGTAGTCTTGTAGTATAGTTTGAAGTCAGGTAGCATGCCTCCAGCTTTGTTCTTTTTGCTTAGGATTGTCTTGGCAATGCGGGCTCTTTTTTGGCTCCATATGAACTTTAAAGTCGTTTTTTCCAGTTCTGTGAAGAAAGTCATTGGTAGCTTGATGGGGATGGCATTGAATCTGTAAATTACCTTAGGCAGTATTGCCATTTTCACGATATTGATTCTTCCTATCCATGACCATGGAATGTTCTACCATTTGTTTGTGTCCTCTTTTATTTCATTGAGCAGTAGTTTGTAGTTCTCTTTGAAGAGGTCCTTCACATCCCTTGTAAGTTGGATTCCTAGGTATTTTATTCTCTTTGTAGCAATTGTGAATGGGAATTCACTCATGACTTGGCTCTCTGTTTGTCTGTTATTGGTGTATAGGAATGCTTGTGATTTTTGCACATTGATTTTGTATCCTGAGACTTTGCTGAAGTTAAGGAGCAAAGTCAGCTTAAGGAGATTTTGGGCTGAGACAATGGGGTTTTCTAAATATACAATCATGTCATCTGCAAACAGGGACAATTTGACTTCCTCTTTTCCTAATCGAATACCCTTTGTTTCTGTCTTTTGCCTGATTGCCCTGGCCAGAACTTCCAACACTATCTTGAATAGGAGTTGTGAGAGAAGGCATCTCTGTCTTGTGTTTGTTTTCAAATGGAATGCTTCCAGTTTTTGCCCATTCAGTGTGATATTGGCTGTGGGTTTGTCATAAAGAGCTCTTATTATTTTGAGATATGTTCCATCTATACCTAATTTATTGAGAGTTCTTAGCATGAAAGGCTGTTGAATTTTGTTGAAGGCCTTTTCTGCATCTATTGAGATAATCATGTGGTTTTTGTTGTTGGTTCTGTTTATGTGATGGATTGTGTGTATTGATTTGCATATGTTGAACCAGCCTTGAATCCCAGGGGTAGCCGACTTGATGGTGATGGATAAGCTTTTTGATGTGCTGCTGGATTCGGTTTGCCAGTATTTTATTGAGAATTTTCGCATCAATGTTCATCAGTGATATTGGTCTAAAATTCTCTTTTTTTGTTGTGTCTCTGTCAGGCTTTGGTATCAGGATGATGCTGGCCTCATAAAATGAGTTAGGGAGGATTCCCTCTTTTTCTATTGATTGCAATAGTTTCAGAAGGAATGGTACCAGCTCCTCTTTGTACCTCTGGTAGAATTCGGCTATGAATCTGTCTGGTCCTGGACTTTTTTTGGGTGGTAGGCTATTTATTATTGCCTCAATTTCAGAGCCTATTATTGGTCTATTCAGAGATTCAGTTTCTTCCTTGTTTAGTCTTGGGAGGGTGTATGTGTCCAGGAATTTATCCATTTCTTCTAGATTTTCTACTTTATTTGCATAGAGGTGTTTATAGTATTCTCTGATGGTAGTTTGTATTTCTGTGGGATCAGTGGTGATATCCCCTTTATCATTTTTTATTGTGTCTATTTGATTCTTCTCTCTTTTCTTCTTTATTAGTCTTGCTAGCGGTCTACAAATTTTGTTGATCCTTTCAAAAACTAGCTCCTGGGTTCATTGATGGTTTAAAGAGTTTTTTGGGTCTCTATCTCCTTCCGTTCAGCTCTGATCTTCATTATTTATTGCCTTCTGCTAGCTTTTGAATTTGTTTGCCCTTGCTTTTCTAGTTCTTTTAATTGTGATGTTAGGTGTTAATTTTAGATCTTTCTTTCTTTCTCTTGTGGGCATTTAGTGCTATAAATTTCCCTCTACACACTGCTTTAAATGTGTCCCAGAGATTCTGGTATGTTGTATTTTTGTTCTCTTTGGTTTCAAAGAACATCTTTATTTCTGCCTTCATTTTGTTATTTACCCAGTAGTCATTCAGGAGCAGGTTGTTCAGTTTCCATGTAGTTTTGCGGTTTTGAGTGAGTTTCTTATATCCTGAGTTCTAATTTGATTGCACTGTGGTCTGAGAGAGTTTATTGTGATTTCTGTTTTTTTACATTTGCTGAGGAGTGCTTTACTTTCAATTATGTGGTCAATTTTGGAATAAGTGCCATGTGGTGCTGAGAAGAATGTATATTCTGTTGATTTGAGGTGGAGAGTTCTGTAGATATCTATTAGGTCTGCTTGGTGCAGAGCAGAGTTCAAGTCCTGGATATCCTTTTTAACCTTCTATCTCGTTGATCTGTCTAATATTGACAGTGGGGTGTTATGGTCTCCCATTATTGTTGTGTGGGAGTCTAAGTCTCTTTGTAGGTCTCTAAGGACTTGTTTTATGAATCTGGGTACTCATGTATTGGGTGCATATATATTTAGGATAGTTAGCGCTTGTTGTTGCATTGATCCCTTTACTATTATGTAATGGCCTTCTTTGTCTCTTTTGATCTTTATTGGCTTAAAGTCTGTTTTATCAGAGACTAGGATTGTAACACCTGCTTTTTTTTGCTTTCCATTTCCTTGGTAGATCTTCCTCCCTCCCTTTATTTTGAGCCTATGTGTGTCTCTGCACGTGAGATGGGTCTCCTGAATACAGCAGACTGATGGGTCTTGACTCTTTATCCAATTTGCCAGTCTTTTAATTGGGTCATTTAGCCCATTTACATTTTAGGTTAATATTGTTATGTGTGAATTTGATCCTGTCATTTTGATGTTAGCTGGTTATTTTGCCTGTTAGTTGATGCAGTTTCTTTGTAGCATTGATGGTCTTTACAATTTAACATGTTTTGCAGTGGCTGGTACCAGTTATTCCTTTCCATGTTTAGTGCTTCCTCCAGGAGCTCTTATAAGGCAGGCCTGGTGGTGACAAAATCTCTCAGCATTTGCTTGTCTGCAAAGGATTTTATTTCTCCTTCACTTATGAGGCTTACTTTGGCTGCATATGAAATTCTGGGTTGAAAATTCTTTTCTTTAAGAACGTTGTATATTGGTCCCCACTTTCTTCTGGCTTGTAGAGTTTCTGCCAAGAGATCCACTGTTAGTCTGATGAGCTTCCCTTTGTGGGTAACCTGACCTTTCTCTCTGGCTGCCCTTAACATTTTTTCCTTCACTTCAACCTTGGTGAATCTGACAATTCTGTGTCCTGGGGTTGCTCTTCTAGAGGAGTATCTTTGTGACGTTCTCTGTATTTCCTGAATTTGAACCTTGGCCTGCCTTGCTAGGTTGGGGAAATTCTCCTGGATAATATCCCGAAGAATGTTTTCCAACTTCCATTTTCCCTGTCACTTTCAGGTACACCAATGAAACATACATTTGGTCTTTTCACAGAGTCCCATATTTCTTGGGTGCTTTGTTCATTTCTTTTTACTCTTTTTTCTCTAAATTTCTCTTCTCGTTTTATTTCATTAATTTGATCTTCAATCACTGATACCCTTTCTTCCACTTGATTGAATCGGCAACTGAAACTTGTATATGAGTCATGTAGTTCTCGTGGTATGGTTTTAACTCCATCAGGTCATTTAAAGTCTTCTCTAAACTGTTTATTCTAGTTAGCTATTCATCTAATCTGTTTTCAAAGTTTTTAGCTTCCTTGCAATGGGTTTGAACATCCTCCTTTAGCTTGGAGAAGTTTGTTATTGCCGACCTTCTGAAGCCTACTTCTGTCAACTTGTCAAAGCCATTCTCCATCCAGCTTTGTTCCATTGCTGGCGAGGAGCTGCAATCCTTTGAAGGAGAGGAGGTGCCCTGGTCTTTAGAATTTTCAGCTTTTATGCTCTGGTTTCTCCCCATCTTTGTGGTTTTATCTACCTTTGGTCTTTGACGTTGGTGACCTACAGATGGGGTTTTGGTTTGGATGTGCTTTTTGTTGATGTTGATGCTATTCCTTTCTGTTTGTCAGTTTTCCTTCTAACAGTCAAGTCCCTCAGTTGCAGGTCTGTTGGAGTTTGCTGGAGGTTCACCTATGACCCTGATTGACTGGGTGTCACCAGCAGAGGCTGCAGAACAGCAAATATTGCTGCCCAATGCTTCCTCTGGAAGCTTCATGCCAGAGGGGCACTGCCTGTATGAGGTGTCAGTCAGCCCCTACTGGGAGGTGTCTCCCAGTTAGGCTACATGGGGGTCAGGGATCCACTTGAGGAGGGAATCTGTCCATTCTCAGATCTCAAAATCTGTGCTGGGATAACCACTACTGTCCATTCTTTGAGCTCACACACCATGCTGGGAGAACCACTGCTCTCTTCAGAGCTGTTAGCCAGGGCCATTTAAGTCTGCAGAAGTTTCTGCCACCTTTTGTTCAGCTATGCCTTGCCCCCAGAGGTAGAGTCTACAGAGGCAACCAGCCTTGCTGAGCTGCAGTGGGGTCCACCCAGTTTGAGCTTCCCCAGCTGCTTTGTTTACCTACTTAAGCCTCAGCAATGGTGGATGCCCCTCCCCCTGACAGGCTGCTGCCTCACAGGTCAATCTCAGACTGCTGTCCTAGCAGTGAGCAAGGCTTTTTGGGCATGGGACCTGTCAAGCCAGACACGGGATATAATCTCCTGGTGTGCCATTTGCTAAGACCATTGGAAAAGTGCAGTATTTGGGCAGGAGTGATCCATTTTTCCAGATACCATCTGTCACGGCTTCCCTTGGCTAGGAAAGGGAAATCCCCCAACCCCTTGCACTTCCCGGGTGAGACGATGCCCTGCCCTGCTTCAGCTCACCCTCCGTGGGCTGCACCCACTGTCCAACCAGTCCCGGTGAGATGAATCAGGTACCTCAGTTGGAAATGCAGAAATTACCCATTTTCTGCATTGATCACGCTGGGAGCTACAGACCAGAGCTGCTCCTGTTCGGCCATCTTGAAAAGGAATCTTTATCTGTCTTAAGTAATGTTTTCTCTCATATTTTACATTCTCCCATGGGGAAAATATAGATGAATAACTAGTTTGACATATCTAACCCAGAAATCTGAAAAATTAAGCACATAATGCATGCTTACAATGAGAATTGTGGCAAGTTGTATTGAGGTAAAAATGTTGCTACTCCCTGCCAAATCTTTCCCTTAAAGCCTGTCTCAATGATAAGATTGTAATTATTGCCCAAAGATTTCAGAATTAGTCATATGACTTGATTCTCCAATTATTTTTGAGCAGAAGTGACATAGGTCACTTCTGAACAAAAGATTTAAAAGCCATTGTGGGGCCCACCATTATTCTTTTTCTCCCCCCATTTTTTTTGAGATGGAATCTTGCTATGTTGCCCAGGTTGGTCTTGAACTCTTGCGTTCAAGCAGTCCTCCCACTTCAGCCTCCTGAGGAGCTGAGATTACAGATGTGTGCCACTATGCCTGGCTCTTTCCCCCTTTTGCCACAGGAAAGTCAGTGTTTCAATAAAGAGGTTCTCCTTCACCTTAAATACCCAGTAGAGAGAATCCATAGCAGATATGTAGTTTTAGAAATAACCCTTTGCTTTTACAAAGAGATTTTGGATTTGATTGTTCCTAAAGCATATAGAAAATGTTGATCATTCACTTATAACTCATGGTTTGTTGTGTAATAAAAAGCATGGCAATGGTGTTGCTTTACTAACTGTAAATGATTTCAGCTTCCTGCTTTTCTGGGTGGAAATACAGTAGGAAACAATTAGTGAGAAAGATATTCATGCAAGCAAGGATTGGGCTTGTATACATCTATTTTCTTTTAATTTAGAATAAACACAAATGTGGATGCAAATAAGATATATTCCTGAATACTGTCAAGTTTGGCACCTTGGAATAAGATATGTATTTGTTCTGTTTATTGATTAGAATATATAATTCTTGTTTTTGAGGCCTTGAATACATATAAAATAAGAGACTAAGAAAAGAAAATGCATAACTTATATGCTACAGCATGAGAAATATCTATTTGTAAAGGTTTTTCCAGGCTCATTTCATAGTTAGGGCATATGGTGTAGAGAGGCCCTGGACTGCAGGACCCATATGGTGTAGGACCAAAATTTGACTTAAAATGGACAGTGACTGCATTACAGACACATTTGGGGGTGCATTTGAGAAACAGTGGAGAGGAAAAAAATCTTCCCATTGGGCACAGCTAAGAGCAGTGTACCTGATTATTCTTTTGATATGCAAGGAGAAGTGGTTCAAGGTGAGAATATATAAAGATTCCTAGACAGTGGCCAATTGGTAGGGGCTTGGAAGAAAAAGGACTAGAAAATAAGATGCAAGAAGTTGTCAGGAGAGGCATGTGGGACATGTGGGAGTTGCACAAAATGTGTTTTTGTATTACATGTTAACAGCCACTAGAAAGCATCTACCATTGAAGAATTATTGAACAACAAAGTCCACAAAATGACTTGCCTGGTTGATGTTAGCTATTCTTTCTCATTGGCCACTCCAGCAACAGCCTGTGAGTACAAAGGCTGTGTACAAGTCCATCAGCATAGACTCCTATTTACAAGGTCAACGTAATTATCTCTGCCTCTGAATTTCAATACTGAGCCCCTGACATGGTACTATATTTGATAAGATCAACCAGCTACTTCATGGCAAATTGGCTACACTGGACTCCATCCATTCTAGAGAGGTCATTGGTTCATCACCACAGGAAAAGATACCCATTTCAAGTATAGATTTGCCTTTGCTTCTTACAGAGCCTTAGCCAGCTCTGCTATCTGGGGACTTATGAACTTCCTTGATCCACAGGCATGGATCCTGTGCAGCATAGCATCCAACCAGGGTTACCACTTCAAAACAAAGCAAGTACAGGACTGGATACACTGGATAGGATACACTGATCTTATCATATACCACCCAACTCAGAATGCTAGATCCATGACAAGACCGTCGCATCCACTGATCTTATATACCACACATGTGTAAGCAGCCAGCCTTAGAGAGTACTTGGATAACCTTTTAAGACATAGATGAAGCTTCAGCTCAGAGGCAATTCTCTGAAAAGATAGGGTACCATTCTTCAGGATACAGTAGGCGCATTAAATCAGAAATTTCCATACAGTGCTGTGTTCCTAATAGGAAAACTACATGGATCTGGGAACCAAGGAGTAGAAGCAGGATTGGTCCCATTTACCATCCTTCCCAATGATACAGTAGAGGGGGTGGTTCTCGTACTTCCCACAGTTATGAACTCTGCAAGCTTAGAAGTACTGGTCTGCAAAGAGAGAACTCTCATTTCAGGAGCTACAGAAATGTTACCGTTAAACTATAAGCTCTGGCTGCTACCAGGGCACTTTGGATTCCTTGTGTCCATGGACCAGCAGACCAGTAAAAGAATAACCTTTCTGGCAGGGTAATTTACCGTGATCAGTGGGAGGAGGTAGGGCTGCTTTTAACCAATAGGGCTGGGAAGGAGTATGTGTACGACTCAGGTGATCCAATTGGGCACCTCCTGATACATCTTTGGCGCACTATAGTGGTTAACAAACACGTAGAGCAATCTGGTCTGAGAAATGTATTATTTTCAGAAACCCAGACACCTTATAAATAAAGATTCAGATGATACCACCAGGTAAGGCAATTACACATGCCAAGGTGGTAGCTGAGAGTAGTAGCTGAGAATTTAGAATTCATAATAGAGGAGGAAGGGGATGAATACCAATTATAGCCCTGAGACCAACTGCAATGACAGGGACCATAATGTGTTCCACTAACTTCCCTCTAAGATCCTCTCATGAAGGGAGGCTGATGGGAGCCATGGAGAAATTCTCCCCCAAACCTGAATGGAGAAGTAGATGCTCGCAGTGCAAGCGCGGACTGTGGCAGATCTGCTGTGGGGAGCATAGTTGACTGATGGCCCCAATTCCTGCTCCTCTACATCCCTTACTGTGTTCACTCTGAGGCCACATCTTTCCCATGGAGCTGCCATCCAAAGACTGAGTGGAATGAGGGTAGTATTCCCAACCCATTCCCACTAGACACAGAATTCCTGTGACTGGCCATTTTGATTTGAGAACTCCCCAGCTTCTCAAACTTGGCCAAAACTTTCTTAAAACTCCATTGAACCTGAGACCCTTTCTACCTGACTCTTCTGTTTCCCCTCTCTTTCACAAGTGTAAGACCTGCATCATAGTCTGAGTGCTTTCCCTACCTTCTCCCCCTCCTTCCCTGCTATCCTTCATAAGTTTTTCACCAAACATATCTCTTGCCGGTCTAGTCTCATCTTGGTGACTACTTCACAGAAGACCTGAATGAACACAGGAACCAAATCTATTGGAACATTCCTCACTGTTGTCTCTGGCCAGAAGTGGTCAAATCACAATTTTTTTCAACAATGCTAGTACCCTGGCTCTTTCCACTAATGATAGGAATTGGAATATCCTCCAAAGAGAACCAAAACCCATTTTCCAATCTTTTCTTATAATTCTAATAATTATAAGGCTGGATCCGTGACAAGACCATCACATCCACTGATCTTATATACTACACATGCATATATCCTGCTAGTCTAAGGCAGCTGAAGGTGGGGGATGGAAAATAGAATTAAATTGTTAAAAATTTTAACCTAAGTTTTAGGCCTAGCTAAGTTCTTGCATGTCCACAATCTGTATCAGCAATGCCTTCCTTGTCTATCATCCTGTCTGCAAGTCTTCGACAAATATTTCTTAAGTAAATCATTGTATTGCTTCCCATATCACCAATTAAGGACTTCAAAACACTTGAGGTCATATATACCTGACTGCTTCACTTCCTTCATGTTCTCACATAGGAGAATTCCATCAACTAAATCCAACACTGTGCTCCGGCCATCTCCTTCCATTCTATCCCCTCATTTGGGACCCTCTCCTGAGGCACGCTACATGCTTTTCCTGGCTTGTCCTTTTCTGCGTGTAAAGCATACAGTGTACAGAAGTAGAGCAATTGCTCAAGTTCTCTTTCTGAAACTTATTCTGAAAATGTGGGCCAACCATTTAACCTGAGCCTCAATGTCCTCACTCATAAATGGAAGCAATGCTATCTCCCTCAGGTGGTTGCTAAAAGTATTAAATAAAATTACAGTTATAAATTTTAAGAGGGCACTCAAATGTTAGTTATTATTTATTACTTTTCTCCCCCATTGAAATGGCTCCTAAGCCACAAACTTTTCCTTCACAAACTTTTTTCAGTTTGATAAGATGGAGACCACTTTCCTCTATTTTGAACACGAATAAAACAATACTGCATACTTATCTGGAAACATTCAACACTGCTTCACTCTTCTCATCCTGTTTTCTATCTGTCTTAAGTGATGTTTTCTCCCATATTTTACATTCTCCCATGGGGAAAATATAGATGAATAACTATTTTGACACATGTAACCCATAAATCTGAACAATTAAGCACATAATGCATGCTTAAAATGAGAATTGTGGCAAGTTGTATTGAGGTAAAAATGTTGCCACTCCCTGCCAAATCTTTCCCTTAGAGCCTGTCCCAATGATAAGATTGTAATTATCGCCCAGAGATATCAGCGTTGGTCGTATGACTTGATTTGTCTAATCATTTTTGAGCAGAAGTGACATAGGTTACTTCTGAACAGAAGATTTAAGAGCCATTGTGGGGTCCACCATTATTCTTTTTCTCCCCCTCTTTTTTTGAGATGGAATCTTGCTATGTTGCCCAGGTTGGTCTTGAACTCCTGGGTTCAAGCAACCCTCCCACCTCAGCCTTCTGAAGAGCTGGGATTACAGATGTGTGCCACTATGCCTGGCTCTTTCCTCAAGTTGTCACAGGAAAGTCAGTGTTTCAATAAAGAGGTTCTCCTTCAGCTTAAATATCCAGTAGAGAGAATCCATAGCAGACAGGTAGTGTTATAAATAACCCTTTGCTTTTACAAAGAGACGTTGAACTTGATTGTTGCTAAGCTAACTGATACAGTCATGATAGCATAACCTCTTCATACACTATTCAATTTTAGTGTATCTGCCCACAAACTTAGAAGTGCAAGAAAAAATGCATGTCTTTATTTTTCCTGATATTAACTGGACTCTTTTCTTTGAGGCTTAAATTTTGGAAACCAAATTTAGGGTGATTTATAGCTGTTTGTGCCCTTCACTCTGATATGTACCTCCTCTCTAGTAGAACCACAGAAACTACTGCTGGAGTTAATACAGAAAAGAGAGGTAAACTTGAAAATATAAGGGTTAAAGCAAATGAAAATCTCAAATCATTATTTAGGCATATTATTAAAACATGGCGTAATATAAAGTGAGAAAGAAATACAGAGCATACTGAAATCAGATCAGTGTGATTTTTTAAAATTATAAACAATTCTTCTTTCATTAAAGCCCTAGGAATTCTTAGTTTACTACTGCAGACATACTGAAAAGAAATGTAAAAATAGTATTACTACATTTTGCTTGATTTTTGGTTTTATAAACTAAAATATGCTTGTAATTTCCAGTAGTCTACAGTTTTCTACAAAATGAAAGTAGAATGAAACATATGGATGAATAAAGAAAGTTTTATTTGTTGCCAAATATCTTCTTTACATAACATCTGGATACTTAGAACATCTGCATGACTGACAGTTTTTCAACTTTTCATCTGGATGTTTGGCAAATATGGAGGAAATGTTTCCTGTCTAAATCTAATTCTTATTCTCATCCAGTACTATTCTAATAGCATATTTGTTAATATTCCTATCATCCTACCATTTTATCAAATAAAATATGGATACAGTTTTGGAGCAAAACAATAAATTGTTTAATTTTATGGTGCATGCTACGATACAAGCTCTGAGTGTTAAAAAGGAAAATTTTGGGTGAATTACTTCTCCACAACAATCACTCTATTTCAAGAGAGATTAACAATAGAATATATCAAAGCACTCGCTCCACATTCAGTGGTCTCTATTGTATATGCCTTTTATGTGAGACAAGAGAATTATATTCTTTGGCCAGATGCTGATACAGTCCTATAGCATCTGCATGGATGTCTGTTTGGCACTTGGAGTAAAGGAGGATATTTGATTGTACTCTTGAGGTTATGAAACATGGAGACAAGCATCATAATCCTTTGCAAAAACTCTGAGGGGCTTAGTTACATGCTTTCCCCTTGTCAACATCTGTCAAGAACCACATGTCAATTACTACTCCATCTTTTCTCAGGTAATAAAGAAATAGAGAAGTCCCAAAAGAGCAGTTTTTATCTTTCCAACAATATGCCCACAGGCCTTTGCTTTTGGATCTAACCCTCATAAATGTTTGTCATTATCTGCTTACAGGGATCTTGGCAAAGAAGGAGGCTTGAATGGAAAAAAAGGTGTTACTTCTAGTACAGCAAACCATATGTGAATGCATGGTTTTGGATGTCTAGTGCAAAGAAAGATAAGGTAAATTTAACCAAGCTGTTTCGCTTTCACAAGGGGCATCCCTGTGTTTTACTGAAAAGATTACCCAGTTGCTGATTCCTATTCAGCCTCATAGTTTTATGCTTGTACAACTTTATCATCTTTTATTATTTATTTATTTATTTATTGGCTTGTACATGTGTGTGTGTATGCCTTACCTAGAAAAAAATCCCTTATAAAGTAGTGAACGATTAAGGGCTGATGCCATACTCTGTAGTCAAGAGTATCATGCCTAGGGTGAGCCCTTTTAGCCATCTGTGCTTGAAAATAGATCATGTGAGAGCCAACATATTTTTTTTATGTGTGCCCTAATCAATTTTGTTTTCTTCTAATAGACAGCCAACAAAAAAGGACATCATTTTAGCAGGATCTTTTCATGGCATTGTTAGTTCATTGTGCAATGTGAAATTATCACTTGCCCCAAATTCCAAATGTACCATTTTTTTGTGATTTTCACATGCAATCAGTAGACAGGCTCCATATTTCAGCTCAGACAAGTAGGTGATCAGTGAGCATCTAAGAGTAGGTGTGCACAGAAGCAGAGAACCCATAAAGGGATGTAGGTGCATTTCCACAGTTTCTCTGGAAAGAAAATGATGGGAAGGATTTATTTAACAAATTCCACAGGTGAAAAGCCTAAGATGTCCTGAGGGTCTCTGTTCTGTTGTGAGTGTTCTAGCTGCTTTTTCTCCCACTGAAATTTAATCGATTATGGTTTTTCTACTTTTAATTTATCAAAATGTTTTAGATCCATTGTGTGCAGAAGAGCATATTTCTAGCTGTTAAGAACCAATTGAAACATCAAGAAGTTCCAGATGTTCCCTTCAGGAGTTTAGTTGGATGACAGTGTCAGATGTTCCTACAAAGAATGGCATGTGGTGGATTAAAGGATGGCCACAAATTCTTTGCTGCTTCTTCCACTGAGCAGTGAAGCCTCTTCCCCACTCTTTTAATCTGAGCTAGCCTCATGACCCTGTTGACCAATAGAATGTGGCAGAAGTGATGCTGAGCCAGTTCTGGGCCTCGCCCTAAAGAGGACTGGGAGCCTCTATTTTCTTGCTGTTGGAAGACAGCCTCCATGCTGTAAGGAATTCCAGACTATTCTATTAAAATAGTGCATGTGGAGAGGTTCTGGAAGAGGAAAAGCTATGAGGAGAGACTCCACATGAAGGAGAATTTAGGTATCACAGCCGATAACACAAGGGCCTCAGGCATGTGAGAGGGACTTTCTTGGACCCTCCAGCCAGCCCAGCCAGCCACCAGTTGGATGTAGCTTCATATGTGACTCCAGCCAATCCCAAGTGAAAGAGAAAAACCATCCAGTGAACTGCAGAATCTTGAGAAATAACATCATTCTTGCTTTAAAGCTCGGTACTTTAAGAGTGTTTGTTACACAGTAATAATTGACCAATACAGCTTAGAAATCAACAAACATACCAAAATTTGCAGAGACATATAGGAGCATCAGATGGGTATACACAAGGATTTCTGAATAGAGGAATGATTAGAAGTTACAAGAAGCAGTAGAGTCTGATGGCTTTGGGAGCCAAACCTGCGTTTGCATTTCTATTCCACTTCTTTTTTTTTTTTTTTTTTTTTTTTTTGAGATAAAGTCTCACTCAGTTGCCAGGTTAGAGTGCAGTAGCCCCATCTCGGCTCACTGCAGCCTCTGCCTCCCGAGTTCAAGCAATTCTCCTGCCTTAGTCTCCCGAGTAGCTGGGAATACAGGAGCATGCCGCCACACCTTCCTAATTTTTTTGTATTTTTAGTAGAGATGGGGTTTCACCATGTGGCCAGGATGGTCTCGATCTCCTGACCTGGTGATCTGCCTGCCTCAGCCTCCCAAAGTGCTGGGATTACAGGCATGAGCCACCGTGCCCGGCCTCTATTCCACCTCTTACTGTCTCTATGATCTTGGGCAAGTCAGCACATTTCTTGGATGTTGTCTTTCTTGGGATTCAGTATAAAATAGAAATTCAGTATATAAAATAGAAGTAATAACTCCTACTTCATTAAGGTATAGCAGCCGTAAGTAAACTAGATGAATGTGTAAAGCTCTTAGCACAGTGCCTCATCCAGATTAAGAATTAACTGCTAGTTTTTGTTCTTGTAATCATGAAAGAGCTTTCCAAAGAAATTGAATTTTGATTTGCATAAAAATTAATTCATAGATCTTTATTCTGTAGTCATGAGATATATTGAGTTCAATCGTCCCTGAATCTCCAGATACAATTCAGTTTTCTCTTGTTCCTAGTTAGATTACAAATTTGTGTTATGGTCCCTATTTTAAAAGGCAATATAGTAACTTTATTCAAAAGTCTCCGGGGCAGAGACTAGGATCTGTTTCAAAACTCATGTCTTTTCCTCTTAGGCACACAATTAGACGTTGTAAGGTCATAGATTCTGACTAGTGGAATGCGGGTTAAAATGATAAGTGGCACTGCCAGGCCTGGACTATAAAAAAAAAAACCTCCCGCCTGCAGTATTCCATGTGATGTCCTCTTCCAGTTGGTTGGAATGGAAGTCCTCAAAGAGTGACTTATGGGATCTACATGTGGAAGATGGTGGATCTACAAGATGGCAGGAGATCCTGAAATGCAATGTAGGAAGAGAGTTACCTAACCAGGAACTGCTCTACTGGGCTCTGACGGAATTAGAAAATACTGTTGTGTTGAGCCACTGATATTTCAGCATTTGTGTATTATAGCAGCCAGCATTACCATAACTAATACAATTTTAATGCCATTCTTGCAATAGCCCACAATTAAGTATCTTATTATTTTTCTACCCCAACTATCCAAACTTTTTTCTTCAAAAGTAATCCTCCTTACCTTTCATTTCCTTCATTATCCACCTCCTCACCTTTGCGAATTCTTGTCTTTCTTGTTTCCATTAAGACCACCATATTATATATTTTCTCTCCTTAAGAGCTGTGAAGATTCTTCCCCAGTGAGCTTTCTCTAACTAAACGGAAATAGAAACCTGCTCCATGCCTCCTTCTTAACTGCCATTTCCACTCATTTTCAGACATATGACCTAACATGCATGGCAGGAGCTCTGGATATAGGTGATGTTTAAGTCTCTGTAAAATGGTAGATCATTTTTAAATGCTTAAAAATAACGATAATTTACAACTATTAATAGGTATTATTTATTGACTAATTATGCCCAAGGCACCATATATTTGACATCAATTAAACTGTATAGTCATCATAATAAATCTATGCAGTAGGAATCATTTTTGCCTCCATTGTACAGATAAGAAAACCAAGACTCAGAGTCTTTAGCAATTTGGCAGAATTAGACATCTGGTTCATGGAAGAGCTGGACAATGTGAAGCCAGAGGCTGTACTCTTACCATGCCCTCCATGGGTTCTCAACATGTGGACATAGACATTATGTCTTTTTAACGTATATCACATGAATGTATACAGGAAATATATAGGTTATGAAAAAAGAATATATTAAAATGCTTGTTTGTGAGATAGACCAAATGTCACTGGCATATCCAATTGCATACTAGGTATTAGCCTAGGCCATTAGTTGCATTAGTTCCCATGTTCTCTTTGACAGGAATTTTTGTTCAGTCATAATGTAACATCCTCTTGTCCATAGGGTCAGATGCCCTGCTTCCATGTAGTTGATCAGTGCTGGTGATCAGTTTGCCTTTTCACTGTGACTGATTACCTTGATTCTGACTCCAGTGGTGACAGCATTCTATGCCTTTTCAGCTGAGACTCTCTTTGCAATGCTAGCTATTTCACAGTCATGATTTTAATTATGACTTGGAAAAAACACTCAGAAAACCTCATCATCATGAAGGCTAGCATGCATCAAGCATTTATAATGTGCCAGGCATTATGCTAATTACTTTACATTTATTTCATGTAATCCTCTCAGCAACCCAATATAATTGGAATCATTTTACCATACTTTCAAAAAAGAGAAAATTGAGACGAAGATATTAAGTAATTTACCAAGTTCACGCGGCAGAGAGGTGACGTAGCTGAGCTTTGAACCCATAGTCTGCCTTTCTAACCAATAGAATGTCTCAAAGCACAATCTCCAGGAACTTGATCTGCAGATGGCACCTGGACTGGTGGATACTGATCCAGAGAACATTTTGCATCAAACTCTGAATACATCTTAGCCTCTGCTGTTTGTCACTGGGCAGCATTCCTGAGTTATACTGGCAGTGTGAAGCCCTAAATTTGGTGGCAGGAAGTTAAAAGTATGTAACTGAAATTAATGCACATACATTTTAAGGGATATTAATAGTATTGTAGTTTTCTTCAAAAGACAAATACCTTACGGGCACTAAACTGAGTTGGGTACATATGAATTGATCTTTATACTTCCTCCCTACAAACATACACCTAGGAAACAACTTCTCCCAAAATATTAATACCACTTGTTAGCAAACTTCTTTGATCTGAGATACGAGCACTCAAACTCCTGAGAATGAACAGGATGCTTTTTCTACATATATTCTAAGAAACAGCATTATATTTGGCCAAAGAGGAGGCCCCCTAAATGGGGGAGAAATGTGTTATATTTTTCAGGCTTTTTTTTTTTTTTTTTTTGAGACAGAGTCTCTGTCACCCAGGCTGGAGTACAATGGTGTAATCAAGGCTCCCCACAGCCTCCGCCTCCCGGTTCAAGTGATTCTCCTGCCTCAGCCTCCTGAGTAGCTGGGATTACAGGCGACTGCTACCACACCCAACTAATTTTTGTAATTTTAGTAGAGACGGGGTTTCACCATGTTGGTCAGGCTGATCTGACCTTGTGATCCACCCACCTTGTCCCCTTAAAGTGCAGGGATTACAGGAGTGAGCCACTGTGCCTGGCCATTCTTTAGGCTTTTTAGGACGTAAAAAGAACATGTACCAAAATCTCAAAAAAAAAAAAAAAAGATGTATGTATACAAATATACTTAAATTTTATATATATATATGTATATACATATATACACTTATATATACTTAAATTTTATGTATAAATTTATGTAGGTCAGTGTGCATTTATTTCTTTCTAATAGAGACATGGAACTTTGTCTTTGGCCTAAGTATTCAGCCAACATCTATGCTTTCATTTGTCTTTGGTCCAGGATTTTGGAAGACCATGAATAACCAACTTCACTGTCATTTCTGGCATCCCAGGACTTGTATATGACCAGTGAGATTATTGGGAAATTACTATCATATCAAATTGGCTTATCAAAACCAATAACATAAACAAAGCATATAATTTGGAACCGTTCATATCCGAATATTCACTTTCAAATGTAGGTAATCATTCTAAACGCAATCTGGAGTCTAGACCTCCTTATGGATTTTTGTTATTGTTTTTGTTGCTATCTTCTCATTCAATTAAAAAATTGATGTACAGTTGTTTTGCCTTAATGCAACAAATGTATTTCTTTAAAAAGAAGTGAACTCAAGTCTACAAGATTATACACTAAAAATAATAGAGGCAAAATAGTATCAGGGTGAAGTCACTCTAATTGTATGCAATTCCACTCAAAACATACAAACTTTATAATTAATGTGCTAACAGACATGATAATATTCCTAGTAAAAATGCCAGCACAGCTTTTGAAAAGTTAAATGACTATTAAATAAAGAAATACTACTGTATAAATAGGACTTTGCAAACAATAACAACAAAACCCTAAAACTAACCTGCGGAAGAGAATATGATGAAGGATTGGGGCTGCTGAGTTATGGAGATGAGGGCAAAGGACACAAACATCAGGGAGAACCATGCCATAAGTACCTCCAGGAAAGAGCATGTTGCCAGAAAGCCAAGAGGAGGATGGTGAATGAATGGGCACTGTGCAACCCAGCTCAAGACATTCAGCTGGGTTAGTGCACTTTGCATTCAGATGCCATTACACACTGGTACAAAACATTAATATGCTGGAAAATATCCCATGTAAACCAATGTGATCTCCAAGATAACACCATCCTCTGATCCCAGTGCACATGAGCTGATTCACAGTGCAGAAATACATATTGTAGTAGAACAAACTGTAGGTGTAAAATATGGCAATAATGATGATTCTGAAAGCTATTAATTATGTACAAAAACAATTATTAAAGACTTTCAAATTGTTACGGTGGAAACTAGATTATAATTAATATGGCTTTTAAGAGAGAATGTAAAGCTAGTAAACAGTTAAAATTGTAAAGTACGCTATATGTAGATCTTGAGTCAACAAATATTTATAGAAATTTGTATAATAATATGAGATATAATTAGTGACATTGTGAAGAAAAGATTATAAAGAAAAATCCTGTATCTCAAAATATCTTTCTCCTCCATCAACAGTAATGAATCCAAAGTGATCATTTACTTAGAATCATCAATATGCAGTAGAGCTGCTGAGATATTATTGCTCCTATACTATTACATCAAACTTTAGAAATTTGACTACTAAAATTGTTATCATAGATTTTATAATAAATGTAGATAAGATTTCATATTTATTCCCTTGTCCCAAAGTTTCTATTAGAATAGTGATATTTGGTTGTGACCTCAGCTCAATTTCCTTTTAATGTTGTTAAAAACAGCTTAAGACTGGTTGCGGTGGTTCATGCCTGTAATCCCAGCACTTTGGGAGGTCAATGCCAAGGGATCACTTGAGTCTAGGAGTTCGAGGTCAGCCTGGGCAATGTAGTGATACCTCGTCTCTACAAATAATAATAAAAAAAAAATTAGCCAGATGTGATGATGCCCACGTGTGGTCTCAACTACTCAGGAGGCTTAGGTGGAAGGATCACTTGAGCCCAAGTGGTTGAGGCTGCAGTGAACTGTGATTGAGCCACTGCACTCCAGCCTGAGCAATAGAGTGAGATGCCATCTCAAAAAAAAAAAAGTCAGCTTAATATTGATTTTAACACTCAGTAATATAACTTATTTACCTCTATCCTTTATTTTAAAAATTATTAAGATGACTTGTGAATAATGAAACATAGTTTTAAATACTCCAAAGCTGCACTGTCTAATATGGTAACCACTAGCCACATGTGAATTAAATTAACTGAAATTAAATAAAAGTAAAAATGCAGTTCCTCAGCCACACCTACCACATTCATGGGCTCAAGTTACTTGTGACTTGGGGCTACTATACTGTACAATGAAGATATAGAATATTTCTATTATCACAGAAAGTTGAACCGTTAAACAGTAGTTCTACTGACCGACAGCTCTGCCTCATTTCTGAAAAAGCACAATGATTCATGAGTCAAAGTTGCCACTAGACAGCATTAGCATACATTTAAGAACCACCAATCCACACATCTTTTTATTTCCTGCCTCTACAGTGTTGTTGAAAAATTCTTCTCTCCAAGTTTTGCCTTGGGTGCTAGGGAGAGATGGAGCCCACCCAGGCACATGTGGACGAATGGGCCAACCTTTGCAGATGCTGTCAGCACCCTGCCCAGTCCCTGGCTCTTTTGACATCAGTGTGCACCAGCCCCTTTCCAACTGCCAGTATCTCCATGTCTTTGACCAAGGCCCTTTTCAGAAGCTGCTGTGAGATACACTCTGCCCGGACACCTGGCAGGCCAAAAGTGCCTGGGAGTTGACACCCAGTCAAAGCAGCCTTCTATTATTGATGAATGGAAATTGGTATAAAAATACTCTAGCCCCCCGCTGCCTCAAGTAGAAAATCTCTGAGTTGTGTGTTTCGCAGTGTTTTCCAGAGTGGCATGTCATGGTAGTGGACTTAACGGTGCACCCTATATTGGCGATCTTGCCTCTCCTATGTCACCTTTTCTCACCTCATCTGTTTATTTGCGTCTCCAAAAAACCCCTTGTGTGCAGGTCCTTGCCTAAGGGTCTGCTTTTGAGAAAACCTAAACTAAGACAAAATCCAAATTAAGGGGATGGGGGAGAATTAGAAAGGGGAGGGTCTTACAAGAATAAAAATAATAACATTTACAGTGTGTATCATTAGATTGCAAACTTCTTCAGAGGAAGAACTGTGTCTTAATTTTCTATTCCTAATGTGTAGCACACACAAGTGAGTATTAAAGCTTACAGTGTTTCACATATGTGATTTCTCTGATACCCCAACAATCCTATTTGGTGGCTATTACAGCCATTTTTCAGCTGGGTAATTTAAATGAATTGCCCAGAGTCATAGTCAGTGACAGTGTTCAGCCTGGAACCAGCATTTCAGAGTCTAAGCCCTATGCTTGTCCCTGTTGCTGGTGCCACCCACGTGCTGGTCATCCCATTGACCTGCCTGCAGGCCTCTTAGCTGTCCTCAGCTACCCCTACCTCAGGGGACCATTGCAGCACCACACTCTATGTACCCACCTCTGCTTGAATGAATGGAGTGAAATATGTCATTTATTTCTGTTTCTGCTCAGTGTTGTTAAGTTTGTGTTGTCAACATTATTTTCAGAGACCACGGCTCTTTATCTCTAGGCTTGATCCTAAAAACATTGTGAAGAGGACAACAGTAAATTCCTGGATTCCTCTAGGCTCATCTCTGGCAGTGCCAATCTCTCCCAGACTCACCCTCTGAAGTCTCAAGGACCTGTGTTGTCATATGTGGCCCAAGCAGTTCCAAGATTCTGGAACCATTAAAAAGAACTTCTACACTTCAGAGGATCATTCCGGGTTCTGCCCTCTGCCCTCAGTTCCAAATCTTTTGCTCTCTGAGTGTTCTACCTGAATTATTGGTTTGATTCTTGATTGGAGCTTTATGTCAGGTCTGTGCCATAAGGATATTTTCCATGTAAGAGGTAATATGAGGTTTCTATCAAGCTTGTCGGGTTTAGAGGGAGAATGCCTGAGTTAGAATTCATTTCCTTAAGTTTACTTTAAAGGAGAGTGTGAGACCTTGGGCAAATTATTTCAGATTCTCTGTTTTTGTTTCCTGGTCTGTAAAATACAGATATTAAAAACACTCATTCACTTAAAAAGTGCCCATAGGTTGTTATGAGGATTACATGAAATAACCCATGTAAAGCACCTGGTCTGCTGTAAACATGTAATTACTCTAAGATACTATACCTTCTGTATATTCCCTCTTTCTGCCCACCTGTCATAAGCCCTGTTCAGACTCTAGGAAACCCAAACCCATCATTGATGGGGCGGCCCCGCCTCAATTTATATAGAAATGGAATTTAGATTAACATGTTACCTCTTTCAGGATTGAAAGGAACTCTGGAATTTAAGATTCCTCAACCCAAGGCATACATTCTAATGAAAAAAGTTTAGAAAGAAAGCCCATTTGTGAGTGAATGCTGCAAGATGGTAGAAAGCATTTGCCTCTATGTAAAAGCCAAGCAGTTTACCTCCCAGTTATTCAGCGAGGTCATGCCAAATGCTCAGTGTAGGTTAAACACCGCATCCAGTGCAGAAAGGTGGCAGATACATTATGACAAACACATGTATGGGTGTGTGTCTTTATAGCCCAACTCTGCACAAAGAAAAGGTAGAGCTTATTCAAATAGAATAATTAAAAGCTAGAGGACTTGAAAAATAAAAGTCATCTAGTAAGCTCTGTTTGTCTTTCTTATGTGGTCAGCTATGGTTCTACTATTGATTTCTTATTAACAACCTTTTATTTTTAAAGTGGAGACTGTATAAATCTATAAGACTGCCTTCCCTGAAGCAAAACCTTGAGTACAAAATCTGACAAATGTTTTTCCACCCTACTTTTTATATTCATGCATTTGTAAAGCATTGTGAATGCTTATAAGTTAAATTCCACTTGACCACATATTTAATGAAGCACCTAGTAAAGAACAGAACATAAATATCTAAAATCGGAAAATCTCCAGAGAATCTGAATACCAAGCCAAAAACCTGAAGGGACAGTGCTTTCATTTCTTGTTTGTCTCCTCCACAGCAAAAACTCATTTTCCAGCTCACAGACACTTTCAAATTGGAAGGATTTTGAAGAAAAATCTGCTACCATCTTTTCTATATCCTGTGATAAACTACAGTTCTCATGAAGACAAAGAATTTGGTCACACAATTGGACCTGGCAGAAACATTTTTTTCAGTTCCTTATTACCAAACAAGATGGAGTCAGTCTCGCTGGATATAGAGAAGTGTTGTGTCCTGAGAAACTTGCCTTTCACTCTGGTTGGTTTATACGTTTTTAACAAACTGTCCTGAAGATGGCGCCACGTGCTTAGCTATGTTTTCTACCTGTATCATTTGGTGATTTCTGAAATCACTGTCTAAGGAATAGATACACAGACTTGGAAGATCTGTAGGAAATGCCACCTTGAAATGATATTCCTGTGTTAAGTATAAATGTAAAACTAAGTCACCCAAGGAACAATATGATTCAGTTATCTCTAAATTTTCAGTTAGGAGATGGAATTACAGAAAAAAAAAAATACAGTCAATGCTATTTTGAGTTAGATCAGTGGCGTTTTCTGAAAGCCAGATTCCATCTCTAATCTTGTTATTTCTCCTTTGTTCCCTATTTGTAGTCAATGGCACCAGCCATCCATCAAGCGATCCAAGCCAGAAACTTGAATGATGTCTTTGATCCTTCTTTCTATTTTAACCTTCTGTACCAGTAACTCCGCATCCCAATCAATCACCCAGTCCTATCTATTCTAATCCCTAAATGTCTCAAATATGTCCATGTCTCTCCATTCCCACTGCTACCAGTAAAGTCCAACAGCACCGTTACCTCCTCCCTGCAGTACTGCACAAGTGGGTTAACTGTTTCCCCTTTCACACAGCTTGCTCCTCTCAATCTGCTCTCTTCATCTAGAGTGATCTTTCAGAAAGATAGACCTGAACATGTAATGCACCCCCCACCCATTTACAATCTTCTATGGCTCCCTAGTGCTTTCAGGTAAAATCCACACTCTTTTGTAGCCTACAAGGCTTTTTTAGAATCTAGCTGTCCCCCACTTCTAGAGCTTCATCTTGCAATAACTACTATCCCACTTGTTGTTTAACCTCGGTCATAAGATTTCTTTCCAGTTCCTAGTATGTTCACATCAGGATTGTTTATTTTTCCTGATCCTGCTTGTGCTCCAGCAGCAGTTGCAATTTGCTCTTCTTCCGTAGGCCCAGTCACCACACCTCCATCTATCTAACTCTGGTTCACGCTGTAGATCTCAGTGAGAACATTATTTCTTAATAGAAGGAGTTCCCTAGAGCACATTAGTACCCAGCACTCTATGACTCCATAGCATCATGTACTTTCCTAATTTTAATAGGCATCTCATCTTATCATTATTGTTTATTTTCTCCTCTACTCTATTATAAACTCTGTGAAGGCAGGGACGATGTTCTTACACTACACTCTTACAATGTCCTATAAGGTCTTTGTATTAGTCTGTTCTCACACTACTAATAAAGACATACCAGAGACTGGGTAATTTATAAAGAAAAAGAGGTTTAATGGACTCACAGTTCCACATGGCTGGGGAGGCATCACGATCATAGCAGAAGGCGAAGGAGGAGTAAAGACATATCCAATATGGCAACAGGCAAGGGAGCTTGTGTAGGGGAACTCCGCTTTATAAAACCATCAGATCTTGAGAGATTTATGCACTATCACTAGAACAGCATGGGAAAGGCCTGCCCCCATGATTCAATTACCTCCCACAGGGTCCCTCTGATGACATGTGGGAATTATGGGAGCTATAATTCAAGACAAGATTTGGGTGGGGACACAGTCAAACCATATCAGCCTTATATCAGCTGCCTCCCTCACCTTGCCTTTCTGAAAATGAGGCAGATGCAAAACTGGAAACCCTTGATAAACCATAAGATTTTGTGAGACTTATTCACTACCACAAGAGCAGTATGGGGGAAACTGCCCCCAGGATTCAAATTATCTCCCACCGAGTCCCTCCCCTCCCACAACACATTGGAATTATGGGAGTACAATTCAAGATGAGATTTGGGTGGTGACACAGAGCCAAACCATATCAATACACTTTCATAGTTTATTGTCTGTCTCCCTCCACTAAAGTATATGCTCCATGAGGGCAGGTATTTTTGTCTCTGATCTGTGTACCTGGAGTAGCACAAAGTAGTCAGTGGAATTATTCATCCTAGCTCTGTCCTAGTGCTTTCATGGACTCATTCTTTTCATCTTTCTTGGTACTAAATCATTCTAGTTTATGAGGGGTGGGGGAGAATTTTATCTTCACCTGAAAAGTCTTCCCTCCCTCTGATTACTTTAGTTTCCTATTTCTAGAACAAGAATGTGTTTTTGGAGGGTGGTAGTGGGGCAGAAAAATCAGAACTGAAAATAAACTTTCCCATGAAAATATAAAAGCAGAAATTTACTGAGGCCCTGTAAGTTTTAGCTGCTTCCAAATAATAAATTTCCTGAAAACTAACTGAACATGTGGCATGAGGCCAGAGCTGCCAATCTTATTTTTAAAAATCTCCACCTGGATAGTTCCAAGGGTCCCTTATTTTTCTGCTATTTGATGAGATATTCAGAGAAACTAATTCCCTCAAGTCACTGGGGCACCTCCTGTACTGAAAGAAATGTGTTTGCCTGGCTGTATGACCAGCTTGATCATTTGTATAGAAATGCGAGGTTTCTAAACACAAACCAGCTATGCATTTAGATGTAGCCCAATTTCCTAACGAGGAAATGGCAAAGAAGAATCAGCTTAAATGACAGCAATATAGGTATGTAGTCATTTTGAAAAATTCCAGCACCCTACAGTGATCTAGGGAAAAACAACATTCAGTCTTACCATATGTAAGACTGATTCATGGATAATGATTTATCACACATGTTTGATTCAGCTTCCACTTTCAGAGTTATAAGATAAGCAAACAGATGTTTAACACCCTTAATTTCAAGGAAATATCATATTGGAACTGCAGTTAAACACAGTTCTATTGAATATGTGAAATACTGTTACAGAGAGATCTGAGAACAATCATTTATAATACAAAATAAAAAAAAAAGTAAAAGTAAGTATCTTTATATACCAAAATTTGAATTTTTGATAGAAGATAAATATTTTAGTTAATTAAAGTCAAAAGGAAAAATCTAATGCTATGTTTGACTGGGTGTATGAGTACAAGATTTGAAAGATCAACTCGTGCCTTTTCATCTTTACATCTTTTTGTTGCAAGACTTAACAACAAAAAGAAGGTCATGGGATTACAATTTTAAAAGGAGGTTGAAAAGTCTGCTATTTAGAGACATTCTAACAATTATGAAGATATGGGTGACAATTAAGCTGTAAATGATCAAGATAAAGCTTGAGCCATAATTTATCATATCATTTAAAATAGTTAAAGGAAAAGAATTGGAATGTTCCCAACATACAGAAAAGATAAATGTTACAGGTGATGGATATCTCAATTACCCCAATTTAGTCATTACACATTGTATGCATGCATCAAAATATCACATGCACCCCGCAAATATGTGCAAATATTATGAATCAATTAAAGAAAGATAAAGTTTGAGGAAAGGAACAAGAGAACAGCAGCCATCAGTTGCTGGAGTGAATTCAACAGATAAGAAAATGCAAGTCTACGTGGTAATCTAATTAAAATAGCACCCAGGCCCACAAAAATGGAGGGGAAAGAGAGGGAGGTGGAAACACAAAGAATGACTTCCAGAAGAATTCTCCAGAGTCAGAAGAGGTCAGGATGAAAGGGTAGAGAGGTATGATCAAGGTTCAGGAGAAAGATGAAAAACGTGGCCAAGGGATGAATGAAATCATATAACTAAGATGTATAATTATCTTCTTTACTCTAAAGGAATGCTCTCTGGAATTGGTTAAAGGAGTTATATTTTTGGAGATTCTTCATATTAGGAGAAAGTTAAAGGCCAGGCAGAATGAAACAGAGCTTCTGTAACAGGGGTGTTACTTAAAATTCCAGTGGAGATTCCACTCAATAGAAGCCTAAATGATAAAACTAGAATTGTAATCAATGACAGAAAATTCTGCAATCATTTTTATTTGGTCTTGTAAGTGATTATCTTATATATTGATTGGAAAACAAAAAGCATATATGAGATCCACACTTGGTTCAAAGACAAACTGGGAAGAAGTATAAATCCTGGAAAAAATTGCCTGTCTGGTCCCGTGTTTGAAAAACTCTCCCTTATATTAATAACATTTTTTAAAAATGAAAAATAAAACATGGAGGAACCTAAAGTCAAAAACCCTGACCCACTTCCACTGTGTGAAGTCCAAAACTGTAAACAAATGGAAATTGACTTTCTCAAAATATGTTCCACTGAATGTTGTTGTCTAGTCAAACATACTGGGAATTTCTGGATTAAATAACAGTAAGTACGTTTTGTTACTGTTAGGAGAAGAAATCTCGTATGGTTCCAGAGCACCCCTGTATATTCTTGCCAGCTATGGCACCATTGTAAGACGCTGATCACTCTTTTCCTAGCACATGTATCATGGATGTATTGGCAATGGGTAACCATTACAGTGAATAATGAGGTAAAATCTCTCTCTGGGATAAAAGCGGGCTTGCTAAAAAAAGAGTTGGATTCCCCAAGCTTAAAGGTGAATTCCCTGGCTGCAACATAAACCCATTGCATGAACAGCATCCAGTGGGTCCCCTCTATACCTCCTTGTGGGTCTTAGAAGGCAAGGAGAATCAAGATAAGCATGATGCTCATGCTACATGCTGTGCCATCATCATGTTCTTTATTTCTGACCCAGGAATCTCGTGTCTTCTGCCAGCATCCATGAAAAGGTGACAGACTATCTTGTTAGTTTGGAAGTGAAGTAAATTCCCTAACCCTAACAGTTACTACAGGATTTCTTAGGACCTTTGCTTTGTCCTTGTGACCCTCCAAGGGGACAGCATGGCACCAAGCATTTTTTAAAAATTATCCTTTAAGTTCTAGGGTACATGTGCACAACATGCAGGTTTGTTACATATGTATACATGTGCCATGTTGGTGTGCTGCACCTATTAACTTGTCATTTACATTAGGTATATCTCCTAAGGCTATCCGTACCTCCTCCCCACTCCCCACAATAGGCCTCGGTGTGTGATGTTCCCCTTCCTGTGTCCAAGTGATCTCATTGTTCAATTCCCACCTATGGGTGAGAACATGCAGTGTTTGGTTTTCTGTTCTTGCGATAGTTTGTGGAGAATGATGGTTTCTAGCTGCATCCATGTCCCTACAAAGGACACGAACATAAAATGCTTGGTGCCTAGTATCACATATACACCATGGAATACTAGGCACCAAGCATTTTATTGATCATGCAAATTCATTCTCCTATACAGCAATTCCAAGTACTAATATTTTGCAACACATACCTTAGGAAGCCCTATTCTAAGAACACTGGTGTGGGTCCAGGTGGAACATGTAAAAAATTTGGAAAGATCTACTTTCCCAAATGTATCTTTCTATGGCCTGTTATACTACCCCAAATTCCCACCATTTGAATGACTCCTTTGGTAAAATGCATTATTTCCAGAAGGCCCTTATTTTAATGCAAACATGTTGCCTGGAGGTGTAGTACAGGAATATACATAGATTACATAAGAGGAGATTGAGCAAAAGTGAGAGATGGGCTCTGATAGAATGTGGAAAGTAGGTTCTAGGTTAGGAAATGTCCTGGAATTAAATTTGTGTCTGGGTAGAAAAGGAAAAACTAAAGCACTACAAGGATGGATCCTCTTTTTTTCTCTTCTCCAAATACAATACTTACAGCCAGGATTTATGTTCAAAATGAATTGCAAAATGTTTTTCTTACCCCTTTATTTTCTCTTTATTAATTACATCTTTCTGGGTTTTTTGTTTTGTTTTCATAGGTAAGGTCTCTGTTGCCCAGGCTGGAGTGCAGTGGCATAATCATAACTCCCTGCAGGCTTGAACTCCCGGGCTCAAGTGATCCTCCCGCCTCAGTCTCCCAAGTAGCTGGGTCCACAGGTGAGCACCACCATGCCCAGTTAATATTTTAATTTTTTGTAGAGATGGGGTTTCCCTATATTGCCCAGGCTGGTCTCAAACTCCTGGCCTCAAGCAATCTTTCACCTTGGCCTCCCAAAATACTGGGATTACAGGCATGAACCACCATGCAACACCCCCCAACACCACCACAATCCACCCACCAACCCCCCGCTCCAGCCAAGTCTTCTCTTTCTGTTTGAACTGGAATGTAAATTAGTCCTTAATCCCAAGTGAGTAGTTAACAATTTGAATATTAGCTTTGTTTCAAAAGGAGACTTGAATCATCATCGTTTGGGAGAGCAGGAGGAGGAACAGATAGGCCGTATGGCAGATATTTTCAAAACAAACTTCTCATTCCCTTAAGGACACATTTGGAGGTGTCAAAACAGGACAAGTAAGGTGCTGAACTTAAGTCTTATATTTCCTGACTCTGCCTAAGCTAGCCATCTGATGTTTTTATTTACATTTGTTTTATTGCATTTTGGCTTAGGCTTTTTTATTAAAGCAGGAAACTTAGAGATTTATAATAGATATGGCTCAATAATACATTCAATTATGACAATTTCTGCTTGGAAACAATGCGTATTCTAATGTTCTTACTTGAATCACAACTTTTTTGAAGCTGTTTATCACAGTTACTTAACTTGTGCATGATTTTGCTATGTTCTCATCACCATTTGGGAAAAGTTATTCAGAGAGAATGTACTAAGAGATTTTGTATTTTCTCTCTCTAAAAAAATGTTGTGTGTACTCAGCATGCAGGGCGTTGTGCTACAAGGAACTAAGATTTCCCCATTAAAAAAGAAGTCTTTCTCTTAGGTGTTTACAGTGTGTTCTACACACATCCGGCATTAGATCAAAGCCAGGACCACCACCGTGTTATCCTACAATGGTGTTTCAAACATCACCCTGCAATATAAGCAATCACAAGAAATGTGTGAGATGTTTCAGAATAACCAATTAAATTTCTTGGGCTTTTGTAGCCAGTTATAACATAATATAATCTCCTTCAAATAAAGTGTACATGGATCAACCAACTTTCAGTTCTTTTGTAATGGTCAGGTTTGGCTGCATTCATGGGAAGCCTCCGAAATGTCAGCAGAAAAGCCTGACCTTGGGGATAGACAGCTTATCAAATACTGGGTCATTTGAGTCTGATGTATTCTAAATCATCAGGGCACATCAGCCGTCCTTTAGCATAAGCCTCTTTTGGATTCCCACATGGCAAAATTTCAAATTCATTGAGAAGTATGACTACATATAGGTTATCAAGTTATTAAAAACAAACTCCACAAGCAAACTGTGAAAATCAGACTGCCAGCAACATATTTTCATCTCTGATTACAGATGTGGCCCTCCTTCATTTCCATATAATTCACATCACAATATACTAGCCCTTTCAGGAATTTAACAGCATTTTCTGGCATACAAATGTCAGACAAAAGATTCTAGTTCATCAACATATTGGCATTGAACCTAAGATAAGTCACTCACTAACGAATTATAAAAATAGGAGTACTTTCATTTTATCTTCCAAAATCTCGAAAGAATTTGTATTGAGAATGTTCCTTCCACTAAAATAGATGGAGCAATTTTTTCCTGGTTCGGGCTTGGGAGGGTGTACATGTCCAGGAATGTATTTATTTCTTCTAGATTTTCTAGTTTATTTGCAGAGAAGTGTTCATAATATTCTCTGATGGTTATTTGTATTACTGTGTGGTGAGTACTAATACCATCCTTCTTGTTTCTGATTGTATTTATTTGGACCTTCTCTCTTTTCTTCTTTATTAGTCTAGCTAGCAGTCTATATGTTTTATTAATATTTTCAAAAAAACAGATCCTGGATTCATTGATCTTTTCTTTTTTTAATTTATTTATTTTTTATTTTATTTTATTTTTTTAATTATACTTTAAGTTCTAGGGTACATGTGCACAATGTGCAGGTTTGTTACATATGTATACTTGTGCCGTGTTGGTGTGCTGCACCCATCAACTCGTCATTTACATCAGGTATAACTCCCAATGCCATCCCTCCCCCCTACCCACTCCCCATAATAGGTCCCGGTGTATAATGTTCCCCTTCCAGAGTCCAAGTGATCTCATTGTTCAATTCCCACCTATGAGTGAGAACATGCAGTATTTGGTTTTCTGTTCTTGTGATAGTTTGCTGAGAATGATGGTTTCCAGCTGCATCCATGTCCCTACAAAGGACATGAACTCATCCTTTTTTATGGCTGCATAGTATTCCATGGTGTATATGTGCCACATTTTCTTAATCCAGTCTGTCACTGATGGGCATTTGGGTTGGTTCCAAGTCTTTGCTATTGTGAATAGTGCCACAATAAACATACGTGTGCATGTGTCTTTATAGCAGCATGATTTATAATCCTTTGAGTATATACCCAGTAATGGGATGGCTGGGTCATATGGTACATCTAGTTCTAGATCCTTGAGGAATCGCCATACTGTTTTCCATAATGGTTGAACTAGTTTACAATCCCACCAACAGTGTAAAAGTGTTCCTATTTCTCCACATCCTCTCCAGCACCTGTTGTTTCCTGACTTTTTAATGATCGCCATTCTAACTGGTGTGAGATGGTACCTCACTGTGGTTTTGATTTGCATTTCTCTGATGGCCAGTGATGACGAGCATTTTTTCATGTATCTGTTGGCTGTATGCATGTCTTCTTTGGAGAAATGTCTGTTCATATCCTTTGCCCACTTTTTGATGGGGTTTTTTTTTTTTTTCTTGTAAATTTGTTTGAGTTCTTTGTAGTTTCTGGATATTAGCCCTTTGTCAGATGAGTAGATTGCAAAAATTTTCTCCCATGCTGTAGGTTGCCTGTTCACTCTGATGGTAGTTTCTTTTGCTGTGCAGAAGTTCTTTAGTTTAATTAGATCCCATTTGTCAATTTTGGCTTTTGTTGTCATTGCTTTTGGTGTTTTAGACATGAAGTCCTTGCCCATGCCTATGTCCTGAATGATATTACCTAGGTTTTCTTCTAGGGTTTCTATGGTTTTGGGTCTAACATTTAAGTCTCTAATCCATCTTGAATTAATTTTCGTATAAGGAGTAAGGAAAGGATCCAGTTTCAGCTTTCTACTTATGGCTAGCCAATTTTCCCAGCACCATTTATTAAATAGGGAATCCTTTCCCCATTTCTTGTTTTTCTCAGGTTTGTCAAAGATCAGATGGCTTTAGATGTGTGGTATTATTTCTGAGGGCTCTGTTTTGTTCCATTGGTCTATATCTCTGTTTTGCTACCAGTATCATGCTGTTTTGGTTACTGTAGTCTTGTAGTATAGTTTGAAGTCAGGTAGCATGATGCCTCCAGCTTTGTTCTTTTGACTTAGGATTGTCTTGGCAATGCGGGCTCTTTTTTGGTTCCATATGAACTTTAAAGCAGTTTTTTCCAATTCTGTGAAGAAAGTCATTGGTAGCTTGATGGGAATGGTATCAAATCTATAAATTACCTTGGGCAGTATGACCATTTTCACAATATTGATTCTTCCTATCCATGGGCATGGTATGTTCTGCCATTTGTTTATGTCCTCTTTTATTTCACTGAGCAGTGGTTTCTAGTTCTCCTTGAAGAGATCCTTTACATCCCTTGTAAGTTGGATTCCTAGGTATTTTATTCTCTTTGAAGCAATTGTGAATGGAAGTTCATTCATGATTTGGCTCTTTGTTTGTCTGTTACTGGTGTATAAGAATGCTTGTGATTTTTGCATATTAATTTTGTATTAATTTGTATTAATTTTGTATCCTGAGACTTTGCTGAAGTTGCTGATCAGCTTAAGGAGATTTTGGGCTGAGATGAAGGGGTTTTCTAAATATACAATCATGTCATCTGCAAACAGGGACAATTTAACTTCTTCTTTTCCTAACTGAATACCCGTGATTTCTTTCTCTTGCCTGATTGCCCTAGCCAGAGCTTCCAACACTATGTTGAATAGGAGTGGTGAGAGAGGGCATCCCTGTCTTGTGCCAGTTTTCAAAGGGAATGCTTCCAGTTTTTGCCCATTCAGTATGATATTGGCTGTGGGTTTGTCATAAATAGCTCTTACTATTTTGAGATACATTCCATCCATACCGAATTTATTGAGCGTTTTTAGCATGAAGGGCTGTTGAATTTTGTCAAAGCCCTTTTCTGCATCTATTGAGATAATCATGTGGTTTTTGTCTTTGCTTCTGTTTATATGCTGGATTACGTTTACTGATTTGCATATGTTGAACCAGCCTTGCATCCCAAGGATGAAGCCCACTTGATCATGGTGGATAAGCTTTTTGATGTGCTGCTGGATTCGGTTTGCCAGTATTTTATTGAGAATTTTTGCTTCAATGTTCATCAGGGATATTGGTCTAAAATTCTCTTTTTTTGTTGTGTCTCTGCCAGGCTTTGGTATCAGGATGATGTTGGCCTCATAAAATGAGTTAGGGAGGATTCCCTCTTTTTCTATTGATTGGAAGAGTTTCAGAAGGAATAGTACCAGCTCCTCTGGTAGAATTCGACTGTGAATCCGTCTGGTCCTGGACTTTTTTTGGGTGGTAGGCTATTAATTATTGCCTCAATTTCAGAGCCTCCTATTGGTCTATTCAGGGATTCAACTTCTTCCTGGTTTAGTCTTGGGAGAGTGTAAGTGTCCAGGAAATTAATTAATACCCTGGGAAAGGTACTGACTGACTCCAATTTCACTGACTGATAGAAATTGGTCTATACACAGGTCAGGTCTCTCATACTCATTTCACATGATTGTAAGTTTCCTGAGGCCTTCCCAGCCATGTGGAACTGTAAGTCAATTAAACCTCTTTCTTTATAAATTATGCAGTCTCGGGCATTTCCTTATAGCAGTGTGAAAATGGGCTAATACATACACCATGGAATACTATGCAGCCATGAAAAAGAAAAAGATCATGCCCTTTGTAGGAACATGGATGAAGCTGGAGGCCATTATCCTTAGCAAACTAACATAGAAACAGAAAACCAAATACCACATGTTCTCACTTACAAGTGGGAGCTAAATGATGAGAACACATGGACACAAAGAAGGGAACAACACACACTGGGGCCTATTGGAGGGTGAAGATTGGAAGGTGGGAGGAGTGAGGGGATCAGGAAAAATAACTAATAGACACTAGGCTTAATACCTGCATGATGAAATAATCTGTACAACAAATCCCCATGACACAATTTTACCTATGAAACAAACCTGCTCATGTACACCTGAACTTAAAATGAAAGTTAAATTTTTAAAAAGTACAAAACAACTACAAGAAGAAAAACAAGATGGAGTGAAATATTTTAGCAGTGGACAGAGGTTTTGGTTGCTTTGTTTCATTTTCTCTCAAGGACTGTTCTTTTTTAAGATGGGAAAATGTAGTTTTAGTCTACTGAGAATTAAGAGTTAGTAGTAAAAGCAGGAATTACTTTTCAAATGCCACCAAAGTTGCAGTTTTGTAGCATAGTGTTCCTTAGGTCTCTTCTTGCTGATACCCAAGATGGCTGGAATAATCTGAGTCACTGTAAACACCTTGTTACCCAGGATCTCAATCTCCTGCCCTTGTGATCTGCCTATCTCGGCCTCTGTGCTGGGATTATAGGCATGAGCCACTGTACCCAGCCATCTTAACCATTTTTAAGTGTGCAGTTCACTAATATTAAAAACATTCACATTGTTGTACAATCATCACCACCATTCATTTTCAGAACACTTTTCATCTTGCAAAACTGAAACTCTCTACCAGTTAAACAATAATTCCCTTTTTCTTCCCCCTATCCCTGGCAACCACTATTCTACTTTCTGTCTCTCTGATTTTGACTATTCTAGGTACCTCATATAAGTGGGATCAAATGGTATTTGTCTTTCTGTGATTAGCTTATTTCAGTTAGCATGTATCAGAATTTCCTTCACTTTTAAGGCTTGAATGGTACCCTATTGTATGTATGTATCATATTTTGTTTACCCACTCATCTATCTGTGGATACTTGGCTAGCTTTCATGTTTTAGATATTGTAAATAATGTTGTTATGAACATGGGTGTACAAATATCTCTTTGATCCTTCTTTCAATTCTTCTGGGTATCTATCCAGAAGTGGAATTGCTGGATTATGTGGTAATTCTATTTTTAATTTTTTGAGGAAGTGTCATACTGCCTTTTACAGTGACTGCAACATTTTATGTTACTAACAACAGTGCACAAGGGTTTCGGTTTCTTCACATCCTCACCCACCAATGCTTGTTCTGTTCTGTTTTGTTGTTGTTGTTGTTGTTGTTGTTTGATAGTAGCCATCTTATGGGTGTGAGACACCAGACATTGATTATCTTCTAAACTTTTTCCATACTGTAGTCAGAATTATATTCAGCAAACATATCATAATCACGTAACCTTCAGTTACATGTTTAAATCCTTCAGTGGCTTCTCATTAACTTCAGGATAGTCTGACCTCCTTTAACATGTTTCATAAAAACTCATTCATGATTTTCTCCCTGGCTAACTTTTCTAGCCTTGCTTCTCAACTGCTCCCTATTCCACCTCTTCCCCTATAGCTCATCGTCCACTTCCTATATACACATATACACTCTATGCATCAGTCACTCTGAAATTTATTCAGGTCTGTGAAAATGCTATACTTCCCCTCATCCCCAACACTATTCCTTCTGATAGATGCTCTTTCTCCCTCATCACCTGACCAGCTCCTGCTTATCCTTGAGGTCTCAAGATAGCATTTTCTCCAGGAAAATGTCCTTAATAAATTCCCTCCACCAAGCTTCATTAGTACCTTTACTGTGTGTTCCCAGAGCACTCAATCTTTGCCCTAACGCAGTACTCTGTGTCAATCACACTCTGTAATTGTCTGCTTACTTATCACCTTTCCTCTAATCCCATGCTGGCCTATGTGGCTCTTGGACACTAAATTGTAACTAGTATGACTGAGGAACTGAATTCTTAACTTCAATTTTTACAAATTGTAAATTAACGCCGATATCTGAATCAGTTATAGTAAGACTTTTAAGATGTTTGGAACCAACTTGGGTATGTGAGTCTACTTTTTCAACTGTAAGTTTATGAGATCTAAATACAGATGAGAATTAAGCATCTGAATTGAGATGTGCTGTAAGTATAAAATATATTGAATTTTGAAGACTTAGTACAAAATAAGGAATATAACTTTTTAGATAGGTTACATGTAGACATAATATTTTTGACATAGCAGTTTACATAAACTATTTAAATCAATCTTATTTATAATTCAGTCACTTTTTAGTATAGCCACTAGAAATTTTTAATTACATATGTGGCTTACCTTATATTTCTATTAGACAGCACTGACCTAGACTATAAATTCTGTAGACACAGGAATCACAACTGTCTTATTTACTTACTTTTAAAATTTTTATTGCGTTCACCATGTGTTGGGTGTTAATCTATGCATTAACTAGGAATTGCAAACATTAACTATCTTGATCCTTATAACAACCTTTTGAGCTAAGTAGTATCATTAACCACATTATACATATGAAGAAATTTACATGAAAAGATTCACTTAACTAGCTCTAGGTCACAGAGTTGACCCTATGGAGTTAGACTGTAGAGGGGATACATAAATTATACTCCCAATAACTTTCTTATACTGTTTCTTGTTTGTTCTCATATTACAGGTGTCCAGAGAAACATTTACTACTCAACTTTTTAAATTAACAGACATCATCATTCAATTACTCTTTTAAAATTAATCAATCTGTTCATTCCATAAGTATTAATTGAACTCTTAGTGCCAGGTGCTGTGCTGGGTAATAAGGACTCTAAGTTGAATGAAACAAATGCTTTATTTATAAAGAAACTCTATCTGATAGTGGTGACAATCATATAATGAAATAATAATACAATATTATACTGTACAACACAAATATACATGAAGGATCACAAATATACATGAAGCCTGGAGAAGAGGAACAGGAGGGAAAAAGTGACAGAACATCTTGAACAATGAGTAGGAGTAAACCAAAAGTGGATGAGTGTAAGGGGAGAGGTAGCTGAAGCAGGGGAGAAGGTGAGCAGAGCTAAGAAATAGCCTGGTGATGGCCGGGCGCGGTGGCTCATGCCAGTAATCCCAGCACTTTGGGAGGCCGAGGTGGGCGGATCACAAGGTCAGGAGATTGAGACCATCCTGGCTAACATGGTGAAACCCGATCTCTACTAACAATACGAAAAATTAGCCAGGCATGTTGGCGGGCACCTGTAGTCCCAGCTACTCGGGAGGCTGAGGCAGGAGAATCGCTTGAACCCAGGAGGCGGAGGTTGTAGTGAGCCGAGATCGCACCACTGCACTCCAGCCTGGACGACAGAGCGAGTTTCCACCAAAAAAAAAAAAAAAAAAAAAAAGGCAAATTTTATGTCATGTGTATTTTCACAAATCTTTTAAAAAACAAAAACAATGACTGGGCATCAAGTTATAAAGGTTATTGCTGAGATGCAGGCAAAAGAAAGATGGCAGCTGAAATGAGATGAGAAATATTGATGAAGAGAAAATAGGTTGAATTAAAAAATATTAGGGGTGCAACTAACAAGAGTTTATTGGTGATTAATTTTAGTCTTGGGTGAGGGAGAGTAAGGAGTTAAGTTATTTCTTAGATTTCTAGTGTGAGCAACTAAAGTGGATAGTGATGACATGCACTGAGATAGAGAACAAAGAGGAGATATAGACTTGGCTGGGGTTGAGGGTGGAGGACATAAGAGGTTCACCTTCAAACCATTGATTTTGAGGTATTTGCAGGGAATCCAAGGGGAGTTGTCTTGTTAGGGAACATAGTTCATAATTTCTGGACAGATCTTGGAGCCTTTCTCATGTGGAGGTTAATTAAACGTACAGGACAAAGGGTAGTTCGTGCATGTTTATAGTCTGTCTGCCAGCACATTCTCCTTAATGTTTTTGAGTATTTTGCATTTCTTCACCAATAATCTGTGATTTGGATGGGGCTCCACCCAAATTTGTCCCCAAGGATAGAATATGAAACACACCTGGCCACAGTGATTGGGGTGTAAGATTGGTAGCCTCAACTAGTAAAGTAAGTGTCAGTCTAAGGATGTGTGCAGGAGTTGCTGATTTAAAAATGAAAGTCTACTCCACTCAATCCCATTAGACTAGGAACTAATGAAAAATATGAACCAAAAACCAGGTTTTCCTAGGAAACAGGAAAAATATGAAATTAGAGTTGTTGAAGCCACCTTGCCACCATGAGGATGAGTGCAACTGCAGGCCATCACATTCAGCCTGAGAAGGAATCTAATATATAAGTTTGAGATGAAGGGTAATTGAGTTATTTTTATGTCATTTCAATTCTAAATCCAGCCATGCCTGAAGCAAAACCAAACACTAGACATTTCAAATATGTGAGCCAATGAAGTGCCTGCTTTTCTTACACCAGTTTGAGTTGTATCCTAATGAATATAGGCAGTCCTAGCTCTGCATAGTAGTGTAGAACCATAAAAAATGACTTTACCACCAGGTGCGGTGGCTCGTGCCTGTAATTCCAGCACTTTGGGAGGGTGAGGCAGTGGATCACTTGAGGTCAGGAGTTCGAGACCAGCCTGGCCAAGATGGCAAAACACTGTCTCTACTAAAAATACAAAAATTAACTGGGTGTAGTGGCACATGCCTGTAGTTCCAGCTACTCGGGAACTGAGGTGGGAGAATTGCTTGAACCCAGGAGGTGGAAGTTGCAGTGAGTCGAGAACATGCCACTGCACTCCAGTCTGGGTGAGAGTGAGACTCTGTCTTAAAAATAAATAAATAAATAAATAAAAATGACTTTACAAGCTGAAACTCTGAAGAGTTATCTTAATCAATGGGAAAAAATACAATTGGTCCAAGACCTTTAGATTTTTTTGTTAAAATATTAAAAAGACTCATTTTTATAAACTAAACAATTACAAAACTGATATTTATTTAGTATACTAAAATTTAAAATATTAGATAATTAGGCATTCAGGTGTTTTATTTCTTTGTAAAAATGTATCAAAAGTAGTTTGGACAAGCACTTTTTTCTGTCTTAGTGAATTATTATACTCCTTTATACGTTTGGATCACCTTCCAACATTTTGCCTTTTGCCCTTTCAATGCTGTAAAATATCTCTGAGATTTCCTTTAATTTGAAGGGTTTTTGTCTGTTTTTCTGTTGCTTTTTTAAATTACACACATATATTTAACAGTACAGTTTTACATAGAATGCTAAGAGCACTTTTCTTCATATTTTACAAAAAGGCTTGAAACATATGGACTTTCTATTAGTAATCATACAATAGCACATCCAAATCTAATTCCTCAATGGATGATGCATTATAATTTGTTTAGAATTCAAAGGCTTAATGACAATAATCCGGGGAGGAAAAAGAGTAAGTTTATTTTACATAACTGACCAAAAAATAAATACAAGAAATAGTAAATAGAATTTAATATGGCCTCGTGTGCCCTGAAGGAGGTGGTGCTCGATGTGGAGGGATAATTGCTATGTCCAAGTAACCTATCTGGAACTTCTGCAAGTGCAGTGTCATGGAATCATCAGTCCCCTTTCTGCCAGACATGGTGCTGCCAACCTCCTTGACTCGATAGCCAGGTCTTTCAACATCTGTAAAAACGATTGCAAAATTGAAGTGAGCGCCCTTCTTTCTAGCTTCTGGGTAGACTTCTTTTACTAAGTTTGTCAGTTCTTTCAAGGTTGCATCCATCCAAGCGTAGATCTACAACTCTCTGAGCGGTACGTTTCCCTGGAGAACTCGTCCGTTCGGTGGTGGTGGCCATTATTGGTGGTGAAGATGCTCAGCAGCCGCAGGCATGTTTTCTCACGGTCGATAGACTTCTCTGGCTCCTTCTTAATTTCCTCCTGGGTAATGCGCGACTCCACCACCATCTTCCTCCGATGGCCCGCCTGGTTTTCTTTACTGTGGTTACTTCCTCTGGGATATTGTCATCCTTTTTGTCACAACCACTTTCCTCTTTTAAGTCTATACATTTGCCTTCATGAAGTTCCTGTGGCTGCAAGCCTACAGTCTTTTGAATAGCAAGTGTCAACATTCCCAGTCAGCTATTTCTTCTAAAGCCCATTAATGTTCAATTCAAATACTGTGAAGTCATGCCAGTTTCTAAAACACTAAAATCTGCCTTCACTGGCAAGGAAATATTTATCTTCAGTCTCCTTGTAATTACTGATTCCTTTCAATGCAGCACCTGACTTCAGAGTTTGGCCTACATGGTAGTCGTTAAGCTGATTGGGTTTTTGTTTTCATTACACTGTTCAATCCTAAGCAGAAGTAAATGCTCCATTTCTACCCTAAGCAGCTTTCTGTTCTGAGTGCAACTTAAACTAAACAATGTTGAAGCTACATTACCTTGTTTTTGAATGATCTGACTTCCTCAACATCATTTGTTCACTAGCTTCAGGCAGGCCTAGGTCTCATCCTGTCTTTACTTTGCTGTCTCCATTTTCAAATCTCCTCATCACATTCAATTTAACTTCCAGCATTATTGTTTTTATTTGCTGCACTTTAATTGCTGTTGCTCACTTTTCTCTAATACTCACTTCTTTAATGTCATATGGGCTTACTACTAGGAAAGAAGGAGGCAACTCAGCTAAGGCTTTGCTCTCTATGCATGAACTGAATAACAGATGGGCAGTGACCAATCACTAACAGAATTTGAAACAACTGATGCGATTGGTCACTGATCATGATACATGTCTGTTATTTACATAGAGATTCATGTACCAAAGAGCTAGCAGTGAAGCTTATACTTTAAGCAATTACTCACAATATACACTGTGTAACTGAAATTTAAACCATGTTACTGGGGTCTAGTGTCATTTAACTGAACAGTAGTAAATTTGTGCATATGAAAATTGTTCAAAGCATTGACTGCCTTACTAACGAATGCAGAGATTGTGTAAGAAGAAAACAAGAAAGCCTAGGAGACAACCCTGAGAAAAACCAAAGATTTAAGGGATGAACAAAAGAGAAATCTGCACGGTAACTTATAAAGAGTGGTCAAAGAGGTAAAGAGGAAAACCAGAGCATATGGTGTCATACGAGGTAAGAGAAGACTTATTGCAATTGCATTTCTCACTCATATTTTTTTTAAAATAAACTCTAATTAACATTTCATAAAACTCACCATTTTGAAGTATATAATTCAGTGGTTTTTAGTATACTCACAGAGTTGAGCAGCCATTACCATTATCTAATTCCAGAATATTTTCATCATCCCCCCCACCCCGCCCCAGAAAGAAAACCATTACCAACTAGCTATTTACTCTCCATTCTTCCCGCCTTCCAGTCCCTGGAAATCACTAATCTGCATTCTGTGTCTATGATTGTAACTACTCTAGGTACCTCATATAAGTAGAATAATACAGTATTTGTCCTTTCGTGATTGGCTTATTTCACTTAGCGTAGTGTCTCCGGTGATTGTTTTTGTTGTAATATTTATTACTTTTTATGGCTGAATAATATTCTATTGTATGAATATACCAAATTTGTTATCCATTTATCAGATGATAGATACTTGGCTTGTTTCTACTTTTGAGCTATTATAAATAATGTTGCTATGAACATTCGTGTACAAGTTTTTATGATAATATGTTTTCTAGTTTCTTAGGGATATTTCTTCCCTATTCTTAGGGATATACCTAGGAGTAAAATTGCTGGGTCATATGTTAACTCCCACGTTTTGAGAAACCGTGTGAATGTTTCTACAGTGGCCATACCAGTTTACATTACCATGGGAAATTTGTGAAGATTCTTTTTCAAAAACCTTACATATAAATATTTTTACTCATTTTATTCTTCTAGTTTCTCATTTTATTTAACTATGCACATTTCTTCCTTGCATCTTTGACTTCCTTATTTCACATTTTTAAAGTTATCTCCTAACTATCTATACAATAAATTTTCTTCACACTGCAAATCATTTGTGGCTTTCCTATCCCACACTGTATAGAATTTATTCAAACTATGAACAGCACTAGGTCTCTCATGTTTCAAGCCATTTATCCAGGCTGTTTATAACCGCCAAAAAAAATCAAAAGTTAGTTAGATGTGGATAAGAACAGTGACTTTATTTAGCCTCCTTTCTCTTCAATTACATTAATTTAATCTAATTTAATGGTTTTTGGAGGAAACCTCTGCAAAATATATTAGTCATAGATGGTGCAAAGTGAAGTAAATTGCTTCTTATTTTGGAAGAACCTCAGTTTGCCCCATTTCATTGGATCCCCAGTATCTTCACTGAGGTAGCAGGACCCTAAATTTTCCTTGAATTTACTCCTCACTCTGTGTCAATCATGTGCCTTTCTATTGCAATTAGGGTGTCTGCCACTTCTTATATTACAAGGAGTGAAAGAGTTGGTATACCTGAAATAGAATGTCTCAAAGCAAAACTACTTCTTGTGCTCTTTACTTACTATGATTTTTCAAAAAGTTTTTAGTTTGGCATTATGGCTCAAGCCTGTAATTCCAGCTACTCAGGGCAGGAGGATTGCTTGAGGCCAGGAGTTCAAGACAGCCTGGGCAACAGAGTGAGACCCTTTTGCTCTTATAAAAAAAAATTGCCAGAACAAACGCTGAATGTCATGTGTCAGGATTTTGTTGATTTACTCAACTAAAAGATATCATGTGGAATAGCACCTGCTTTAAAAATCACCACTTGATTGGGAGGCCGGGGTGTGCAGATCACTTGAGGTCAGCAGTTCAAAACCAGCCTGGCCAACATGGTGAAACTCCGTCTCTACTAAAAATTAAAAATTAAAAAAAAATAGCTGGGCATGGTGTTGGGCGCCTGTAATTCCAGCTACTCTGGAGACTGAGGAAGGAGAATCTCATGAGCCCAGGAGGTGGGGGTTGCAGTGGGCCAAGAATAAGTTTACAGTAGTTCTATTGACATTCTCCAAGACTCTCATCTGCACAAGGCAAGGAAAGGGGTTCTATAATGGAGATGTGACAGGGGTCACTACCTATGTTTGCTAGCATATGCATTCAGTTGCTGGAGAGAGATTCACAATGATACAGGCATAAACAAAATAAAAATTTATTTCTCATTCAAATGAAAGTCCTTGTGTAAGCAGACTAGATCTAGTATGGTTATGCTATCAATGACCCAATTCCTTCTATCTTATTGCCACATTGTCTCTATGGTGGTGCCTTGGGTCTGCATTTCAGCCAACACAAAGGAGAAAGAAGAAGGGATAGACACATCACTTTATTTGAATGACAAGATCCAGGAATTGTTCTCATCACTGTCACTCACATACATTGGCCAAAACTTAGTCACATGGTCATATGCAGCTGCAATATGACAGGAAATAGAGTCTTTCTTCAGAATGGCTTTTACCCTAGGTAAAATTTGGAGATACTATTTCTGTGAGAGAAAAAGAGAATACAGATACTGGGGGACAACTAGTGGCTACTGTCATATCACTTCATGTCTTTCAAATCTTTGATGCTGACGAATCTCTGCAATTCCCCCAGTGTGCAGTTGTACTTTTGGTAAGAAGAGGAAGCTCAAGATTTGACCTTTTCTCCGATAATGACCCTATTCTGGGGGTCAGAAAGGAAGCATGGACATTCACTCATCTCTATATGAAGGAAATGTGGAAACAATCACAGGATGCTTTTACAGACCTGTAAGTGCCATTGTGACAGAATTAGGCCCGCAAATCCAATTGTCACCTAAACTGCATGTGTCCCAGATTCTGCCAGATACACCACAGTGACATTCTGCATTGTGTTCATTTATGTTTAGGAGCCAATACTCCCTGAAAGATCTGGCTATTTCCCATCTCCCACTACAGTTACCATGGTAAATGACCAAAGATACTTCCAGAGAAGGCTGGGAGAAAGATTTACAGGAAGTACTTGTGATGATATCACAAGGTCCTTCTTCAGGTTACCTGACTTCCTCTATATTCAATATTTGGAAATAAACTGAAGTTTCAGAATTGAGTGAGCAGCTATCATGACATCATGGTAATTCACGACAGGCCTTGATCAGGTTTTATCATCCCACGTGTTATTGTTGTTATGATTCAGACTTCATACAATTATATGAATCCCATGAAAGGTTAAGACACTGCCATAGGTTTTCCTGTGTTAGATCATCCCAATCACTGTGGGTTATAGTAAAAAATCCCACTTTGTCTCTAACTCTTATGTGTGCCCCCTGGACCATCATCCCAGAAACCAATTATCCCAATTTCTATCAGGGGTCCCATTCAACAGTAACATTGTCCACCTTCCTTCCCGGCCTGAAGGGGATTTTTCAAAGATACTGTCCCTCCCAAGTAAATGCACATGTGTTGGGGATAGTTAGGAGGTAAGTGAGAAGTTTGCCCATAATGAATTCACTCTAACCTTTTCTGTCTAAAACTTTGGGTTGCTTTTTCTACATCATATTGAGAAATTTTGGGTATTTAAGCTTCATGCAATGTAAGTCAGCTTCGAATGTATATTTTATTCAACCTTCTGAGCAGACAATGAAAATTATACCGAGAGGTTTCAGCAGCACTTGGAATCCAGAATTAACAACAATTACAACAGTATTCAGAAATTCAGCCTGATCTAAAGTAATATTCTATCCCCCCTAGGCTGGCATCTGCAAAATCTATACTCACACATTTGCCCCCACATTTAGCACAATAAAAATGAACAAAACCTTGCAATTACTTATTAGCCTTCTTCTAGGTACAAAATTGTTCTTGTCCTACCTGAGCCCTATTAGTCATAGGTTGGAAGCAATGGCAAGGGGAAGTAATGGGGTATAAAGAGGGTTTATATCCTCTTGCTACTTGAGTACGCTAGAGGAACCTTCAAGCAAACCAAGATCAGCCTCATTTGATATGGCAGGAGGGAGTGCTTACGTTGTAAAAGAAGGCTTTCAGTACAATTTGAGTATTCAGAGTAGCTGGAGCTATTTAAATCTTCCCAAATGTTGTCATTATAATTCTCAGTTTTTGCTCCTTGATATAAGAGATCAGAAGGTAGGTGTGGTGTGTTATTGAGAACCATTAGGAGTTTTCAAACTTTAGTGTGCCTCATCACCTGGAGAGCTTTACAAGAAATGTGTTAGGAGGCTTGAAGAAACAGACTCTAGCCTGAGATTCCAGGAATAGTATCAAAAACCATACCACAAAACTAGGCTAAGAAAGCTTCTACCTTTGCTTGAGTCCTGATCAGAAAGCTGTCACCACACTTGCTAGCTTTAATACCTTGCACTAGAATTTGTGTCAGACAAATAAATCTTCTGTCTCCTGGCTCTCTCAGGTAACTGGTTCTGAATAAAAGTCTAATGCATCCAATTAGCAGAATGTATACCACAACTAGGACACATAGGAAACTTTTAATTAATTTATTTGTTTTAATTTGCCAGACTGTTTACTCTAAAAAGGCATGCGAGAAGGGAGTGAGATTGGGTATTGAGTACTCCTGCACTGTTTGAAGTCGGTTAGGTACATACTTACTTGTGAGTAAACCTTGTTAAAGTCCATCTCTCCCACTAGAAAGAAAGCTTCAAGAGAGCTGAATCTAATGTCTATTTACTCCTGTGCCCCTAACACCTAGCAGCACAATGCCTGGTACATAATGGCACTCAATATAGATGTGCCAATATGCTTATTGTCCAATGAATCAGCAGTTTCTTAAAGGAGGGGAAGGAGGAGACAAGCTCTCTGAAGAAAACCTGAAGCAGTTTTATAGCCTTTGCTTGTGCTCAGCCCTGGTGCTCTCCATAGTGTCTACCACTGCAGCCTTGTGGACGAATATAAAAATTTAGGACTGTTATTTTTGTTTTGTTTTTTGTCTATTTGTTTTTCGTGAGAGACTATTAATCTAGTCCATGTGATTCCAGAAGAAGCAGGATCCAGGGTAAATTCAAAGGAGAAAGAGTATATTTGACTTAGCTGCTTTAATTTTTATGTTCTTTCCTGACTTTCGGGTTAACTTCTTTAAAAAACTGCCAGGCTGGGCGCAGTGGCTCATGCCTGTAATCCCAGCACTTTGGGAGGCTGAGGTGGGTGGATCACCCAAAGTCAGGAGTTTGAGACCAGCCTGACTAACATGGAGAAACCCCGTCTCTACTAAAAATACAAAAATTAGCCAGGTGTGGTGGCGCATGCTTGTAATCCCAGCTACTAGGGAGGCTGAGGCAGGAGAATCGCTTGAACCCAGGAGGCAGAGATTGTGGTGAGCCGAGATCGTGCCATTGCACTCCAGCCTGGGCAACAAGAGTGAGACTCCTTCTCAAAAAAAATAAAAATTAAAAATTAAATAAATAAATAATTGCCCACATCAAAGACAAATAAATGAAAACATCACAAAATAAATGACCTCTTCCTTTCACCACCTAAGTTTGAAAGGGTTAGTAAATGATGTCTAGAGAGAGAGAGAGCCTCCCTAGAGGCTGCACAATCCCCAGCCGTCACATACCCACCTGCCTCAGGACAAGTCATGAAGGAAGATGGAGGCTGCCACCTGCGTAGCACAAACTGAACAGAATGTCATGCCCCAGTCTCCATCAGAAATATACCTCTCTCAGCGTTTATTAATCTCGGAATGTCAATATTAAGTGTTTAATTTTTTTTTCTTTGTACCATGTGATTCTGCAACCTCCCCAGGTATAGGCGTCAGATTCAGCATCATTCTCAACCTCTTAAGATGCAAAAATTTCCAGGTTCCTTGCGACAAGCAGCAGGTATAGATTGGCAGGTAACAGAAAGAACATAAAGGTGCTGAGAGCACCTGAGGGGTCTCGGAAATGCGTCACTAGTGATTAGAAAACAAGGGCATGTAAAGGGTTAAGAGAGCACAGAAAACACCTGGGCCTAATTCATTATCTTGGCAAGATTGGTTGTAATCTGCTTTATCAAATTAAATAGTTTTCGAGAGAAAGAAGTTGTGTAAAAGTTTGTGCAGTGAACAATGGGAAAGGAAGAATTTGCCTCACATCACTCAACTGTGGGTGTCTGGCCTCACAGCTTCTCATCTGATGCTAGGATGGCAGGGGTGCCCAATTCCCTCTGGGAGGGATCTTAACATTCATATTCCTCTCCTTGATGCTTTTGTGGCTCTTTTCCTTCCAGAACTAGCTTGCCTGCCTGGGGAGTGGGTAAAGTCAATGAGTGTGAGTTATGTGAGAGTCTCAAAATATCAGATCATCTCACAAATGAGCAAAGATGTTACAGGAGGAAAATAGGCTGAGGTATTTATTGATAACTTGGGAAGTTGTTTTTAAACATCTAGTCCCATTACAAGTAAATTATCTGTTATTACATCATCGTCTGCAAAATGTGTCTAAAGCTTAGGCACATTTGTGTCACATATGCATGTATGTGTTTAACTATGTGTTTATTATTAGGCCTAACCTCATAATCAAATTGTTCTGTTGGAGCCCCTAAAGTGGCTTGTCACTGAGTGAAAGTAATTTCCCATGGCAGGTGCTCCCAGCAGGTGGCTGCTCACAGTACCTGCATCCGAAAGGTAGATTTAGTCAGAGATTTTATTTTAATAAGAAACCCGTATTGCAGCCGAGCCACCACTGGGTGATGTGCCAAAATTCATGTCTACAGCATGATTTATTATGTGAAAATACCACAGAACTAATCAGTGGAGTTACTAATTAATACAAATCTGCATTTTTTGCATAAGCAATTAGTGCAAGGAGAGAGCAGTGAAAGAGGAAGTTTGACTCCTTTAATCTCAGTGCCTACTCAAGCGGAAAGACCCACCAAGGCCAAACTCCGAGATCTACGTTTGGAATTTTCCCCCTTTGATTAGTTAAAGACATAAAAGGTCAAATTATCAATATTTAATTTGAGAGAAATGCATTTGTTATAAAGGAAAAAAACATCTTATTTAAAGAAGGTGAGACTCCAGGAATGAATTCTTTAATCAAAAATGATTATATTTCTCATTACGGTGAAGTGTGAATAATACTTGATGAGGATTTTGTTTACTACTAATGATGTTTTGAAAATTATATCAATAAGTGTGTGTGGTGGGGAGGGGGATATGGTATTTATTTCTCAGATGTTCAAATTGCCAAAGGAGCTTTCTCTTCTCAGTTATGTCTTTGCTAGATGTTTCCAGTATATGTTGGATAAGTTATGAGTACTCAATATGTAATATTTTAGATCTGGCATGATTTAGCTAATTGTGTGGCTCACTGAATCTGAGTGAATAATACCATTTGACTTCTGTTGGCTTATTTTTTCATTAATTTATCAGAGATTGTTTACAGTATGAAATAACTGAAGTGTTGATAAAGTGATGGTGAAAAAGATTTTAGATTTTCAATAAAATTTATACTCCATAAAACACAAGCAAAATCAAAAACATTTTGAGAGATATTTTATTATTTCTGTGGAGAGTAAACAAGAAATTCATTTTGGTTTTGAAGCTGTGTGGCAAATAAGTACAAATATTTGAATAATGACTATCTTTTTGAAAGCTATTCAATTTATGATTTCTGTCTTTGTTTCAGACTAGCCAGCTCAAATTATAGTTTAAGCTCTTTCCTTACCCCTAAATCTAGCTATCTAGTTTTCCAGGAAACTTACTGTGAATATTTGGCTAATTAGATGCAGACTTACAGGACTCTTTGACTAAAAGCTCAGTCATGGTGCCCAGTGTTTTTTGTTTGTTTTTGTTTTTGTTTTTGAAACAAAGCAAACAGGGAAGAGCGGAAAGGAGGAAGGGAAAGAAAGGAGGAAGAAGGGGAGGGAGGAAAGGAGGGAAAGGAGGAGGAAGGGGAAGGAGGAAAGGAAAGGAGGAAAGGAGGAAGGGTCGGAGGAAAGGAGGAAGGAAGGGAGGAAGAGAGAGATTTTGCTGAATCTGGTAGGCCGAAGGTCAGGGCCTTTGGAGTGGGAATTGTCCACGGTGCTGATAGGTTGCGGAAGTCGTTCCTTCTACAAGTCGCCTGGGGCCCTAAACCTGGTTTGCCCGCGTTCCTCCCGTGCCTTTAGGAACTTGTACCGGTCTCCTCTCCCAACCCACTGCAGCAGCCATTGTTATTGGGACGCTCCGGCGCCGTCGGTGTGTCTCGGCTCTCCACTCCCGAAGCTACACACAGCTACCGAGGATTTTTGTTTGCTTGCTTCTTTCTATTAAGGCAAAGGTTGGCAAATAGCGTGTGCTTGTCAGTTTCCTAGCCCTGCGATCCCCTTTGGACAGCAAGCTGTTCTTCGATCCCCGGGAAACAGGTGTGCGCCCTCTGCTCATGCTCCTCTCCCGAGAGCAGGTGCGACCGTGGACATACACTCACGGACACTCGCACACCCATCCACTTATGCCCACACTCACATACACATTCACATTCATTGACACACACCTGCACACACTCATATGTTCACATACACACTAACAATCATTTATATGCACACACGATTTGCACACACATTCACATAATCTTGCACACACACGGATTCACACACGTATATTCAAGTGGAATCACACACTTTTGCACACACAGGGCATCGGACGCACGAGGCCTTCAGCAATTGTGCCCGTGACCCACGCCTGCCAAGATGCTCCTACTGAGTTGATTTTACGTTGTTGGTTCTGCGTGTTAGATCGTTTAAGGAAAGCCTCTCGATCCTGACAGGGAATCAGAGACAAGTCCTCCCAAGGTCTGTGGGAGCCGAGAAAGGAGCCACCAAGGCCCCGTCGGGACCGGGAGGGCATAAATAATAAATAAAAAGGCCCAGGCAGGCCGAGCTGGGGAAGCCCGGCACTAAATCACTCCCCAAATCACAGTCGCGTCGTGCTCCATCCAATAGCTCTAAGCAATTTGTGGGGTTGGGGGTTGAAATCAATTTTTTCCGTTCTCGCAGGTGCAATATGAATCAATTATCTTAATTAAGATTATGCCGCAAGCCCTGGAGATTTGGGGAGGATGGGTTTTGCGCTCGGGGCGACGGCGAGGCATTTTAATAGCGTCTCTCGTTGCTCTTGACTCTCCCGGGTCGCCTGCCTGTCGAGCCTGGGCAGCTCCAGCCTCAGGCCAGGACCTGGGAGCCCAACTGCCTCCCCCGGGGCGCAGGCGCCGCGTCGGCGGTCTGTTCAGAACCCGCATCAACCCCCCTCCATCCCCCGAAGCTCTCAAGAGCCTCCAAGCTACCCGGCCTATGTAGGACCTGCAGCTCTCAGTCCTCCGTTCCTGCGGCCCCTGCGCCCCACGGTCTCGCGGGCCTCTCGGCCACCTGGCCCCCTCACCCCTCTCTCCCGCCCCTGGAACGCGCCCAGGCCGCGACATCCCCCTCCTAGTTAGGGCGGGAAGAGGACGCGGGAACCTCTCGAGGTCGGCCGGGCTGCCCTGGCCACACTTGATCCTTTCATTGAACGCAAACCTCCCTTTGCAAGAGCTAGCATCTGTTTCCCTGAGAAACAGGTCACCGCCAGGGACGCCGGCCCGGCCCCTGCTCTTTATCTTGGCCCTGTGAATGCTTCGCCCCCCACCTCCCGCCCCCCCCACCCCGCTTTCGCCTCCAGCCACAGGCTTCCCACCCCCTACGTTCGGGCCACACGCCTCCATCCCTTCCCCACCCCCATCCCTCCACACGCCTCCCCCTTCCCCTCCGCCCGGCCCACTCCCCTCTCCCCACCCCCGGCCACACGCCTCCTCCCGCCCCCCTTCCCGCGGGCGCTCCGGCTGCCGCTGTAACGGCCGGGACGCCCGGCCCTCGCCGCGCGCTCAGAGCGGGGACCCGGGAGGCGGCAGATTTGGGGCATTGCTCGAGGGCAGTGAGTCATGAAAGCGGCTTTTGTTGTCCGCGCGTGCGGTTCGCGTGCCGCTGGGTAGCCTGCAGCGCCCAGTAGGGACGGGAGCTGGGGAAGTACGGCTAACTGGCAGCGAGGGGAGAGAGAAAAAACTTAGGGAATCAGGAGGGGGAAAAGTGTGCAACCGTCCAAACAAGTCCAAAGAGAAGAAAATAAGGAGGCGGGGCGGGGCAGCGGAGACGGTCCTCAGCACTAAGCCCCGCCGCGCCTTCAGCTCTGTCCTCTCCCGGCGTCCGGCTGACTCTTCTCTCGCCCCAATTTCTCGCGCCTTCAACCCCAAACAAAACGCACCTCAATCCAGGCCGTGGTCCGGGCTCCTCCCTTTAGGGTCTTACTACCCTGCATCTCCCGGGAGCCTCGCGGGCACTGGCTGAGAGTCGCGATGCCGGCGCTCTGGGTCGAAATTATCCGCGCGGAGGAGGGTCACATCGGAGCGCTGCAGGCTGGAAAGCCCAGTGACAGCCACCGTGAGACCCAACCTCAGCCCGGTCTCTGAAACATCTTGGAGTGGCCTTTCCTTTGTAAAAATCCCCAGTCCTGAGCGAACAACGCGCAGTGGGATTAGAAATGAATTTATCAAGGGGAGAGGAGGAAACAGACTAGTAATTCCCGCACTTTAAGCATTTGAGTCTACTTCTGGCAAAATATTCGGGCGTCCCTCTTGCCCAAGAACATCTGACTCCACCATAATTCTCCTGTATTGCACAGGATGTCGCGAACTGGAGAAGTTTCTGCTTTCTGGGGGTGAGGACAAGAATTTAGCAGAGGGACCACTAGGCTACCACTGACCTCGAGGTTAGATGGAGTCCTTTCTCCTACTCCATCCCCAGATCTCCTCCGGAGCTCCCCAAAGTTGGAAAAATGAGAGCCTAGGCACGAGTTCCATATGCCTGCAGCACGGTGTGCTGCCAGTCGAGGCAGCTGCCGGGCGAGGGGCAGCACTTAACCTGGCCCTGCCGCAAATGTCCTCAGACCTCAGGCTGTGTACTACCTTCTAAGGGCTAGTACTCTGACGCCCTCGAGTTTTAGCCCAACACTGAAGATACATAGAGTACAGGGGTAAATCCTGGGACCAGGCCCCTGGATGACTTATTTTATCCTCCCCTATGTGCTTTGTCAGCCGAGTGAATGTAGAAAAGCAAGCAAAACTCCGGAACCCCACAACGATTCACGCCACGCTTCGGTGGCACAACTCCTTTCTTCCTCTTTTAGATTTGTACTGTACAGGGAAGGCTGCACCTGCCACCTTCAGACACCGGCGATCTGGCTAGGACCCTCTTCCTCTATCCCCACTCTCTCCTCCTGTCCCCACCCTCTTCCAGATGCGCCCCAGTCCAGCCGCTCAACCCTGACACTGTTTGCAAACTCGAGGGATATTTAGTGTAATTGCCTTTAAATAAGCAATTCACGTAAGAGGTATTTATTGCAGAGGGCTTCAGGTCTGGGAGGGGGTAAGGAGTTAGTTAATGAAGGATTAGGGGCAAAGCTGGGAAAGAACGAGTAGATAGGCCAGTTTCTTTCTTTTTTAAAAAATCTATTCTGGAAAACGCTTATTCGAAAAGAGTAAAGAATTGCTATTTAGGCAACTGTGGCTCCTTCGGAACTGATCGGGAATTTCTGTGGTCTTTGCTTGACCTACAAGGTGGGAGTTTCAAATCAGAGGCTTTGAAGTCTGGAGGAGTTCGCAGCCATTAATCCTTCCCAGGGTTGTGCTAAAGGCATTTCTAGAAAGAAATCAATCGGAAAGACCCGTTCAACACAGGCCCATTGCATCTTCTCTTTGAAAAGGCTTGTCTGAATCAAGTATCTTATACAGACCCGAGATTGAGGGGAGCAAGAGCGCAGGTCCGGCTGTGGCGAGGTGTCCACCACCGTACTCATGGTCAATGCCTGGACTAGAGAGCCGAGGCCATGCAGGGCGGGCTGGCCAGGTAACTGGAAGCGTCCCTGGACTGGCTGAGAGGAAGTGCCTTTTGCAGCAACCCAGTGGCCATGGCTGAAAGGCAGAATCCAACCGTCAAAGAAGCCCCCAGCTCCCACATAAGAAAGCGCAAAGGCTAATGGAGCCAAGGCCTCCTCGAGAGAACTAGCTCGCTTTGAGGACAAGATCCTGGGGATGGAGGTAGGGACTGACGTAGTGAGAGGGTCTGGAGGGACAGTGGTAGCTGAGAGTCAGGACACGAAGGATTGAACGTATGGTAGGGATAGAATGGCAAGTACAAATTTTCTGTACTTAAGGAACTGGGAGAGGACGATCCGGTTAGGGAGGTTGAGGAACTAATCTCAACGCTGCGTTTACAGAAGAAGCCGCTTTTACATGGCGTATATGTTTGCTTAGAGGGGACGAAGGAGATTAGGAGAAGCCATCCTTTGGCGCCAATGATCAAAGCGTCTGCCAAGGAGAAGAAGCCAAGGGATGGGCCTTTCAGACAGGGCAGGGAGTCATGCTGCTCTGGATGCCAGTGCCAGGACAAGAAATCGAAAGGAGCGAAGACTCTTCACTGCGTGCCTCAGTCTCCCCGCTTCTGCCTCTTTCACCTCTGCCCTACTTCCGGCGTGAAAGCAGGCCACTCTCTCTGATGTAGACCTACTCAACATTAGCTTTTCCCTTCCTTCCCTCAAATCCCCTCCCCCCTCTATCCCCTGTCCCTTCTGCCGCCTGAAAGGGTTAATCTCTCCTGCGGGTAAAAACAGGTCCGCGGAGTCTCTAACTGGCGACAGATGGGCCACTTTCTTCTGGCCACAAAGGGGCCGGAATGGAGCGCTCCGCGGCATACAAATGGGCAGGTCACGTGGTTCCAGGCTCTTGGCTGGACCGGGAAGACCATATGGCGCATGCCGGGGAGGAAGGAGAAGGGGCGGGAGTAGGGGTGGAGGGTGAGGGGAGCGGTTGTCAGAGGAGGGCGGGAGACAAGCAAGGCGTGGGGAGAAGTGGGGAGGAGGGGAGAACCGGGAGCGCACAGCCTGGACGCGTGCGCAGGCGGCAGGCGCAGAGACCTGCTAGCTCCTCAGCTAGCAGCCCCGCCCGCGCTTAGCATCACTAACTGGGCTATATAACCTGAGCGCCCGCGCGGCCAGGACACGAGGAATTCGCCCACGCAGGAGGCACGGCGTCCGGAGGCCCCAGGGTTATGAGACGTTCACTGCTCAGGACCTACTAACAACAAAGGTAATTACAATTCTTTCATTTTTTTGCCCTAGAATAGAAGCAATAACTGAAGACTGATGCACCTACATATTCTGTATGTGTGCGTTTGCGAGCGTGTGTATGTGTGTTGAGACCAGCATCCCTCTCCATAATTGCCCATAAGTACTCACACATAATGAGTCGTGTCACTCAAGTACCCCCTGCAGGCTTTCTAATTTAAATTTTAAGAATTTGGGTTTCTTTTGTGGATAGCATAGGAGCTTGGATTTTTTAAAAGAATACACAGTAATTATGATTATCTGCTAGTGCTGATTTTAAAGTCCTAAAAGCAATAATGACTTCATTTTCTCACTTCTTACAATAAGAAAAAAAAAAGCTGTGTTATCAATATATATTTTGTGTGCATGTATTTTACGCATATTAGGAGTGTCAAGCTGTGTTTTCAGTGAATGAAAGCGACATGGATACCTTGAGCATTCACACCATGGAAAATAAATCAGGTTCAGAGATAGTTTAGTTGAGAGGGGGGAAAGTGAAGAAAGGGAGAGGGACTCACTCCTGCTACCTGTTACCGCTCCAGAGGCGGCCAAGTCCCCAGCAGCCACTACTGGAGCCAGAAATGCAGTTGTTTTACTAACGGCTTTTTATTTTCCTTATTAGAAGCAGCAACTTCGCGGTTGCCAATCGCTGACCATTATAATTACTCAATTTTTTAAAGGGAGGTTTGAGGCGAACTTTGAAAAGCCTCAATAAAGAGCGGGCGGCCCTTTCAATGGGCTGTTTATTAGAGAGGAGCCTTCCGCACCTGATCCCCGGCGCGTGGGAGAGCGCTCTGCGCCGCGCCTCCAGCCCTCGCCCTGCAGCTAGCGCTTTTGTACAAGGTGGAAATTCAGCGGCGGGCCAGAGATGGAAGGCAAGAAAAGAAAGGCGAGGGAGGGGTGGAAGACCCTGTCCACTTTTGTTGCCAAATGTTACATTGATGGTGGAACAATTTGGCGGAAACTATTTTTCCTCCTTTCTGCATTTGCTCTTCAGTATCCCGTCTGTGTAATCTTCTTAAAAATCGCTGCCAGTATTAGTAAATTACGCAATGGCTCTTCAACTTAAATCGCTAAGTACCTAGAAGCCAGGACAAAAATGGAAGCAGAATGTGTGATTTTTCAGCTCATTTGTGTGTGTGTGTGTGTGTGTGTGTGTGTAGTTGTGAGTGACTTTGAACACATTTGGATAAACATGAAGTCACTGAAATGTACAGTCATTTCCACACACATTATCTTGTCGGGCAACCACCATAAACACATTTAAGTTAATCACTAGGATACAAACACATATGCGTGAGTGGTGTACACATATACATATTCACTGCCTTCCCCCAGTCCTGTCCTCACTCCTACGTACCAGCGGGGCACACGCACGCGCCATTATAAAACACTGCATTTAACTTTTTCTCGGAGGCATTCATTTTGTAATGGGCAGGTACTTTTCTCAAGCATTTGTACAGATTGAGGGAGTGGAAGCTGAAGGCGTATCTGGCTTTTGAATATAGCGTTTTTCTCCTTTTCTTTCTGTTTGCCTCTACCCTGTTGAATGTAGGAAATCTAAACATGACCAAATCGTACAGCGAGAGTGGGCTGATGGGCGAACCTCAGCCCCAAGGTCCTCCAAGCTGGACAGACGAGTGTCTCAGTTCTCAGGACGAGGAGCACGAGGCAGACAAGAAGGAGGACGACCTCGAAGCCATGAACGCAGAGGAGGACTCACTGAGGAATGGGGGAGAGGAGGAGGACGAAGACGAGGACCTGGAAGAGGAGGAAGAAGAGGAAGAGGAGGATGACGATCAAAAGCCCAAGAGACGCGGCCCCAAAAAGAAGAAGATGACCAAGGCTCGCCTGGAGCGTTTTAAATTGAGACGCATGAAGGCTAACGCCCGGGAGCGCAACCGCATGCACGGACTGAACGCGGCCCTAGACAACCTGCGCAAGGTGGTGCCCTGCTATTCTAAGACGCAGAAGCTGTCCAAAATCGAGACTCTGCGCTTGGCCAAGAACTACATCTGGGCTCTGTCGGAGATCCTGCGCTCAGGCAAAAGCCCAGACCTGGTCTCCTTCGTTCAGACCCTTTGCAAGGGCTTATCCCAACCCACCACCAACCTGGTTGCGGGCTGCCTGCAACTCAATCCTCGGACTTTTCTGCCTGAACAGAACCAGGACATGCCCCCGCACCTGCCGACGGCCAGCGCTTCCTTCCCTGTACACCCCTACTCCTACCAGTCGCCTGGGCTGCCCAGTCCGCCTTACGGCACCATGGACAGCTCCCATGTCTTCCACGTCAAGCCGCCGCCGCACGCCTACAGCGCAGCGCTGGAGCCCTTCTTTGAAAGCCCTCTGACTGATTGCACCAGCCCTTCCTTTGATGGACCCCTCAGCCCGCCGCTCAGCATCAATGGCAACTTCTCTTTCAAACACGAACCGTCCGCCGAGTTTGAGAAAAATTATGCCTTTACCATGCACTATCCTGCAGCGACCCTGGCAGGGGCCCAAAGCCACGGATCAATCTTCTCAGGCACCGCTGCCCCTCGCTGCGAGATCCCCATAGACAATATTATGTCCTTCGATAGCCATTCACATCATGAGCGAGTCATGAGTGCCCAGCTCAATGCCATCTTTCATGATTAGAGGCACGCCAGTTTCACCATTTCCGGGAAACGAACCCACTGTGCTTACAGTGACTGTCGTGTTTACAAAAGGCAGCCCTTTGGGTACTACTGCTGCAAAGTGCAAATACTCCAAGCTTCAAGTGATATATGTATTTATTGTCATTACTGCCTTTGGAAGAAACAGGGGATCAAAGTTCCTGTTCACCTTATGTATTATTTTCTATAGCTCTTCTATTTTAAAAAAAAATACAGTAAAGTTAAAGAAATGCACCACGAATTTGGTGTAGCTGTATTCAGATCGTATTAATTATCTGATCGGGATAACAAAATCACAAGCAATAATTAGGAACTATGCAATTTTTAAACTAGTAATGGGCCAATTAAAATATATATAAATATATATTTTTCAACCAGCATTTTACTACTTGTTACCTTTCCCATGCTGAATTATTTTGTTGTGATTTTGTACAGAATTTTTAATGACTTTTTATAATGTGAATTTCCTATTTTAAAACCATGCAGCTTCATCAATTTTTATACATATCAGAAAAGTAGAATTATATCTAATTTATACAAAATAATTTAACTAATTTAAACCAGCAGAAAAGTGCTTAGAAAGTTATTGTGTTGCCTTAGCACTTCTTTCCTCTCTAATTGTAAAAAAAAAAAAAAAAAAATTGCACAATTTGAGCAATTCATTTCACTTTAAAGTCTTTCCCTCTCCCTAAAATATAAACCAGAATCATAATTTTCAAGAGAATAAAAAATTAAAAGATGCATTCCCTATCAAAACATATCAATTCAACACATTAGTTGCACAAGCTTGTATATACATATTATAAATAAATGCCAACATACCCTTCTTTAAATCAAAAGCTGCTTGACTATCACATACAATTTGCACTGTTACTTTTTAGTCTTTTACTCCTTTGCATTCCATGATTTTACAGAGAATCTGAAGCTATTGATGTTTCCAGAAAACATAAATGCATGATTTTATACATAGTCACAAAAATGGTGGTTTGTCATATATTCATGTAATAAATCTGAGCCTAAATCTAATCAGGTTGTTAATGTTGGGATTTATATCTATTGTAGTCAATTAGTACAGTAGCTTAAATAAATTCAAACCATTTAATTCATAATTAGAACAATAGCTATTGCATGTAAAATGCAGTCCAGAATAAGTGCTGTTTGAGATGTGATGCTGGTACCACTGGAATCGAGCTGTACTGTAATTTTGTTTGTAATCCTGTATATTATGGTGTAATGCACAATTTAGAAAACATTCATCCAGTTGCAATAAAATAGTATTGAAAGTGAGAGCAATTGTTGCATTTCTTCTTAAAGGGATTTTGTTTTCATTTCTGGGGAAAATAGTCGCTTTTTTGCTGAGTTAAAAAATACTAAACACTACATGTAGAATAAAAGAAAAGAAAAAAGGTTTACCTTGGCATATGTTCTTGTCTGTTTATCTTGCACAGGGAATCACCAGCTCTTTGTAGATAATGAAAAGACCTAATTGATATTTCATTATTTGTAATATGGGACTGGACAGAGGTACAAACAGTGTGTTTTTTCTCTGTTTTAGGTAGCTTAGCCTTTAGGCTTTTTATTTCCATTTTAAAAAATGATTGTTACATGTTTTCTTCTATTTCTTTCTTTAAAAAGGTGGATTTTATTAATTATTAACAAACAAGACATAAACAAGTATCCCAGCATAGTTTGTCTATACATTTAAGACATATAAAACATTACTATTTTCTTGGTGTTCTGTTATCTGCACATTTTTCTGAACTAAACAGTTTTATCTCGCAAATAACACTGTCCCAGAGAAATTTATATACTTTTGGAAAGTACCAAAGGGAAATGAGTTAAAGAAGCCAAGAGAAGTAACATTTTATAATTGTTCTATAAACATCTTGTGATGATTTCCATCATTTTTCCATGAAAAAGCATAATGGATTATTTGTACTGAAGAACACACTATTTGTACTGTATTTTAGGAAGGTGTAATTATTTCCTCCCCCCTCCCCCCACCCTTTGGGGCACTATTCTGTTGTTTCATGAACACAACTCACTGGAAAAACTTATGGAAGATTCTGTCTATTGTTATGTCCACTTCAAAAAAAAAAAAAGAGTTTGGCATTTCTTTTCCTCTGGATGTACTGACTGACAGTCATGATTCCTAGGGAATATCATTTTGGCACTTGTGCCCTGGCTCTACCGTGGTGCTCTGATTACTGTCATTAGTAACTCCATTGTTTCTACTCTGATTCGGGTGCCACATTGGATGACTACCCCCCTTCCCAAGCTTGTTCCTTTAATCTCCTTCTCATTGGTGATTTAGGGGTTCCAGAAAGCTGACCTCATTTAGCAAGCTGCTCCAGAAAAATGTGAGTAATGTAATGGACAGGAACAATTAGCCATACTAATAACATTGCCAATGAGGCTGTGTCAAGCTGTGACAGTAGCAGTAAGGAATACTTCGACGTTAAAAAAATGTTTGAGAGCAATTTAAAATATATTATTTTAACATGTTTTCTATCAGCCTTCATCACATGACAGAAATACTTTTAAGTTAGTCCCAACTTTATCTAAAATGCAGCAATCTCATTCCAACTGAATCAGAGTTGTTATTTTGGAATCAAGCTGTTGCTTCTATATCCTGGATTGTTCTCACTGTTCTTACTTTAAGAGACATAATACTGATATGATAGTTGAATACTACCAGTCTTCCAGCATAGGAGGTAATGAAGTGAACATTCAGATCTGATCTAATCTATTAAGTAGCTCAATTTCACCTGCAGTTAAAATTAGACATCTTCATGCAAACTAAAATCTGTTGCTGTAGTGAAGAGAAGAAATAAAAGAATGACATTTTAGGAATTCCAGCTTTCAAAATAGCAAACAGGAAAATCTAGACTGTGATCTTTTGTAAGGTAGAAACGAACACTGAAAGTTAGGTTTTTGTTTTGTTTTGTTTTGTTTTTCCATTTTGCCAATAGAACTTCATTCTAAAACATAGGGATTCTTTCAGTCAGTCAAGGAGTAACTCACATGCCACCATCTTTTATTCAAAGGCAGGCACAGATGTTCCTTCTGCAGGGGAGGATTTAATTTATGAAAATGATATTGTTTATGCATGAATGAACTGCATGCACTCTGCATAACACATAGCACTTCCATCTGATCAGAGAAATGCCACAAAACCAGTGCCAATGTCAGAAACATATTCTACAAATTTACTCACTTAAATGTTTAATGAATATTTGGAAGGCACTTTCAAACCATAAGAAACATTTTAAATTATCTTCTTTTATGAATTCCTACCCATATTTAAAAAAGACTCTTACAGCTTTTGTAACTGGCTAATGATTATACCCAGTTTGTAAGAAAAGAACATATTTTACTAAATGAAAACCAACCAAAAAAAAAAAAAAAAGAAAAATGCTGGCAAGTTTGGCTTCACTGGAAAACATATTTCTTTTAGTTTTGCTGTTTAATGCTTGTCATGAATAATATTTGGGATTCTATGTGTTTCTTCATCTTGAGCCATGACTATTCCTATCAAATAAGATGCTTAGGTATACTTGTTTAATGTGAAAATCCTATGAATAGTTATTTCTAGAAAAAGCTGGTATGTAAAATCAAGGGGAAATTTCATAGTCTAAGATGAAATTGAGCTAAATAGTGTAACTGGTGCATAATTACTGTTGAATAGGAACACTTCACATAACATATTTTATTTTACATAACCAATTGCAGCTATATAGTATGATCTATATACTTTTAATACTTAATTATAAATAAATTAAAATGAAAGATTATAATGCCTTAAGAATGTTCTACTAATCTTAGGTTTATAATATGTTATAGTAAAATAACATCTGAAATACATTTTGTGTTCTAATTTATTAATCTTAAAATCCCTGTTTTTACATTTGAAAGTCCTTACATTCTTACAAAATTAATGCATTTTCTGAAAGAAGCTAGCAATTACTAAAATGATATAAGGATCATTAGCTAACAGTTTGAATCAAGCTGTTTTAGTTCTATAATTATACAAGAAATTTAAAGTGAAAATATCTATTAAGCAATTAATAAAACTAGGTTTCAAAATATTGGCTGATTTTCTCCTAATGGAAAATGTAAAACAGCAAAACTGTTTCTTAAACTACACAAAAACCTCCTCACTTCTCTTTTTCTCTCCCTCTAACACCACTTATTTCTTGAAAATCACCTAAATAAAATCTTTAATTCCAGGGTCTGATGAAGAATAAAAGAGCCAAAGCAACATCTTGTAGAACACCAGGACTGAGAACTCTTGTTGTTACCATTGCAAAGAGGCATTCTGGCGTCAGATGCACAGTGATTTGTATGGTGGCATAATCATTGGCTGCTGGCCAGGCATTATGTTTCAGAGGACACTATTGTCAAGAACCATTCAACCAGAAATCTGCACTGTATGCACTCAAAAGTTGAGATCATCTGCCTTCCTATGACAGGAAGAATTTTGTGCTGGCAATTGACTCATGGACTCTCTTCACACACACTAAGGCTTGGTCCAATGGCTCTGATGGAATTAACTGTGCAGCCAAACTAGTGGCATTGACAAGACAAGGCCACAGTCTCTGGGGACTTCTGGTTAAATTGCTAATTTTAAATTGCAGAGTATTATGTTAATGCTGGATTAAATCTTCAGATACATTAAATGTGGATTTGGCCATCTAAGCATTATTATGTTATTTGCCCAGTTAATTTAGAGGTAGATGGACAGTGACAATAACTATCTCTACAGATCCACAATTCTAAGAGATGGATCCAATTGTGAAATGACATGGAGAGATAAAGAGTAAGTTCCATCTAGCATATATGAAATAACTTGGTAACTGACTTTTCTGTTAACAAGATGAAAAGCTAACCTGCTTTACACTTTCACATCTAAGGACAGACAACCAGAGAGGTGGCTTCACACACTAGGCCAGTGCTAACTAAGTGCTTTTCATTCACTTGCGTATTTCATCATCAAAGCAGCCTCCTGCCTTGTTTATAGATGGGGAAACTAGGAAGTTGAGATACCTAGATATTTGCATTTCTGTCTTCCCTTCTTCATTCAGGTTTTTCTTTCATTGCCACTTCCTCAAAGAAGCTTTTACTGATTCCCATTTAAAATAGCAACTGACTTCAACTCCACCAAAATCACTATACTGTCCCTCCCTCTTTCCAGAGCATCTGCCTGTCAAATGTTATCTTACGTATTTACTTGTTTAGCTTATTTTTAAACTATTTGTTTATTTTTAAACTATCTATCTCTAGGTCTTCTAAGCACCTGAGAAACAGAGACAAAGTTGTCTCTTCTGTGTGTTGATGTTCCTCTGGTGCTTAGAAGACCTAGAGGATCCTAAAAAAATATTAACTTTCCAAGGGAATTGAAGAACACTAGGCCGGGCGTGGTGGCACGTGCCTGTAATCCCAGCACTTTGGGAGGCCGAGGCGGGTGGATCACGAGGTCAGGAGATCGAGACAATCCTGGCTAACACGGTGAAATCCTGTCTCTACTAAAAATATAAAAAAATTAGCCGGGCGTGGTGGCGGGTGCCTGTAGTCTCAGCTACTCGGGAGGCTGAGGCAGGAGAATGGTGAACCCAGGAGGCGGAGGTTGCAGTGAACCGAGATCATGCCACTGCACTCCAGCCTGGGCGACAGAGCAAGACTCCGTCTTAAAAAAAAAAAAAAGAAGAAGAAGAAGAACACTAATGTAATGCTAAAGCCTATGCTATAAGTCAAGTCAGTTGAGAATGGAGAGGACCACAGATTATTTTCAGTCCAGCAAATGTTATAAACATTAATTCTATGACAAGAAAACAATTGAAACTAATTTCTATCATACTGCATGGCACCAAACTCCCCCCACTTCCTTTTTGAGGATCATGAGTTGTCAGTTATTATTTCTTTTATTGATATCAATTGGTTAAATATAATCTAGAATCGGAATAAAAACAATTATAGGCTTTTTCCAGACCATGTATTTCAATGCATGTTCTTTTTTCCTTTCTGTTCATTATTCTTTCAGTAATTGTTTTTGTTCTATTTTTAGTGTTATGTAAAATTACTCTAGCTCATAATTTCTATTTTAAAGTGTTCAGTGCATAAACTTAGCACATCAATACTATCTTTTTAGTGTTCGCTCTCAATGATATCAGTTAAGAGATCATCATCACTTTTGGTGACGTCAGTGAAGGGGTATTACAATCTTAAGAGAACTGTTAATCCCTTTCCACTGGTGTCACTAACAATTGTAGTGCTTGTTTACTCATAGCAAGTACGTGACTAAGTAATGTTAACATCAAAGCAGAAAGAGGATAATAAAGTGTTCTAAAAAGAAAATTTGGTGGCTGGGTGCAGTGGCTCACACCTGTAATGCCAGCACTTTTGAGAGGCCGATGCAGGTGGATTGTTTGAGCCTAGGAGTTTGAGACCAGTCTGGGCAACATGGTGAAACCTCGTGTCTACAAAAAATACAAAAATTAGTGGTGCATGATGGCATGCATCTATAGTCCCAGCTACTCGGGGGCTCAGGTGGGAGGATCACCTGAGCCTGGGGAGGTCAAGGCTGCAGTGAGATGTGATTGCACCACTGTACTACAACCTAGGTGACAAAGTGAGACCCTGTCTCAAAAAAAAAGAAGATGATGATTTGAGATAACGTCACTTGTTACTGTTAACAGTTAACTGAATAATCTTTATTCTAGTCAGTGCCTAAATACATAATAAATGATAGTACAAATGCATAGAAATTATAACTAAACCTAAGTAGTGATATTTATCACAATATTTCTTTACTAGAAGAACTTCTTTGTTAATAGAGGCAAGGCTACTTGTTTAGATATCTTAAAATATCAACATAAGATTTTTGGATAAATAAATGAATGAATCCTTGACTCTGGCATATTAAAAATATTAAGCAAAGAGATCTTTGCTTCCCAAAGTTTTATTTTTGCCTAATTAACTACTGGTGCATTTATATTAAAACATATTGTCATATATATATATATATATGATACGTGTGTGTGTATATATATATATGCTATACTTGGCTGAGTAGTATCCCCTTCCCTTGCCCACCTCTATCCCAAATGTATGCCCATCTAAAACCTCAAAATGTGGCCTCATTTGAAATACTGTCTTTCCAGATTTAATTAAGATATAAGATGTAAATTGATATGAGTTCATGCTGGATTAGGGTGGGCCCTAAATCCAATCACTGATGTCCTGATAAGAAGCAGACAGAACACACAGACACACAGCATACAGGAAGGATGGCGTGTGAAGGTAAAGGCAGAGACTGGAGCAATGTGTCTACAAACCAAGGGGCCCCAAGGATTTGGGGCAAACATCAGAAGCTGGGAAACAGACAGGAATTCTCAGCTTCTCCTTCTGAATCCCTAAGAAGGAATCAACCCCGCTGATACCTTGATTTTAAACTTCTTGTCTCCAGAACTGTAATACAATACATTTTTGTTGTCTTAAGCTACGCAGTTTCTGGTGATTTGTTATGGCAGCCCTAGGAAACTGATAGGTATACTAAAATCTCTAATGAATTGATGTTAAATATATATAAGTATAGGGGAGTTCATTTAAATTCTTCTGAAAATGTCTTCTTAAACTTTTAATGATACAATATATAACAACCAGTATACTTAGCTGGTATCAGGTGTGATATTTAAACAAGCTGACAAACAACAGCTATTTAATAAACATTTGAATTATATAAAAGTTGTATTGTTTATTGTTCATGTAAATGACTTCAACTGACATCGACATTTAGTGAAGTGCAAATGGGCCTAGCCAATAAACTATGGGTAATTTTTTTAAAGTCTCATTTTTGAATTGCCAAAGAAAGTATCAAATATCAGCTATTATGTATTCTTCATGTGAAGAAAATGTCATATTTATTTGATTTGTGGAGCAGCATTATATTAATAGAGCTTCTGAAAGAACAAATGTAGCATTTTCCTGATTTTGCAGACACTCATTTAACACACAATTTCATATTTTAAAGTACATAATTTTTTAAAAAAATAATTCTAGTCCAGATGAATTTAAGTGCCATGACTTCTAAAAATTCTGTCTCTATTTTTGGGTTTTATAGGACCTTGAGCCAGTACTGTTCTGGTGAGCTTAAGAGGCTAAGACTTCAACTTTAGTTATATGGGGCTTTCATCTGGTTGTCTATTTTGTTTGCTCTAAATACAAGTAAGTGTTTATTTCATCTGAATGTATTTAAAGTTTTGGTTTTACGTAGATCTGGGGTTCTGTCTTGTTTTTAATCTTTATTGGTCTGTTTGTTTGGGGATAGTTGGTACTTTCATCTCTTATGCTTGTTTCTTTTTCATTTTGTGCCCACCCTTAGTCAGGTGAACATCAGTGAGGAATAAAATTTTATTGTTTTAAACGTCTGAAAAAATTCAAAAACCACATCATAATTCTGCCTCTGCCAACTGATAAAGATGCTAACTTATTAAGACAAAATGTTATGCAAGAAGACTTTATTGGAATAGAGAAACTTCCTTTTTTATGTAAAAAATACGAACAGAGACATGTGCCTTTCTTGTGACAAGTGTGATATGTGTGTGGATTAGAGGTCTGGAATGTGGCAGCATTTGGGTACTTGGAGGAGAGAATTTGAGTAGGGTAGAAAGATAGACAGGGAGCAAAGGATGATTCTCACCCAATAGAAAGCAGAGTGAAGAAAGAAACGGGAATTGTTTTTTGCATTTTATTATTTGAGCTGTCGGATCAAGTCTTTCCATAAGCCATCCTTACACCTCTAAGTACGTTTTATTATTCTAAGCTGGTTTGACATGGATTTTAAGCCACACACAAGAATTGCCTGATACAAGAGAGGCCTTGATTTTGTTATTGCTTGCTCATTTTTATACACTAAGATGGAGAAAACCCTGGACATACTGAAGACAAAATTGAGGAAGGTGTTGGGTTGAGTGGAGGGTAGAAGATCTGTAATATAGGTATAGAATTATATTAAACAGGAAGGACACTTATATCCAGATATAGGAGTCAGGGTACAAAAAGAGAATTTTAGGAGTAAGGGTAACAGAGTAGCAGAAGTTTATTCTTATCAGGTCCTGGTATATGACAGCGGAGGCATGCTGACCCTCTGAGTAGGGGAGTTAAAGGAGAACACTGAAGGTTTAGAATAACTTCTCTAAGGATAGAAAGAGAAAGTTTCATCAAGACTAATCAATAATAGGGCAGCAGGGCTTAGGGTCAAGCAAAGTTCAGAGACCATGATAATATAGTAGTTTGTAGTAGCCTCAATCCATCTAATTCTGCAACATTTTCTCAATGGCCCATACTTAGCAGTAGTAGTGTTTTATGGCATTTAGACAACAGAAGTGAAAGCACTGGTAAGAGAGAAGTTGGAGTGAAACACCATGGGGCTCAGAAAAGCAAAGTTGATCCATCTGATACATGGGCAAGGATGTTCCTGAACAATTCTGCAGTAAGTTGGAAGATAGAAAAATTACCTAATGAAATTGTAGATCTGGGTAAGGAGATTTTTGGTAGAATATTGTAAGGCTAATTGTCTTCTCTTAACCATATGAGATAGGGTTTTACAAGGGAGGGAGATAAGCAAGCATAATTTAGAAGAACTGTAGGGGGTCCCAGGCAGACTCTTTGGCTGGAAAATTACTCTGATAGCAAGAAATTAGCCCCAAAGCAAAGATGAAAAGTAGGATGCTTCCAATTAAACATGTGATAAGGTCAAACCTCAATCAAGAGTGTGGCTAGAAGGCACAGCTCACCTGGACAAAGATGCTTGTAAGAATATTAGGAGCATATACCACAACAACCTGACTTGGACCCAAAGTTGAGAGAGGCCAGTCTCAAAAAAATTTGTGGGAATGGCTTTTGCATAATATGATACTTATATACATATATGTTACATATCATATATATCATATTAAAAAGAAAAAAAACCCTGTTTTTTCTTCTGTTCTTTCATATAACACTTCTGACAACAAATGTGTAGTTCTTCCCACACCAAGAAATTCTCTAGTTCTTGGTGGACATCTCCTGGATGTCCTACAATTCAACTCAATTCTCACACAACTGCTCAGAGTCAGTGCAGATCCACAGAATAAAAGCTCAGTCCCGAAAGACTATCCCCCACTTCAGATGTCAATCACAAGTCTCGACTTCCTTTATTTCTGACTTACCAGCTATAAATTGGAGGAAACCCCTCTTTCATTCAATAATTTGCTAGAATGGCTCACAAAACTCTGGGAAACATTTACTTATGGCTACCAATGGATATAACTCAGAAACAGCCAAATGGAATAGATACAGAGGGTGAAAAATGGGGGAGAGACCACAGCACAACTCTCTCAGCATCTCCATGTGTTCACCAACCCAGAAGCTCTCAGAACTCCTTCCTTTAGGGCTTTTATGGAGCTTTATCAAGTAGGAATGATTCATGAAATACTGGCACTGGTGATTAACTCAACCTCCAACCCCTTTCCCCTCCCTCAACACGGGGGTGAGGCTAAAAGTTCCAACTCTGTAATCACAGGGTGAGCTTCCCTGGCAACTAGTCCTCTTATCCTTAGGGGGCTTGTGAAAGTCACCTTATTAACATAAATTCAGGTGTGGTTGAAAGGGTATTGTTTTGAATAACAAAAGATGTGCCTTTTTTTTTTCCTTTATCTCTCTGAGTTGTTTCAGGAGCTAGGGACAAAAGCCTAATACTATAATAACAACAATAAAAATTCAACTTTTGCTTTTATCTCTTGGAAATCACAAGGATTTTAGGACCTCTGTCCAGAAGCCAGCGATGAAGATCAAACTACATATTTCTTATTATATCACAATTTCACACATGTACATGATATCTGTAAGATAAGTGAACTACATAAAGTAAGTTCATAAAGTTTCTGTAGGAGTTTTGTCCATTTACAAACAGTTTGTAAGCTAAAAGTATCTGTGACAAGGCTCAATCAATTTAGAAGTTCATTTTTCCAATGTTAAGGACATGCCTGTGACACAGCCTCAGAAGGTCCTGATGGCATGTGCCCAAGGTGATCAGGCTACAACTTGGTTTTATACATTTAGGGAGACATAAGACATCAATCAATACATGTAAGATGACTATTAGTTCAGTCCAGAAAAGCAGGACTACTGAAAGTGGGGGCTTCCAGGTCATAAGCAGATTCAAAGGTTTTCTGATTGGCAATTGGTTGAGTTATTATCTAAAGACCTAGAATTAATAAAAGGGAATTTATCATGCAGATGAAGCTTTAGGTAGCAGGCTTCAGAGAGACGAGATTGTAAAGGTTTCTTATCAGACTTAAAAGAGTCTGTTCTACTAGAATTAAGGTCTCAGTGTTGATGTTAATGCTGGTCAGCTGTGCCTGAATTCCAAAAGGGAGGGGGGTATAATGAGGCATGTCTGAGTACCCTTTCCCATCATGGCATGAACTAGTTTTTCAGGTTAACTTTGGAATGTCCTTGGCTGAGAGGAGGGTCCATTGAGATGGCTGGGCAGCTTGGAATTTTATTTTTGGTTAACAAGTTCAACATTAAAAACCTCTGTACCTCCAACTTTGTATGGATAAAAAGAAGGCTGAAAAAGCTACTTGGCTGTAATCATGGGCCATTTCATTTTTCTAATCTGAAAAGGAGGATAAAATGGAGGGCAGAACCAAAAGCCCAGCAGCTGGAGCCAAGAGCTGCTGAGAATGATGAATTAGCGAACCACTCTCAGAGAGCAGATCTGGTTGTGAGATAGGAACATTCTCTATCTTAGGGTCTATGAAACTGGCAACACATGCCTCCTGAATTTCAGAATTGCTATGGACCATTTACTGTGATGTGCTTTCTATATTTTTCCCTTTTTGATGGGAGCATCTATCATGATTATCCTCTCCCTGTCTCATTATTGTATGTTAGATTTGTGTGGGAAGATAACATGTGTTTTTAGTTCCTAGGTTCCCAGAATAAGAGGAGCACACTCAAAGAGCCACATTCATGAGATACTGGATTTTTCACTTGATATCATAATTGGATGAGACTTAAAAGAAAGTGAGCATATTTTGCAAATGGGAGGGATGTTAACCACTGACAACCACACCCATAGGGTCCATTGTATTAGCCCGTCTGCAAAGATGGCTGCCAACAATTCCTTCTGTCCATACATATATTCCCCTTTTTAATGTGACTATTTCACCTGCCAGCTACTGAAGGGCTTTATTTCCATTTCCCCTTGTGACTTGTTTGACTAACAGCAAGAAGCAAAAGTAATGCTATTCCAATTCTAGACCTGGGCCTTAAGAGGCATGACAGCTTCTGCTTTCACTCTCTTGAAACTTAATGTCATTTTTTTAAAGCTTAGGCTAGACTACTCATCATGAGGGACCACATGAAAAGGGATAGGCCCAGCTAGTTTCCACCCATTCCAGCCACTCCAGATGAGATGCCAGACATGCAAATGAAGCCATCTTGGATATTTCAGCTCCAGCTGAGCTTCCAGCTAAATGCAAGTACATTCAGTTGATACCTCATAGAGCAGAACCACTGAGCTGACTTCACGCAAGTCACAGAATTGTAAGAAATAACAAGTCATTGTTGATTTAAGTCAATACATTTAAGGGGTTTTTTTTGGTTATCCAGTTGTAGATGAATTATACAGCCTGGGGGAAAAAGAAGATAGCACACTGTTAGTTGCCTCATCGATATTTATCCCCAACTTCTTTTTCCTTGTTAGTAGGTCTCATCTCCCACCTGGAAGCTGAAAACACCTTTCCCAGACTCTCTGGAAGCTACAGCACAGGCATGTTGCCCAATTCTAAACAATAGGACATGAGAGGAAGTCTGCTGGGTGGAATATTTGGAAACAATTTTTTTTCTCGTTAAGAAAAAAGAAATGCCCAAGGAAAACCTTGAAATGCCCCTTCCATTCTTGCTTTTGGACATTTTTTGGGAGAGGATATGATGCTTAGCACTCCTGCAGCCACCTTGGGGCCAACAATAGAATCCTTGTTGCTACCTGGTGACAGTGAAGTAGAAAGCTACAAAATTCTTGATTTCTAATGACATCATATGGGATGAACCAACCCAGTAACAGTCTGACTCTGGACCTCTTTTAATGTTAGAAATAAAATCTTATTTGTAAACCACTGTTAGTTGTACAGGTTGTTGACATAGGCACTGAAGTGTCCCCAAATGGTGATGAATAATGAAACAAAAGTCAAAGACAGCAAGTCTAGTGCCAAATTTTTTGATGCCTATGGGTAAGAAGCTGAACACAGTGAGCTATTTTTTCTTTTTTTATTTTTTATTTTTGTGGGTTATATATAGATGTATATATTAGTCTGCTATTTTCAATAGTGAGAAGGGATGTTGCCATTTAGTATAATGCCTTTTTCACAGCTATCGTAGAAACTGTATATACATGTAGTACAGAAAATGAGGATAGATTTCTGACTTAAACTGCCTATTTCATTTGTGTGCCTGGTTACACCTAATTTAAGACTACAATACAGCATTGCTAGCAGTTACTGTGAAAATATTTCAAGCTCCCTATTTGGTGGAAATACATTTCATTTTTTTGTTCCAAGTTTATGAATATTAGAACCTACCTAAAAAGGAGCTTTTAAAAATTTGAGGAAAGGAAAAGGGAGGGCCTACTCTTCTTGCCTGTGTTACTTCTTGTTACTGCTGATTGAGATGCTAGAGATCACATTGGGTGAGATGTGTCTTAGAATACAGCTGAGCAATTCACTTTTAACAGTTTCCATCTGAGTACAAAAAACTGGCATGTGCAGAAAATTCGATATTCTGACTTGGTGGGATTCTAGGATTTGTTCTATTTTTTTATTTCTGTAATTGTTGTAGGGACATATGGCCCTGTACCTTTTGGGCAGCAGGAGCCAGAATAGCAGGAACATTCAGACAAAATTCTCACTCAGCATGAGAGGGAAGCAGTCCCCTGACACACTGATGAAGTGCCCATTTAGCATTACAAGTGTTTGAGAGGTGGACACACAACTAAAACTCACCTCACTCAAAATATATATTGACACAGAAAAAGTAAATACAATCTGCTGTCATTAACCTTTCTTCTCACCAATGAGATATGTTAAATATCTGAAATTAATAAAGGAATTAAATTTAAAAAGTTTACTCATTCATGCATTTAACACATTTATTGAGCATCTGTTATATAAATGCACTGTTTTAGGCACAAGAGATAGAGCCATAAACAAGCAGATTCAATCACTGTTCTCAACTGAGGTACTACTCTGATATAAGAGAGGAGACAGAAATAAGTAAACATTATAAATCAACTACTTTTACACAGTGTAAAGTGCAATTAAGAAATTATTATTGAATAGAGGTCAATTTTGGAATGGTTGGGCAGGGAAGACCTTCGGAGGTGACATGAAGTTGGCCTGGGCACCATGGGAAGCTATGCCATAGTGAAAAGTGTTCCAGACAGAGTAGACAGCAACAGCAGAGGCCCTGAATGAGAATGAACTTGGCTTATCTGAAGAGTAGAATGAAGGCCAGAGTGGTAGGATACATACTAATAATAGAAGAAAAATGATAGAAAAGAGAGGGTTTGAGTAGGTGGGCAGGAATTGGACAACATGGTGTCTCATATGTCATAAAAGAAGTTTGGATTTTATTCTACCTGCAGTGAGAAGTTGTTAATAAAAAAAAAATCTATATACTGGAGTTTGAGAAAGAACTATGTCGATGATAGCATAAACCCTCAATCATTTGTCACATAAACTCCAAACTTCAGCAGAGACTTAGGGAGATCAAAGGGACTATCATAGGATTACCCACTGGCTAAAATTCAGATCCATGGCAGTTGGTCCTGACTGGAATTAGACTTCCTTGTCTGTTGCCCTCATTGCAGTGGGTCTGAATGTCTCTGTCGACTGTGAATTCGTCTCCCTCTATCTGTGGCATTGAGAAGGTGGCCCAGACTTCTGGAGTCTGTCCCATTGGCCTATTACCTGGGGATTTGCTGCCTTTCTTCTGGAAGTTTGGGTATTTGTTTTCAGGACATATTTAAAGGCCTCCTGAAAGCAATGTTAACAATAGCAGAATGTTTTTTATGGTCTTCTACTCAGACTTGGATTTCTAAGAACCAGGGATGGAGACTGTGTTTCCAGATCTAGTCAAATCCCTTCCAAACATAAAGCAACAAAGTGCCTTTTAAACTAGGACTTGTACTGTTTAATGTTCTGGAAACAAATACCCAAGCTTCAGCCAAAGGAGGGAAAGCAATGTTCAGGAAGCTTCCTGAAAGTTTTTTGAAAGCAATTTTCATGCATTAGTATTTTACACACACACACACACACACACACACACACACACACACACACACTGCTAATGAGACAATTGATCTTCAGGAACTAACATGAAATAATTGGGGTCTCTTGGTATTATTGTTATAGATAAATATTGAAGAAGTTCATTCATTCTTTCAGACATTAATTGAGCACTTACTGTGTACTAGGAACTGTGATAGATACTGGGAATTTAATGGTGAACAAGATAAATTCTCTGCCATCAAGGAGCTTATATTCTAACAAACTTAAAATTTACTGAGTGTTCTCCGTATTTCAGCATTGTTACTAACTGCACTAACTCAGTGGGGAAGCTAGACAATAAACAAAGAAGCATGTAATAAGAATTAATAGTAAGTGCTGTAAAGAATACTAAAGCAGGTTATGGTAGAGAGATTAATGGCAGCCTGAAGATGTCCATGTTTCAATCCCCAGAACCTGTGAATATGTTACCTTACAAAGCAAAAGAGGCTTTGCGAACATAATTAAGGGTTATCTGGGCAGGCCCAATATAATCATAAGAGTCCTTACAAGATGAAGGCACAAAAGTCAAAGACATAGGAAAAGAGATTTAAGGATAGAAACAAAGAGGACAGATGTTACACTGCTGGCTTTGAAGATGGAAAAAGTGAACACGAGCCAAAACAAATAAAACATAGAACAAAACAAAATCCACAGGTGACCTCTAGAACAGGGGTCCCCAATCTCTGGGCCATGGACCAGTACCTGTCTGTGGCCTGTTAGGAACCAGGCCGCCCAGCAGGAGATGAGTGGTGAGTGGCAGACAAGCAAGCATTATCACCTGAGCCCTGTCTCCTGTCAGGTCGGTGGCAGCATCAGATTCTCATAGGAGCCTGAATCCTACTGTGAACTGCATATGCAAGGGATCTAGTTTGTGCCCCTTATGAGAAACTAATGCCTCCAAAAGACTCACAACGCCAAACTGCCCCCATCTGTGGCAAAACTGTCTTCCACAAAAAGGTGGAAGTGCCAAAAAGGTTGGGGACCGCTGCTCTAGAAGCTGGAAAAGAGGAGACATATTTTCCTCTAGAGCCTACAGAAGGATTACAGGCCTGCTGGCACCTTGATTTTAGTCCTGTGAAACTGATTTTGGATTTCTGACCTCCAGAAATATAAAACAATGCATTTGTTTTGTTTCAAGTCACTAAATTTGTGGTAATTAGATACAGCAGCAGTAAGAAATGAATACACAGGTTTACAGGATGGTGAATTATGGAGGGTGCTCAGGAGTGGCCTCTTTGAGGAGCTGGCCTTCAAACAGAAAAATGAGCAAAGTGAAGGAATGGACCATCTGGTGAGGAGAAAAGCGTTCCAGCCAGAGGGAACAGCAAAAGCAAATGCTCTGAGAAGGGATTCCTCTCAATGTGTTTGAGGACTAGCAAGAAGGCTTTGTGTGAATGAGCAAGAGGAAAAAGTTGGTAGGTGATCTCAGAGACATAGCCAGGGTCCAGATTAGGGAGGACCTTTCGACTTGCTAAGCATTTGGACTTTATTCCAAGAATAATGGGAAGTTATTGGAAGGTTGTGAGCCGAGTTATACACTTTTGTTATTTTTAAAAGGCACAATGTAACTACAAAGTGGAAAATCGGCTCTGGGCTGTACATATCAGCACAGGGGAAAGGGAAAGCAGAGAGATGGGTTGGGAGAGCTGAGACTGAAGTTATCCAGCTGAGGGGTGCAGAAGTGCGGACTGCAATGACAGCAGGCAGAAAGGACTATCTGTTCTAGACAGAATGGACAGGAATTTGCTGGTAGATTGGATTGAAGGTATGAGACAAAGGAGACATGGATGATATCAAGGATTTTGATACTATAGATTTGAAACATTCTGAGAGGGACAGGTTTGTGATGGAAAATCATGAGTCTGGTTTTAGAAGCTTATTGGACAGCCAAGTAGAGATGTCAGGTAGGCAGTTGGACATAATACCTGAAGTTCAGGACAGTGGTTGAAGCTGGTGTCATCATTTGCAGAACCCTGGATAGTACATAAAGCACAGGACAGCATGTGTGGATAGATCCTAAAGACAGAGCCCTAGGGCATTCCAGCCTTTACAGTCCTGGAAAAAGGCAGCTTATCCAAGGAAAAAAAGAAAGAAGCAAACACAACTCTCATTACTTCCATCTTCAGGACAATTCAAAGCCACTGTTTTTGACTTCCTAGCTTGAGTGAAGCTTGAAAAATGGCAACTTGCACCTTTGCAAAACTCCTAATGAGTAGCCATTGGCTTGGTCTGTTTGCCCTGGCTCTGGGTGAGCTTTTAAAATGCCAGTGAGCTCTAATTGTGTTGATTGCCTAACAGCTGTGAATACAAGATGCTGACTCCAGAACTGCAACTCATTTTGCGAAGGGCACCATCCTTTTCCCACTAATGACTGCTGAGCAGAGCCACCTGAAGCCTGCATGGGGTTTAGCAGCAGCTGCCTTCTGCTCTAAGAAATAGCTCACTGCAGTCAGATCAAACTGAAGCTCTTCCTTGCTTTTCCTCGAAGCTTGGGTACTTATTGTTGGAGCATTAAACAGTAAGAGTCCTAGATTAACTGGTGCACAGTGCTTTATGTTTGATAGGGATTTGGTTAGGCCTACAAACCATCTGAACTAAGAACCTTGAGAAACTCCTGCTATAGTTAGCTCTTTCTGTGACTTTGCAGTGTGACCAGGAATGAGGAAAGAATAAGAATTTGCTGCCTCTATGATAGAACTGTTTAGGCACTAGAACACTGGAACTAGATCTACAACCCATGCATTTAATTTCCTCTTCAACTCCTCTACTCCTTTTTTCAATATGATGGTAATGACCTTGTTTAAAAAAAAAAAAAAAAAAAGCCTTCTGCTTTACTTCCTACTCTGCTCCTCTTCCCAGGCACTCACTTTCTTCCTGACTGCTCCCGCATTATAAATACTCAGCTCCCTGTGTTATCACCCTGCTTAGAGCAGCCATTATCAGCCTTGGCTGAACATTGGAATTACCTGGGAACCTTTAAAAATCCGGAAGTCTGGGTCTCGCCTCCAGAGATTCCAGCTTAATTGCCTTGAGGGTAGCCTGGATATTTGGGTTTTCAAAAGTTCCCCATGTAATTTTAATGTGCAACCACTATTGAGTATCACTATCCTCCAGACTCTCTTGTGTTTTCCAAATTAACGAGCAGCTGATATTAGAAATCTCACTTACCAGGAGAAAAGGGTGAACACCCCCCTCCTAGCCCCCGCGGGGTCGTCTCCTTTTCCAGGTGACACTTCTTTATAGCAGTGCGTGAAAGAGAAGCCCTGCTGCTTGTAATCTCCCTCAAGGGAGTGTAAGATCTAGGCAAAGACAAGATTGCAGAGGAGATACCTTGGGGGAAAGGTAGGATCCTAAATACTTACACCTGGAGGCACTTACCTTTAATACTGAATTTGTCAGATGCAAATTTGTCTATGCAAACCAGGGCCTTATCTCTAGCTTCCCCTCAGGCGTTTTGGGAAGTGCGCTAGTACTCCGTAACAGGGTTGTAAAGCACCACCTCTGCTCGCCAGGGAACCCTCTGGAAAGGAGGTGGAAAAAGAGGCTTCCACCCTTGCAACTCAAAGTGTGTTCCTTGGCCAGCGGGATCCATTACCTAGTATTTTCTTAGATATGTGGTATTTGGGGGCCAGTCCCACACCTATTCAATAAGAATCTCCATTTGAACAAGACGCCCAAGGGATGATATGCAAGTTTGAGGAGGGCTGGTTTAACTTGAGGGTAACGAAAAGTGCGAAACCGTACTTTGCAGGAGAAGCTAGGCGGAGGGAGCCACTTATTCTTCCTCTTGCAGCTGGGTCTTTTTGTAGTGAGTGGCGAAGCGGGACGCTGGCAGGCCAGGGTGCTGGACTGGGTCAGGCGCGGCCCCGCCTCCCTCCTGGGTCCTTGCCCTGCGCGCGGTTGCTGTGGCAGCGCAGGACGCGGCTAGAGCTGGGGCTGCCGCGCCCTCCACCTCCTCCTCCAAAGGCCTCCCCGTACCCCTGGCTCGGGCCCAGCCTGCGGCTCCGCCATGCCCTGGAGGAGGCGCAGGAACCGGGTGAGTGCCCTGGAGGGCGGCCGGGAGGAAGAGGCGCCCCCGGAGGCTGCCCCTGTGCCTTCGGCGCTGTTAACGTCCCCGCAGCAGACGGAGGCGGCGGCCGAGCGGATTCTGCTTCGGGGCATCTTCGAGATCGGGAGGGACAGCTGTGACGTGGTACTGAGCGAGCGAGCACTGCGGTGGCGGCCCATTCAGCCCGAGCGCCCGGCGGGTGAGTGTCAGGCCCCAAGCGTCTTCGCTTCCCTCCACGCCTCCTCCCTCTCCCCGGCCCAAGGCCTGCCACCCGCGCGCTTTCGCTCCACCCTCTCCTTCTCTCTCCTCCCCTCCCCGGGCTCTCCTCACAGCCCGGACTCTCCTCACAGCCTGGACAGGTTACCGAGTCCCCAAGTCGCCGCCGCCTCCTTCCCAACCGGGAACTCACGCCCCTCTCCCCACCCCAGAACCCCCAGGGATTCATTTCGCTAACTAGCCTTCTCCCGCCTCCGGGACCTTCTCCGGACAAACGTCACACTCAGCTTTTGTTCAGCGTCTCAGCAGAAAGTCTTGAGCCCCAAAGGGGAGGTGATTTACAAATGTGAGAAGGTCACCTACTCCGCCCCTCCAAGTTGAAAAAGTTTTAATCCATCAACTTTGATGGTACATTGAAACTATAAACATTTTACAGATTATGCATACACAGGAGTTCTGAATCCAACTCTCATTTTGCTGACTTGAAAATGTAACCCCAGAGCTTTGGGAGCGTTTCTGGATTTTTTTCTGCCCCTCACCTTCCTTGTCATTGTCAAGAATTAAGACTTCTTCAGGCTCAGTCTAGAAACTTTTGATTTTTAATATTGACCCTAGAATATTGGATCACAGTTTTGCGATACTTAGTTACGTCAAGCGGTTTGCTCACGTTTGCCTTTAGTGACTTAAAATTTTAGTTACCTAAAAAAGTTAGAATGCTGTAGTTTACAACAGAAATACTTGGAGTCTATTTTCACGTCTTAGTCAAATGGCTTTATAAACTTACAGATAACTTATAAAGACCATTTTACAAGTCTTGTAGACTTTCATATAGTCTTAGAAAGTCCAAACTCGAGAAATACTCCCCATTGTTGAATTAGCTCAGCTGTGAGTGGTGAAAGAGATGAAATGGGGGAGGAACTACATCAAGGTTACTCTACTTGCTAGGAGATGACTTGTGGGAAACGGAATTTGGTATTCAACCTCTTTTAGCTAAATACAAACTTATGAAATTAAAAAAATTTGCCTTCCCCTGTTGGAAAACAAGACACAGTGTGCTATTTATGTTACAGAATAGAAAGACTCACTGTCTTCAAGTTTCTTGCTCAAAAGTCTAACGAAATGAAACCAACTAGCCAGGGTCTCAGCACTGGTTGCGATTGTGAATTCTGCCTGTGCTGCATGTGCCATGGTCGCTCACTTCATGAAAACAGTCTTTGGCCTTAAAGTGTTTTCAGGTGTTCTAAAAGCCAAGGTGTAGTATTTTCTTGAACCTTTTAAGTTAAAAGCTAGGCATATAGCTATAGAATTATTTGTAAGTCTTTCAGGCAATTCGAGTTATGCAATATAGAAGTTTATAATTAGAGTTTGGATTAGCCCAGAGAGTCAATTTAACCTACAACGCAGCTGAAATACTATAAAATTAAAATGAGACATTGTGCAATGAGAGGTCATACAAACCAATGTTGCAGTATTTGTGTACAAAAAAAGCAAACAATGACATGAGAAAAATGCTGTTTTTTATTGAGTGGTGATTAAGGAAAAATAGGTTTAATTAGCGCACCCCTGGCAGTAGAGTTCTAAAATACATCTTGATAGATTTGTAACTTTAAAGGTTGTAAGCACTGATTCTTTGTTTAATTATGCCCTAAAATCATTTGATTGTCTCTTTCCTTCAAACAGGTGTACCCTTTTTTCTTTGTAATTAAGAGCTGGTATTCAAACTACTTTGGGCCTCTAAAATTGGGGACACAGAAGCCTAGAGCCTTAGTAAGTACTTCTATTTATGGAAAAAAACAAGAGATGTTTTGTTTAGGTAAAATATAGCCAGACATGGTGGTGCGTGCCTGAAATCCCAGCTACTTGGGAGGCTGAGTCAGGTGAATCGCTTGAACCTGGGTGGTGGAGGTTGCTGTAAGCCGAGATCATGCCACTGCACTGCAGACTGGGCAACAAGAGTGAAATTCCATCTCAAACACAACAAACAAAAACAAACACTGGGAAATAAAAAGGAGATATTAAGAGGTGATATATTTAAATATTAGAAGTACTCTCTGTTGTTGAATAAGCTTAGATGTGAGTGGTAAAAGATTAAATGGAAGAGGAGCTACATCAAAGTTACTGTACTTGGGAGGACGTGATATGGTAGGATGTGGTGGGGAGAGAGCATGTCCATTGCTGGTTGGCAAGTGACTGGCTGCCTCAGAAAAGGATGAGGGTGGGTAGAGGAGGTCACTGGAGATTATTTTAACATACCTATATTTTCAAGACTGCTTAGTTTTTAAACCTCATAGTACCTTAATTGTTTTCACTGATGAAATAAAATACTATGTGATCTTTTTCTAATTTTCCATCTTGAGTGATGAGCAAAGACATTAATGTATTTTATGAAGACTTTGACTGCCAAAATTGGGACAAATTGATGGTCTTGTTGGCAGGGTAAATGAGCATAACTGTAGTAATTGTAGTTCTTTTTATTGGGTTCAGGGGTGACCTGGAATAATGGATGTGTTACCCTTCCCTGTAGAAGTGAGGCTTTCAAAAAGAGGCTATAAGTCAAGTTGGGAGGCACAAAAGTATCAGCACTTTTTTGGGATCTTTTTTAGGTAGAAAAATATTTAAAATCAAACGTGTGATGTTATGCATGTGCTTCTTAAGCACGTTAACTCAACCAGATCCAACAGCTGGTCTAATAACTTTTTAATTGTTTAAAAAAATTTTAATTGACACATTGTAATTGTACATATTTATGAGATACTATTTGACGTTTTGATATTTATGTTGTGCAGTTATCCGATCAGAGTAGTGTTTCCTTCATCTCACACGTTCATCATTTCCTCACACGTTCATCATTTCCTTGTGGGTTAGAACATTCAAAAGACTCTGTTCTAGTTATTTTGTAATATACAGTATTTTACTGTTAACCATAGTCACCGTACTATGCAACAAAACCCCAGAATTTATTCTTCCTACCTAGTTACAACTTTGTGTCTGTTGACTAACCTCTCTCCATCCTTCCTTCTCCCCTCCCCTTCCCAGTCTCTAGTAACCACTATTCTAATCTCTGCCTTATCTGTATCAACCTTTTATAATAGAAAAAGATTCTACATGTGAGTGACATCATGTGGTATTTGTCTTTCTGTGTCTGGGTTACTGCACTTAACATGATGTCCTTCAGGCTTATCCATTCACAACTGACAGGACTTTATTTTTTTATGGCTGACTAGTATTCCATTATGTTTATGTATCACATTTTCTTTATTCATCTATGGTTGTATGCTTAAGTTGATTCTATATCTTGGCCATTGTGAATAGTGCTGCAATAAACAACGGGAGTGCAGATCTCTTCAACATACTGATTTTATTTCCTTTGGATGCATATCCAGTAGTGGGATTGCTGGATCATATGATACTTCTATTTTTGATTGTTTTAGGAACTTCTATGCTGTTTTCCATAATGACTGTACTAGTTTACAATCATACCAACAGTGTGTGTCCCCTTTCTCCATATCTGTGTCAATACTTATTTTCTTTTGTCTTTTTGGCAATAGCCATTCTAACTGGAGTGAAGTGCATCTTCTTGTGGTTTTGATTTGCATTTCCCTGATGATTAGTGATGTTAAGTATCTTTTAAATGTACCTGTTGGTCATTTGTGTGTCTTCTTTCGAGACCTGTCAAAATCTTTTGCCCATTTAAAAAATCAAGCTGGCCAGGTGCACTGGCTCACACCTGTAATCCCAGCACTTTTGGAGTCCAAGGCAGGCAGATCACGAGGTCAGGAGATCGAGACCATCCTGGCCAACATGGTGAAACCCCCGTCTCTACTAAAAATACAAAAATTAGCTAGGTGTGGTGGTGCATGCCTGTAGTCCCAGTTACTTGGGAGGCTGAGGCAGGAGAATCGCTTGAACCCGAGAGTTGGAAATTGCAGTGAGCTGAGATGGTGCCACTGCACTCCAGCCTGGCGACAGAGGGAGACTTCATCTAAAAAAAAAAAAAATCGTTATTATTTTTTCTGTTGAATTAAATTTCTTATACATTTTGAATTTTATCCCTTTGTCACATGTATAGATTGCAAATATTTTTCTCCCATTCTGCAGCTGTTTTCACTTTGTTAATAGTTTTCTTTAAGGTGCAAAGGATTTTAGTTTGATTTAATCTTATTTTGTCTGTGCTTTTGAGGTCTTATTTTTAAAATCCTTGCTCAGCTCAGTGTTGAGAATAATTTCCCTTTTTTCTTCTAGTAATTTCATAGTTTCAAGTTCTACATTTTAAATCTTTAATCTATTTTGATTTTTGTATATGGTGAGAGGGAGGGGTCTAATCTCATTCTTCTGCATGTGAATATCTAATTTTCCTAGTACCACTTGTTGAAGAGACTGTCTTTTTCCCAGTGTATGTTCTTAACATCTTAAAAAAATCAGTTGGCTATTGTAGGTGCAAAAATGTATTTCTAGGTTTTCCGTTTTATTTCATTGGTCTGTCTGGTTTTATGCTAGTTCCATGCTGTGTTAATGTAGTTTTATCGTATATTTTGAAGTCAGGTAGTATGGTGCTTCCAGTTTGGTGCTTTTTGCTCAGGATTGCTTTGGCTATTTTTTTTTTTTTTGTGGTTCTATATGAATTTTCAGATTGTTTTATTTCTGTAAAGAATGGTGTTGTTCTGATAGAGATTGCATTAAATCCGTAGATCACTTTGGGTAATATGGCCATTTTAACAATATTAATTATTTCAATCCATGAACATGGACTATCTTCCCATTTATTGATGTGGGAAGATAATTTCTTTCATCAAAATTTTATACTTTTCACTGTAGAGATTCTTTCACTTCCTTGGTTGTTTATTTCTAGGTATCTTTTTAAAAAAGTACTATAAATGGAATTGTTTTCTTGATTTTTTCACATAGTATAATATTAGTGTATAGAAATGCTACTGATTTTTATATGTTGATTTTGTGTTCTTCAACTTTACTAAATTTATTCTAACAGTTCTTTTGTGGAGCATTTTGGATTTTCTATCTATAAGATACTATCTTCTGCAAACAGGGACAGTTTGACATGCTTCTTTCCAATTTGGATGCTTGTTATTTCTTTCTCCTGCCCAATTTATCTGGCTAGAACTTTCAGTAGTATGTTGAATAGAAATTGTGAAAGTGGGCATCGTTCTCGTTATTGATCTTAGAATTGATCTTATTATTGATCTTTTCCCATTCAGTATGACGTTAGCTGTGGACTTGTCATATGTGGCCTTCCTTGTGTTGAAGTGTATACCTTCCATACCTAATTTGTTGAGTTTTTAATCATGAAATGATGACAAATTTTGTCAAAGGCTTTTTCTGCATCTATTAAAATGATCTTATGGTTTTTGTCTTTCTGTTAATATGATGTATCACATTTACTGCTTTGTGTGTGTTAAACCATTTTTGCATCCCTCTGATCCCTCTGATGAATCACACTTGAACGTAGCAAGTTATCTTTCTAATGTGCTGTTGGATTTGGATTGCTAATATCTTGAGAATTTTTTGCACCTATGTTCATCAGGGATATTGTACTATAGTTTTCTGTGTTGTATTGTTATCTGATTTTGGAATTAGGGTAATGCTTGCCTCATGAAATGAGTTTGGAAGTATACCCTCTTTCAGTTTTCTGAAATATTTTGAAATGAATTGATACTGGTTTGTTAAATGTTTGGTTGAGTTCAGCAATGAAGCCGTTCGTTTCTGGACTTTTCTTTGATGAAAGAGTTTATTACTGATTCAATTTCTTCACTTATTATTGGTCTGGTCAGATTTTATATGTCTTCCTAATTTAATCTTGGTAGGTTGTAAGTGTCTGGGAATTCATTTTTTCTGTGTTATCAAATTTGATGAAATTTGTTGAAAACTAACTCTAAATTTTGTTCATCTTTTGAAATTATTTTTAGTCTCTATTTCGTTTATTTCTCCTCTGAATTGAATTATTTCCTTACTTCTACCAACTTTGGGATTAGTTTATTCTTTTCTTTTTTCTCTTTTTTTTTTTTTTTTTTTTGAGACGGAGTCTGGCTCTTGTCAGGCTGGAGGCAGTGGCTGGATCTCAGCTCTCATTGCAACCTCCGCTTCTCCCGGGAGCTTATTTATTCTGCCTCAGCCTCCTCGGGAGGCTGGACTACAGGCGCCTCGCCACGCCGCCTGCTGTTTTTTGTATTTTTAGTAGAGATGGGTTTCACTGTGTTAGCCAGGATGGTCTCGACCTCCTGACCTCGATCCGCCCATCTCGCTTGAGCCATCACACCAGCCAAGCTTCTGCTCTTGTTGCCCAGGCTAGAGCGCAATGGCTCGATCTAGGCTCACTGCAACCTCTGCCTCCCGGGTTCAAGCAATTCTACTGCCTCAGCCTTCCTGAGTAGCTGGAATTACAGGCATGTGCCACCATACCTAGCTAATTTTGTATTTTCAGTAGAGACAGGGTTTCTCCATGTTGATCAAGCTGGTCTCGAACTCCCGACCTCAGGTGATCCGGCCACCTCGGCCTCCCAAAGTGCTGGGATTACAGGTGTCAGCCACCGTGCCTGGCTGATTAGTTTGTTCTTGATTTTGTAGTATCTTGAGGTGCATCATTAGGCTGTCAGAAATCTGTTGTCTTTTTTGATAGAGGCATTTATTGCTATAAGCTTACCTCTTAAAACTGCTTGTGCTATGTTTCACTATGATGTATTTTCATTCTCACTTGTCTCAAGAAAAATTTTATTTTCCTTTTTAATTTCTTCATTGACCCATTGGTTGTTTAGGAGCATGTCGTTTCTATGATTTGTGAAGTCGTCAGTTTTTCTCGTTGTTGATTTCTAGTTTAGTTCTTTCCTTTTCTTTCTTTCTGAGACAAGGTGTTGCTTTATCTCCCAGGCCCAAGTGCAGAGGCACAATCTTTGCTTAGTGCAACCTCTGCCTTCTGGGCTTAAGCAATCCTCTCACCTCAGCCTCCCAAGTAGCTGGGACTACAGTTGTGTGCCACCGTGCCTGGTTAAATTTTGTTGTTGTTGTTGTTTTATTTTGTTTTGTTTTGTATTTTTAGTAGAGAGGGCTTTCACCATTTCACTGTGTTGCCCAGGCTGTTCTCAAACTGCTGGGGTCAAGCAACCTGCATACCTTGGCTTCCCAAAGTGGTGGGATTACAGCCGTGAGCCACCACACCTGGTCTGATTTCTGGTTTTATAATGCTGTGGTCAGTAAAGATACTTGATATTATCTTAATCTTTTACAATTTGTTAAGACTTGTTTTGTGGCCTAACATGTGATCTGTCCTCAAGAATGTTCCATGTGCATTTAAGAAGAATGTGTATCTGCAGCTGTTGGCTGGAATGTTCTGTAAGTGTCTGCTAGGTGCATTTGGTCTATGGTGCAGCTTAAGTCCAGTATTTCGTGATTTCTCTGTGTGTGTTTGTGTATGTATGTATGTCTAGATAATTTATTCATTATTGAAAGTGAGCTGTTAAATTGTCTTACTATTATTGTATTGGAGTTTATCTCGTTAGATTGAATATTTGCTCTATGTATCTGGGTACTTAGGTATTAGGTACATGAATGTTTATAATTGTTATATCCTGTTGTTGAAATGATCCCTTTATCATTATATTATGACCTTCTTTGTCTCTTTTTACGGTTTTTGAATTAAAGTATATTTTGTCTGATATGAATATTGCTACTCCTGCTCACTTTTGGATTCTGATTGCATGGAATATCTTTTTCCATTTCTTCACTTTCAGTCTGTCTTTAATGGTGAGGTAAGCCTCTTTTAGGCAGCATGTAGTTGAGTTTTTTGTTTTGTTTTGTTTTCCAGTCATGCAGCTACTTTATATCTTTTAATTAGATAATTTATTTACATTCAAGATTTTTATTGATAAGAACTCATATCTGCCATTTTGTTAATTGTTTTCTGGTTGTCTTGTAGATTCTCAGTTCTTCTTTCTTTCTTGTTTACCTCTGTGGTTTGGTCATTTTCTGTGGTCCTAAGCTTTGTTTCCTTCTATCTCTTGTTTATGTATCTCTTGTAATTGCTTTCTTTGTGAATACCATGGGGCTAACATAAAGAGCCTTGTAGTTATAATAAACTGTTTTAAGCTGATAACAAGTTAACTTTGGTCACATAAAAATACTCGACTTTTTTCCCCCCATCCCTAATTTATATTTTTGTTGCCTTTATTTCTTTAGCATGTGTTCCTTAGCCATTGTAGCTGTTGTTGTTTTTGACCAGTTTTACTTTAAACCTTCATCCCAGAGGATTGAGAGATTTACATAGTAACATGATATCACTGGGACATTCTGAGTTGGATTTATAAATTTACCTCTATTGGTGAGGTTTATACTCTCACATGTGTTCATGATAGTTACCATGTTTTCATTTGCAGCTGTAGCACTCCTGTAAGCATTTCTTGTAAGGCTGGTGTAGGGGTGATGAATTCCCTCAGCTTTTGCTTGTCTGGGAAGGCCTTTAGTCTCCTCCAGGATAGTTTTGCTGGATATAGTATCCTTTATCCTTGGCTGATAGTTTTTTTTTGTTTTTCTTTTAGCACCTTGAATAAATTATCCCTTTCTCTCCTGGCATAAATCAGTAATTTAAGGTTACTGATGAGAAATCTACTGATAGTCTAATGAGGATTCCCTTACATGTAAATTGATGCTTTTCTCTTGCAGATTTTAGAATTCTGTCTTCAACTTTTGACAGTTTGTCTATAATGTGCCACAGAGAGAATCTTTTTGGGTTGAATCTAATTGGGAATCTTTGTGGTTCCTTAATCTGGATGTCTGTATCTCCCCCAATATTTGGGAAGTTTTTAGCTATTATTTCATTAAATAGGTTTTCTGTGCCTTTCTTCAACTTTTCTTCATCCGCTAGTTCTATAATGCAAAAATTTGTTTACTCCTTTTTTAAAACTTTGTGTTATTTCACAAAACGTATTCTCGGATTTTGAAATTCTTTCTTCTGCTTGATCTGGTCTATTCTGGAAGCTCTCAATTGTGTCTTTTATTCACTGCATTCTTCAGACTTCTGTGTTTTAAATGATAGATCTTGTTTTAATTTCTCATTTTATAACTTTCCTGATTTCTTTGGGTTGTTTGTATTCTCTTGTATCTTGCTGAATTTCTTTAAGATCATTATTTTTAATTTTATAAACACCCTTTTCTTTGGGGTCTGTTACTAGAGACTTACTGTGTTCCTTTGGTGGTGTCATGTGTCCTTGCTTTTTCATGTTTCTTGTGACATCTGCACATCTAGTGGAATAGTCACATTTTCCGGTTGTATGCAGTAGCTTTCATAGGGAGAGACTTTTCTTGTAGGTGGGTCCTAGAGTGTTGGTTGGATATGGTACATTGGCTTTGGTTTGGGGTGGATTCAGTAGCATGGTCTCTGTGTAGTTTCTTCAGCTGTAATCTTCATCAGCAATGTCTGTGATTGCTTCAGTGGCCTAGGCTGCAGGAGTTTTTGATGGTGGTATAGTTTTGGTCGGGACAGGCGTGTCATGATAGTTGTCAGGCTGGACACTTGCAGGCTGGGAGGGGAGACAGGCTGTCTTTTGGGCTCCCAGGGAGGAGAAAGTATGATTTTCCAGCTTTTTTTCTATGTTTACTTAAAACTTTGTTGTCTGGCTCACAGTGTTCGCTATCTAAAGTCTGGCCAGTGGTGGTGGTCATATTGCAATCATTACAACTTCAGATTTTCTAGACCTTTTCCATTTTAGTGACTTTCAGCCTTCATTCGCTTCCATTCATGACCACAGAATAGATGTCATCTCTATTGAAGGCAAACTCATCCCATCCCTTCAGTTTCATCTAGAAATTTGTTTCATCTGTTACACTTTCTTTCTTCGGTTTTTAGCCTTCACTTCTACCAGCTTTTTCACTTAAGCACAGAGATATGTTCAGGACTCTCCCATTCTAACAGTCTCTGCCTTGATCCTACAAGATTCTGTCTCTAGCTGCTACCTTGCTTTTTATTTTTATTTTTTTCTTACTTGCTCTGATAAGCTGCTAGAAAAATTGGCTTACTCTCACTACCTCCATTAGTTTACCTCTTAATTATTCTTCAACTATCTGAGACCTGGCTTTGTTCTTTCTCTGCTGAAACTCTTTAGGCAAAGATTAGCAGAAGTCTTCTAATTGCTCAATCAAGTGGGAACTTTCAGTCCTTATCTTTCTGTATTTCTCCTTCATTTGACTTTGACTTAACTCTCTTGGTTTTTGTAATACCACCAGCACCTAGTTTATCAATCTCCCATGGGGACTTCATTCTATCTGCCTGCCAAATGGGAGAGTCCCAAGGAGTGTGGTCTGATCTGCTGTTCCTCATTACATGCTTTCTGGTCAGCATTGCCCACTGTGGTTCTCATCTACCATCATCCACCTCCAGGAGTGCCATAAATTTAGTAAATATACAAGAGAAGCATTTTTTTATTGCTCCATAGACTAACTCTGATCTTTTGTTCCCTATCATGGTTATGGAACTCACTATTCAGCATCAGCTGTCAAACTATTTAACTTTGCTATTTAGGTTTGTGTAAGTTATGGGACAATAATTAGGATAACTAGAATTAGCTTGTAGCTTATATAGGATAGATCATAGAATTGCATATGTAAATAGTGAATATTTTGGCTTAATATGTGAAGGAGTATTTAGGAAGCTATCTGGAATGTTATCTAAGCCAGGATTCTGAAGGTAACTCCAGCTTCACTGTCCCTTACTCACTATTTCTAAACACCCACCAATCCTGCCTACTTTATTTACTTAGTATTTCTCCAATCTACCATCCTTCTCTGTTTGACCAATCACTGCCCTAACTCAGGCCTTTATAATCTCTCATTTGACCTACTCCTTCACCTCCTTTGAACCTGTGCACAAATATTAGCTTCTTAGGCTTTCTCTGATCACCTGTATAAAATTCCCATCTGCTACATACATCCTGGTTCCCTGTACTGCCTTATATTCCTCAGTGGCATTTATCTTGTATATTATATAATTTCTAATCTCTGTCCTTTATATCACCACCCCACTTCAAGATGGCAAGAATTTATCTGTTATATTAGTGACTGTCCTAATAGGAAAAAAAATTGGCACATTTATATTAGGGTAACTTGAGAAGAATTTTTAAAAGTTAGTATTTATAAAGGTGTAGATATAGAGATAGTGAAGTACTCTTGGGACTAGTAATAATTGGGCAGTTGATACCATTTTTAAGCCCAAAAGGGCATAGTGAAGGAGCAGGTGCCTGAACCTGGATTCAGAGAGACTATGTAGAGGAGGCCACTAGGCAGGAGCTGTGGCCTTTGCCTCAGCTTGGCTGATTACCTCCCTAATCCTCACTAATCCTAAATTACCCAAGTTCCTTCTTTTCTGGCCCATTTCACAGTCCAAACCCAACTTTAAGCCAGAGGACAAGGGGAGCACTTGATGTAGTCCATGCAGTACGGCCTCCCAGTGCACAGGGCAGGTGGAGGGTGGAAACTAAATCTACATAGAGGAGAGGGAAGGTATTCAGAATATCTTTTTTCTTTACTGTCAGCACCTTGAAGAGTGCCTGGCATATAGATAATATTTGTTGAATGAATGAATTTGTTACTGCTTTACTGGCCGCATGAACTTTAGTTTTGTCTATTCTATTATAACTTGATGGCTGCATTCCTACATACTTGATATCAACTCCTCATCAGCTACAAAAGCAGTATTCCCCTCTCCCCCTTTTTAAACATCAAAACTCTTTTAAAAAAACATTCATAAATGCATCCACAATATATAACAGATAAAAGTATAGTAAACAATCCCAAGTCTGTCTGCTTGGGTTCCCTCTTTGCCTATCAGGAATATGACTGTCTTGTTTGAAGCCCACTGAAGTAGAAAATGGGATGAGAGACACATTCTTCAATGTGGCATAAGATTTCCATGCTTGGCTCCTGCCTATCTCTGCATCCTTATTTCTCAGTAGTTTCCTTATGTTTTACTATCCTGTAATTGAAAGAATTACAAAACTAGTTCTCTATACACGCTTTCTTTCTGTTCCAGCTGCTGGGAATTAGCTTCCTTTGTGCTTTTTTTAAATTTGAATGATTACATGTTTACATTCATTAAAATTAATAAAGATTCATTACAGTTGTTTTCTCTTTAGGCATAATTGGATCTCCTATACTGAGACATTGAATGAAACTTTGTTTTTTCCCCATTATATGTTAAGCTCCTTGAGGTTCTTTTCAACTTTGCATTATTTCAGGATTTCTATCGTTAAGAGTTAAGGTTGGCCCACTTCTCTGATGTGAGGTTCACGGCAGGAAGGTTCCATGTCGTTCAGCTGCAGAGTGGAAAATACTGAGCAGGGCATAAATTGGGATGCTGCCATTATAATATAAACTGTGTTTATAAAAGGACATCATCAATTCAGAAAATACCTTTTTCATTGACTGCAATGGTGCCTGGTGATCTTTCTATTACAATGTTAAATTATGGTCATTTTAATTATAGAATCATACATGAGTTTATTTATGTTAAAGTAATTATCAAGCTAGCTGTGACCTATGAGAAAAATCCTGAAGAAATGACAAAGGGATCAGGTGAGTGTTTTTGAAGTCAAGTGTGAAAAGTCAGACCACTCCGGGTCATGGGACCCTGCCAAGGCAGAGCAGGTCAAGTGCTGTGCCCAGTGGGACCAGCCCCCAGTATGGTGCCAGGGACTGGGTGTGAGAAGCCAAAAATTGAGAATACACCTCAGAAAGGGGACATGGGCAGATACCACAAACTAATTTGCATATCTCATGATTTAGCCCTAAGGTTGTGCTGATAATGGATCAGATATTTTCAGAGTTCAGTATTTTCAAAACCATCACTGATCACCTGTTGGCATTGTTTTACATCTCAACCAAGGACACACTTTTGGGACATTTGTTTAACAAGTGGTAAGCTTTTATTTGAAATGTTCGATTAAAGCAGAAGAGTCAGGCATTTTTTGTGCCTCCCCAAAGAAAGGTTTGTTTACTGTCCTTTGTGAATAAATATAATGTCATTATTTCCCATAAAGGAAAAGCTGATAGGGAGAGTAATGGGTAAGGTTAGGCAATGTTAAGCTCGTATATTAGTATGTTTAAGAGTGATCAGTTTAGGGATCTCTGTGACAGAGATGCCAACGCTCACAGTACTGTCTCATGTTGGAAACATGTGTCTCCTCCACTTTTCCTCAGTCCTCTGAAATGATGGCCCTTTAGGGATTGACAGATACCATGCTTATTTCTGTGCTGATATGTGATTTGTCTAAAACAAAAGTTTCACAAAATAATTCTTACCATTGCCATTTAAGAGTCACTCTGATATGTTCTGTTTTCATTACAAATGCTCATTATGATTTGTGAAATTAACTTCATAATTTCCTAATGGATAACACCTTGAAGTATGAAAAGTGCTACAGGATCTTTTATAGCTTTCCTCCTCCAGCTCTCTGTAATCTGCTAACATCTGTGGTGTAGGAAAGATTTCAGCAGTGACCACTGAAGGCCCTAAGATCTTGTCTCAACAAATAGCAAGTATGTAACGGACTTTGGACAGGTTGTTTAACATCTCTGAGTTACAGATTATTCACCGGCAAAATGAGGGGCTTATATGATATTGTCTCTAAGTACTATCAGTTCTGACCACCTGTGAACTTTCATTTTAAAGAAAATACCTATTTCTATGGCCTTTAGGCATTAGGGAATTTTGTCAAATTAAATAAATCTCAGTCAGGTTTGATGGTCAATGGGGCCCACTGTCTGGTGTGTGTGGAGGGGTGTTGTATTTTACATCAGGAACTTCACAGCCCCTGGGAAATATAGGTCAAAGCCCTTTGCTCCCCTTACTCAGCTTTAGGGCGCAGTGACTAGAGGTGGGCAATCGCTTTGGGGTAGGTATTGTCATTGGAAAGGAAGAAACCATTTTCTGGAAGAAAACAATTGGTTGAGGCTAGCTTTAAGCAGCTGTTTCATAATGGACAAAATAACTAGCTCATCCATTCTTCGTTTATTTCTCTGTATCCTCTATCAAATTTCTGAGTAAAGATTTTACACTATGCTTGATTAACATTCAAATATTATGTTTCAAATATTTTTTAAAAATAAAACTAGGCTTTCAAATCATAATTATGGCTTATAACTCTCTATTTTTCATATACTTACTATGTCAAGTTACCAATTTCATGTTATGTTTTTTCAAAAGAGTATTCCTGCCACAACTCAGAGCTCAGCTGAATCAGAGCAGTGACTAGAAAATCTGAGAAAGCTGAGCTTCAAAATAAGGTCTGGAAAGTGTTTCTTATTGTTACAAGAGAATCAAAATGATTTTCCTGAGCTTTAAGTCTATATAAGTATTTACTTGAAACTTAGCAGTGTAAAAGATAATGTGCAAAAATGTGAAAATGAGAAAAAACAGTTTCAAAACAAGAGTTAGTGATTATGTGAGACTTAGCAGAGCAGAATATAGTCTAAGTATTAATCTGTCTAAGCTGTTTGGGAACAGATGTATGTGAAACAGATACCCGGTGTTCTGTTGTGTACACCCCAAGTGAGACATCTGTTGGTAGACCGTGTGGTCAAAAATAATGGAAGCAGGGGTTAAACCCCAATATGACCTATTACTCATGTGAATTATTGAAGGACTAATTACTCAGTAAAACATGATGCTTTGATTCATCAGTCTACACATTAAGAAAAAATCCTCTTTAGAAAAAAATTAATTCTGTTCCTAAGCTGTCAAATTTGAGGAAATTTTTAAAAGATGGATGCATAGACTCAAATTTCCATAGTAACTGCAAATACTATCTGCTTATAAAGTTTTAAAATGTTTTGACAGGTCTACTAATTTATCATAAAAATAGCCTCAAAGGTTTTAGCTTTTTGTTAAGGTAGGTTGGGTCTCACAGAAAACAAATGTAGAGTGAATTTTCTAAAGCAGGGCTGTCCAGTTAGACTTCCTGAAATGATGAGAGTGCACTGTATCTGAACTGTTGAATACAGTTGCCACCAGCTACATGTGGCTATTGAACAGAAGCATGGCTAGTGTGACTGAGAAACTGAATTTTTAATTATATTTAATTTTCATTCAATGACTGCATGTGGTAAGTGGCAACTGCATTGGACAACACAGCTCTGACACATGAAGAGTTGAAAATGTTTACTTTATTCCCAAGCTTTCATTTTAGTCTTTGTTTCTACATAGAAAGGAAGATATAGCTTTCAAAAAATGAACCTGAATGTAGAACAGGTATGGTTATGCAATCTGAACTGCCTATTTAAAGATAAAGCAACTGAGTTGAGAGATTTCAAAGTGTCAGAGTCCTTTAACATATTTCGTGGGCTGGGCATGGTAGCTCATACCTGTAATCTTAGCACTTTGGGAGGCTGAGGTGGGAGGATTGCTTGAGCCCAGGAGTTCGAGACCAGCCTGAGCAACATAGCAAGACCCCATCTCAGGGAAAAAATGTGTGTATATATATGCATACATATATATACATATATATACGCATACATATATATACATATATATACATACATACATATATACACACACACATATAAACATATTTTGTGTGTACAAAAATATTTTATGTGTAGATTAGTTGGTTACTAGTAAAGTTGAAGTCTTGTCTATAGAAATCATTGTATTTTTCATGGTCATTGTGCTACATTGTTTGAACTGAAATTTGGCAAATTCAATCTGTTTCTTACTGCAAGAATAGTACATAGATTTGAAATGGCACGTCTCTTAGTCTGTGTACTCTGACCCTGTGAACGTCTGGAAACTAATGTTATTCCTAAATATACTGGGACCACATGGCACCATCTGAAGGCAAACACTTTTTAAAACTGTTCTACTTTTGTGGACCCGTCCTCTCTTTCTTTCCTGCACCCCACATGGGGCCCTTTGGGGCTGGAACTGGCACAGAACTATTCCCCTAGGAGTGGATTCATTGAAGCCAAGGGACATGCAAATTGAGAATCAGATAGACTGGACCAAGGTCATTAAACCAGAGAGGTCAATCCAGATGGGGTTGTCCAAAGTAGGAAGTTCTGAAGTGAATTGCAGGGATCTAAACACGGTAAAGCTAAAGGAATAGAGAACCAGGGCAATGGATATAGAGAACAGAGCAACTGAGTATGCAGGAAGATGCTATTGCTTCGACTGGACGTTTTTGTACCCTCTGTAATTTGAGAAAATGGACCATCCTTGGCTGGGCACGGTGGCTCATGCCTGTAATCCCAGCACTTTGGAAGGCCAAGGTGGGTGGATCACGAGGTCAGGAGATCGAGACTATCCTGGCTAACAAGGTGAAACCCCATCTCTACTAAAAAAATACAAAAAAAGAAAAATTAGCCAGGTGTGGTGGCGGTCGCCTGTAGTCCCAGCTACTTGGGAGGCTGAGGCAGGAGAATGGCCTGAACCTGGGAGGCGGAGCTTGCAGTGAGCCAAGATGGCACCCCTGCACTTCAGCCTGGGTGACAGAGCAAGACTCCACCTCAAAAAAAAAAAAAAAAAAAAAAAAAAAGAAAATGGACCATCCTTGTTGAAATGGTCAGGGATGTAGTAGATATAATTCATTAAAGTTGTGTAATCTCAGCACTATGCATAACCATATCGCTTGTTATCCCACCTAGCCTGCCACTTGACTGGGTTATTAGATTACATTTCAGACATTGACAAGTCTACAAGCATCATTAAAATCCTAAACACAGACTTCTTCAAAGCCTTCTGACTGTATTCCTGCCCAAGTTTTAGAAGTACTGTGCCAATGATGGTGGTAGTATATGCTGAGGAAGTGAGTTTTGATTGTGTGTGTTTGCATGTGTATGTGGGTGTGGTGAGCACCAGGAAGGAACTCTCAGCCATGGCTCTAAATGCTCTTGTGTTGGCCAAAATCGGTATGAGCTAGGAGGAGAAAAACAAAGGAGAGAGAAGCATGAAGTTGAAGGACATTAAACCATTTGCCAACTTTTGACATGCAAACCAGAATTTGAGGAACCTTAGTGTAATGGATGACTGAATTCAGAGGTAGACAGGCAAGCAGGAAGGTATAGTTACCAAAAATATTTACCATTGGTGAGCATCTTTGTCATTGGCATGGTGTTATGAACTTATATTAAGCCTAAGGGTAAGTCTAAAATGATGAACCAGCTGGCATCAGGGAATTCCCGTGTCCATTCCTAGATTTTCATTAGAAACAGTGTTCTGGAAACTAACACTACTGCTACACAGCAGTGCCCAGTGCTTGACTGAAAATAGTGAACACTTATATTTGTTTACTCTGCTAGGTTCTGTGCTAAGTATCTTACCTTGTTTAATCTTAGCAAAGAAACTATATAGTCTAGATAGGATTTTTATCCCTAGGGTGCAGAGGTATTAAATAACTTGCCCAAGATCATAGTACTAATGCAATTGCTGGGGTTCAAAGCTAGGCAGTCTGACTCCAGAGCCTGCACTGTCCCCATTGGGTTATGTTGCTTCCGAAGTCAAGCAAGCAAGAATTCTCCCTAATGCCAACAGGAGTCCGTCTGACATCTGAGTTGGTGGTAGTAAAGCATCATGGTCTGAACCAAAATAATAAAAACCTTTGAAACAACATTATCTGACTTCTTTCAGGCTTTTAAGACAGTTCTGTCATCAACAGCTTATTCCATTTCTCTGGCCACTTCCAATTTCTGAACAAATGAAGAAAATGGGAGTGATAAATTGGAGTTTTTAACAAGTTTTTTAATCCAATATCTTTTCATGGAAACCACCAAACATACCCAAATATAGAAATAATTATGTAATAAGCCTTCCTGTTCAACCCTAAGAGGGGCGAGGCTCTATGTGACCCATTACTGAGTTTAAACAGTTTTCAATTTATGGCCAGTCTTATTTCATCTATACTCTACCCACATCCCTTCCTCCCCTGGAATGATTGAAGTAATTCCTAGGCATCATATAATTTCATCCATAAGCATCTCAGCATGTATCTCTAGGAGATAAAGATTTTCTAAAAAATCATATTACTACTCTTCAAATTTAAAATCATCTTTATAGTTTTACATATCCAGTTAGTGTCCAGATTTTCCTGATATTTTCTCTTTTAATATGTCAGTGTTGAAATGAGGTCCATATTATAGTTGATGGCTATGCCTTTTAAATTTTCTCATCCACAGATTCTTCTTCCTTTTTTATTCCATTCAATTTATGTTTTGAACAAACTAGCTTGGCCTGTAGTTTCTCATGGGCAAGAATAACCTTCGGACTGGGATGCCCATCACGCTGATACCTGTAAAGGGGATGAGGCAGGCTGGGGAAGGGAGAGCCTCAGAGCATGATCAGATATCACAAGGTCTTTGCTTACCTAGGGTGAGGACTTGGGGAAAAAATTGCCCATTAGGAGTCCTGCCTTGGGCGAAAGTTGCCAAACTTCAGCTGTGCTGTCACAGGCTGTGGGCTGCCTTGGAAATGTAGGACTTCAGCTCCTCTGAAGTTGAGGTGGAGCTTGAGGGTACCAATCCCTGGTGGCCATTACAATGATAACTACACTCATTGCCATGGCATGGCAAGTTTCTCCTCAAAGGTGGATCCTAGCATCCACCATGACCAGTGAGGGTTTTTTTTTATTGTTATGATCACTATAAACTCAAGGATTTAAACCTATTAAATATTTTTCAATTCACAGCAATGAATATGTTTACTGATCTTCAAATTGTCACAATTTTGGATTTTTAGACCAATGGGAGCCCCTTCATCTTGACTTCTGAGTTCTTTTGACATTACCTCAGCTGTCTGATAGCTTCCCTGCTTTCTCGAATGGCAAGATAATCCAGGTTCATCCTGAACATTTCATGCTTGAGATACGGAATCGAGCTCATTTTCAGAGGGGCCTGCTTGCTTTTACTGGGTAGTGGTATTAGAGACCACAATTTGAGAACTAAGCAACATCATTGCTAAAACTTCCCCTATGTGTACCTTGTTACTTAGGTTTCTCAAAGAACAGAGCTAGAAAATATGTTGGGCTTTTTTGTTTTGTTTTTAAAGAAAAAATGTATCATAGGATTATGCTGATACTTCCAACTCAAGTGCAAGCCTAAGCTTTTCACATTGTCTCTTTTCTCCTACCCTTAAAGTCCTGATTCCTAACTGTAACAACATCATTACTCATTTGCTTTCTTTACATTATATAGACACAGTAGAGTAACAACACCAGAACTGCCAATCAAAAGTATAATTACTGAAACCCACTTAAGATAGTTCTGCAATTTTTTTTTTGTTCATGGAGTGTACAGTACTAGGGAGGTGTAGTCAAATTAGTATGTTTTAAAGACACTTGGAATAATTCATATCTGTGAAGTTATACCCCCAACTTATTTGTTTTTTCTACTGTTTCATTTTGCTTTTGATGTTTAGGCTTTTCTTTTTAAAAAACAATTTTATAATTACGTGAAATACTTATATGGTTCCAAAGTCAAATCTACTAAACAAACTATATTCTGGGAAGTATAGCTTTTATCTGTCTCCCTTCTATGCTTTTCCTCCTTCCTGTAGGGAGGAAAGCTTATTTGTTCCTCAAAGCTCTGGGTTGTTCTTTTATTTTATATAAGTGAACATGTGCATATATTCTTTTCGTCACCCCCACAGTACCCACCTACTTAAACACATGTACCATGTATGTGTTTTTCCACGTTGATTTCTTTCTTACTTAACAATATGCCCAGAAGATCACTCTGTAGTGCTTTACGTCGGCACCAAAATCCATTATGTACTATCGTTTATTGAACTCTCTGTTGGAGAAGTTTGGATTGTTTCTAGTCATTTTTGTTATCACAAATAGTGGTTTAATAAAGAACTTTTACTTTCTGTTTTTTTCAATATGCTTTTAGGATAGATGCCTAGAAGTGAGATTGCTGAGTCAAAGAACAAATGTGTTAATAATTTTGCCCAATATTATTAAATTCTTTCAAAAGACTTGTGTAGCTTTGCTTTTTAAAATCATTATTGTAGAAGGGCATCTATCTTCTGAAAATTTCTCCAGGAGAGTTTCTTGCCAAAGTTTAAAAAAACAACCTGATACATAATAAATGGTATCTCAGCATAGTTTAAATTTGCGTTTTTCTTATTAAATCATTCATGTTTTTAGCCTATTCCTCCTGACATTTAGGGGGCACCAATTATGGGGTCTCTGGAAGGTTCCAAGATGCTGTAATCAATTTGACATGATTTCCGTCTTAAGATATTCACAATCTTCAGGAAGATATATTGACAAAAGAATAACTACATGATCTGTTTTGTGTGCAGCTTAGGTAGTACTTACAGAGCATTATAAATGCACATGGAGAAATAGGTAAAGGAGAAAATCATTCTGTTGGGTGGGCCAAGGGGGAAGTCAGGAAAAGCTACAGAGAGGTTCGAGAGTAAACTTGAATGTGGGCCTTGAAGTATGATTAGGAGTTAGCAAGACAAAGGAGCAAGGAACCCATTCTAGAAAAAGAAAATTTTGAAAAATCTCAAAAAAAAAAAAAAAAAAAGGATGCTTTGTCCTATTTGGAAAACAAGAACATTGTCTTGTTTATGGGGGAGATGACAGTGCTTTGTTTTTAGTCAGTAGTTTATACAGCATTTTGAAATGCCAGGAAATTGGCGTCTCAAACTGAGAGTTGGGGAAGGTGTGACAAAGGCTGGGCATTAGGTGAGATCAAGTATTTTTTATTTTTTATTTTTTTTGGTAAGGTAGGTAGCAGGATAGATTACAAATGGGCTCCACACTGAGGAGTCCAGTGTGATGGCTGATCCAGCAGATCAGGAGGCAGTGGCTGCAAAGCAGGGAGAAGGGTGAGGTAAGCCTAGATGCAAGGGATATTGTCAAAGACAGAATTTGGAGGATGTGAGGCTTAAAAAGGAAATAAATAATAGTGATGCTGAGATTTCTAGCTTGAGCAGTGGGATAGTAGACACTGTGCAAATTAATTTTTAAATCAGCACAATGAGAAGCATCTTATTTAAAATATATTCGACCAAATCTTAGCATCAGATGTGCCAGTGACTTGCAAAATGTGTGAACAGAAGAGAAGTAGCTTCAAAAGTGCACAAACTGGAGAAATTGCTCCTGAAGGACTGTAAGTTGAACCCTTTTAAGCCTATGATCTGTGTTTTATGAGCCCTAGGCTCTTTCCTTCTGTATCCTGTTTCTTATTAGAGTAGAGGCTACTTAAAAATAATCATAGTTTAAAGCTCTCTATTTTCAGAAAATATTATTCATTAGATGTTAGTAAATAATGTAATCTTTGTACATTCATAATTCTGCATTATTGGAGTGTAAAAAGTCAGTGGAATAGTAATTTGTAAATATGTCAATTTTTATCTGTGGAAAATAACTGCTCATACCATTTTAAGCTTGAAAGTTCATTTACTTCTTAAAATATCCATGTTGATATTATTTTGTCTAGTACAAATAATTAATATTTACCCCAAATTAAGCTTTTAAGTTTACTAAATGTTACAAACATAATTCAAAGCACTGTTTAGTGTCCATCTGTGCAGGAAAAATAAGATCAATACAATTGAGCAGCTGTTAGCATGTATTGGTTTCCTTATATTTTAAGTATGTTTTCATGTTTTGAAGGTGTAAAGGGATGACAGTATGTTTTGTTGTGGTTTTCATCATACAGATAAAAATTTACTACAGTTGAAATCTTGGTGAACATAATACATTTTAAAAGTTCCATTCCTCGCCCATTTATCTGGATATTTAAACACAGTAAAATAAATAACATGGATACATTTTTGTCATGTGATTTGATTTATGTTTTTTAAAAAGTAGAAATAAATTTCTAAAAGTTATTTTTATTTTTTTAAATTTAGCATTTTTCATATTTGAGGAACAAACACTATGTCTTGGTACCCTAGCTTCTGTACTAAAAACACATCTGTCATGTTACAGGTTGTTTTAATGTTTTTCATTGGGATCAGACCTACTCTGGAAATATCTCATGGGTGAGCTTTATTTTTATGAAATGTTCTTGGCACTTGAAGACCTTCGTAGGTACATGCTTGACTCATCTGCATCCAGTTCTTCTGCATGGAAAATATGTGCATTGAGATTCTAAGTGCCTTTTCAAATTTGGCCTTCTTAGAGAATAATATGAGTCCCAACAATTAGGAAAACTATGGAATGCCTTTTGGCTTTGACTTTACAAAGATTTTTAGTCAGTAATGTTTAATTAGCATTCTCTGTGTACATTGTACATTTTTGTGTGATATGACTAGTTCCAAAGGAATATTCTAGAATATCTCAGCCTTCTGCTTTTGAAGGTGATAATATACTACTAAGTTATGCGTTGCTTTACATTAAAATAATGTTACAGCCGTTACTTATTGCTTAACTAGTGGGTATAGGACATCAGGTTGAAATAATTGATTTTGAAGTGAAGAATTCTTGTTTATATCTTAAACTAACCAAGTATGTTCCTTAACTTTGAGAATAACAATGATCTTTTTCATTATTCTTGAGTAGACTGGATAAAACAGAAAACCCATGTTAGAGTTCCCTGTAAAAACTTCAGTCTTATTTGGTAAGTGTTCTTCCTTTATAAGAGTTTCAATAAAATCAGGTAAATTTAAACTCTGAAAATTCTACGTACTGTCTATCACGTTCAATTTACTGTTAAACAATACTATGCACTGGAAAATTTTTTTTCACCTTAATGAAACCGCTGGTCATTACTGCTGCTACTGATGCTCTTTTGTCTGCACATACTGTTGCAACATAATGTGTTGTGCATTTGATACGGATATTATCATATTGCCATAAGGAGCTGCTATTATTTTAGACACCAACTGATTCCATGATAGTGTCAGATTTCTTTAACATATGCTTATGTTTTTGTACAAATGACCCCAAGAAACATCTGCTAGTTTTGTGGTGGTATCTACTGTTTCTTTTTTAGAATTTGACCTGTCAGTCACTTTTTAACGTGAATCTACAATATTAGAGTTGTATTCCTTTCTAGTTTTTATGCTATTGATATTAACAAAATTGAGTCAATTTTATGGCATAATGCAAAGAGAAACTGAAGCTGTCTATGGATGTTATTTTAAAAATACCCTTTTCATGATTGTGCCTTTAAAATTTTATCATTGGTTGACACTTTAAAATTGAAAAGTGCCCTTTTAATGGATCTTTTAGGTTCCAAAATCTTAAGTCGAAAATTTCTGTCTATTGGTCCTGAAATTACTCTCTGAATTTGATAAGTATGTAGTACTTGTGGTATATCTTTGGTCAGTTTATATCCTGTGCTAATGGCTAATCTTACTTAGTTTCTTCGATGGGTGTGTGAGGACAGGCAAAGAAAAAGGAAGTGTAATTTCTATAAAACTGAAATCTTTACTTCATGGAGATTAGAGAATTTCCTAAATAAAAGAAGCCACTCATTCTGTTGTAGTTAGGATCACTTCTTTTACTTGCTTTTCATGATCTTGACTGAGAAGCAACAATTGAGATTTCCGTTGCCCGACACTTTCTCTTCTGCTTTTCTTTTTGTTTCTCTTACATTTTTAAAGATAGCTGTTTATTCAAAAACAATGTGAACTTTTATTTATCGGACTTAAACCTGGAACATCAACAAAACAAAGAACAAACAAAACTCTTTCCAACTTTGTTTTATTAGAGGATGCTATCAATACAATTTTGTATTACATTCACACTTGATACCAAACCTAAACCCAAGAAAGTGTGTCCTGTGTTGCAGCATATCCCTCTGTTTAAGATAATAACTAGAACAATTTACTTTTATTTTCTACTCATCTGCTCTCTGTGCATCAGCTGTTGTCCTCCCTCAGCCTCGAAGCATGTCATCATTTTCATCTCCATGCTCATTCAGTCATCCTTGCTGCTCTTAGTCCCCTTTTTGTCCCTTGGGTGACTTATGTCATTAGGACAACCTTCTGTCCCCACTTGGCTGAAACTGAGCTGAGGCCCTTGCCAGTTGCATTAGGTGTGGCACCTTTCATGGCTCAGTTTGGGTCTCTGTGATATCTGTGTGCCTTATACTCCAAAACGCCATTCTGCCAGAGGTGGCAGGGTGACTGGAAGCTTTAGTTATGGTGATAAAACCCAAGCGTGGCTATGCTGAGTGTCTAAGTAGCTTTCATTTAGGCCTTAGATGAAATAGGAGAGTCAGGTGCCTCTGTGACCCTTGAGAAAGAGAGATTTCCCGCAGCTCTTTGGGCCCAGCACTCAACCATTGAAGTGAGCTGGTTAGTATAATTTCCCTAAATTGTGGTTTAGTTTCCCTATGTGTAGGACTGGAGTAGGAGAAAGTAAGGGGAGTCCCTAGTGACCTTTCTGCCTCCTGAGGAGCAGGCCATTTACTTTCAGTTGTAGCTTCCCATCTGTCTGTCCCTACTACGCTATCCAAGGCCCTGGAGGAGCCACAGGATAAGGGAGGAGATTCATGGAAAAGGGCCTTCAGGTACTAGGTATATCTGGAGTAACATTTAAAGTTTAAAAGACTCTTTAACAATTTTCCTCTGACACTTATTACTGCCTATACTGGTTTAGTTTTAGTACAGTAAATTTTGTCTATCATGGGGGTGAAGAAAATAGAAATATTCACATTAACTTTGTATGGTGCTTGGTATGATACTCTGAACAGGTGCACCCATAATTGTTTACTTGATGTTCTTTTTAATAAGTCAATTATATCATGGGAAATTGAAGAATAGCAAAGTTAATTTGTTTAATCATTCTATGGGAAATCTTGCGTGCTCGTTTACTAGAGGAACATTGGGTTTCTTCCTTAAAGGACAAGGCTTTGTTTTGTTTTTAATAAGACACACTCTTTATAATTAAAACAAAATCCCAGTGTTAAGGGATTACTGTTTTAAATAATTGGATTTCTTTCCTTTGTTTCTCTGATCCCTATATATGAGAAAAAAATCTAATGGTGTCTTAGGATAATAAATATTTCTAGATTAAAAAGTTCTCTTAACCACTGACAGTTGATAATACTTCTCAAAGTTTATGGATGATACAGAATGTAATGTAAGGTTGAGAATTTTAGATTTGGAAAAGGCAGGGATACAAAAACTAGTGAAAAACAACAAACTGGAAACACTTTTAAAATAGTGATGTATTTATCTTTGCAATAAATTATTCAGAAATATAAATAAACTCACTATTTACATAGTTTTATTTAAATTTGTCCTCAGAATACTAAATTTAGTACTATACATTTTCTTCTTTCAGATCAATGCTTTCCTGAAAATGGTATTTTAATATCTGCAGATGGTTTAGTTTAACAGTGGTTGCGGTAAAGATGACATAGGGAAGCACAATGTGACAGCCCAGTGCTGTTACCTTTAGAGAAACTCTCAGAATAGACTCTATTCCCCTTTCCTTCTCTTTCCCCTTTCCATACTCAAGAGCCCTTTTCTGAGTCTCTTAAGTCATGTGTGGACCTTGGAGAGGATAAATAGCAGGGTGAGTGCTAAGAGGGGAGAGTGCTTTGCTTGAGGCAAAGTTTTCCTCCATATGGGACCTTCCTCAAGCCCTCCCTTCAAACCCCTTAAATGAGAGCAAGAACTCCTAGGACAGAGGTCATGTGGAAAGCGGCATTAGCACGTAGGAGGGTGGTGTGGAGGGATGAAAGATGCAAAAAGCAGCATTAGCATGGGGGAAGGTGGGGTGGAGGGGTGTAAACGGAATGAGAAGTGAAGTGGTTGAAGGGCCATTTTTCTAGTTGACCTGTGGGCTTTGATGAACCTTTTCCAATGGACCTATTTCTCCACTTAGCCCTGGGCTAATCTTGACTCTTAACTTTCCAGGTATATGGTTATGCTGATTTCTCCTGGGTTTGGAAGCTCTGAGGAGCGCTGGTTCTAGTTCAATCACAAGACTTAAAGAACAAGAAAAATAAAACAATTTTTAAAAATAATAAAAAAAATACTTTTAAAGAACCAGTGAAAACTTGGGAGTAAAAATATCGAAGACTTGAGAAATTTTTATCTTTACCCTTTGAGTGGGCAGCATGAGAAATTATTGTAAATGGTGCTTTCAAATCTTACACAAGGTTCTCAGTTACCTTCATCTGTATTCCCTAGACCGTATTGCATCCCTTGCTATCTTGACTAATTCCCACCTACAATAATTCAATGGTCTCCCAATATAATCTGGTATTCTAATTAATAAGCTAAGAAATTATTTGTTTTTTCTCTCATTGGCGTTAAATATTCTTCAGTGCCCACATTTGGAAATATTGGAACACAGAAATGAAAAAAGATATGATCAGTTTCTCTGCTTGCCACGTTTTTCTTGATACGGCAATATGACAACAGGTCACTCTTTGAAGAAAATTCAGAGATGCTAAAATAGAAGTTAAAACTGAAGACAAGTCAAGGCAGGATAGAGTAGCAGTCTGCTAGGGCTGCCATAGCAAAATACTACAGCCTGGGAGGCTTGAACAGAAATGTATCTTCTCACAGTTCTTGAGGCTGGAAGTCAAAGATCAAGGTGCCATTGGGGTTGGCTTCCGAAGAGGGTTCTCTTCCTGGCTTTCAGGTGGATACCTTCATACGGCATCCTCATGTGGACTTTTCTTTTTGCCTGCATGGGTAGAGATCTCTGGTGTCTTCCTTGTAAGAACACCAGTCCTATTGGATTAGGACCCTACGCTATGACCTCATTTAACCTAATTACCTTATTTAAGGCCCTATCTCCAAATACAGTCACATTGGGGGTTAGGGCTTCAACATATTTTAGAGGAACACAAGTCAGTCCATAACAGGTGGATTTGCTATAGTTCTTCTTTACCTAAATCTTTCTTTTCCAACCTTGAGAGTGGGTTTTCACCAGGTGTGGTGGCTCACACCTGTAATTCCAGCACTTTGGGAGACCAGGGAAGGTAGATTGCTCAAGCCCAGAAGTTCAAGATCAGCCTGGGCAACATGGCAAAACCCCATCTCTGCGGGGCGGGGTGGTGGGGGACGGGGAAATTAGCTGGGCTTGGTGGTGCTCACCTGTAGTCCCACCTACTCAAGACGCTGAGGCTGGAGGATCGCTACAGCCCAGGAGGCAGAGGTCACAGTGAGCAGAGATCGCACCACTGCACTCCAGCCTGGGTTGCAGAGTGAGAACTTGTCTCAAAAAAAAAAAAAAAAAGTGGGTTTTATTCTTCCCCTTAAATTCCTATTAATAGCGAGGTGAGGCTTTTTGTGTTTTTTCAATACAATGGTTAATGTATGATTACTTAAAAATGATATATAACACCAAGAAATAAAGAATTGTTAGCCAAGTGAGAAGGAACATAAAGGAACACATTAAAATGGCTTGGAAAGATGGGTAAATTTTTGCATTTTAAGTAGGTTTTCTCAACTACAACTCTGCAGAACTTGGTCAATCTAATCAGTCTAAATGTAGCATAAATAATAATCTTAGTTACATGGACAGGAGAAATAGCAGTAGTAGCTCTCAAAGTTAGTGAAATACATCTGAATATCACTAAGTGTCATGAATTTGCTTGTCCTAAAGTTTTCTGAAAGTATGAATTCATAACTGAGATTTTTTTTTGTCTGTGACTACTGATGTTTGAGGAGAGAGTAGTGTCAAGCCCCCCCATTTATTACATGTTTATTTCATATTTTGATATTGAAATCAGTGTTCATTTTGTGTCTTCCTGATAAATCTTGCCTATAAGTAATTACCAAACATATTGAAAAGTTCTTAGGATTATCAGGTTGCTGGGCGCAACCTTAAAAAGCCATGCAGAAAAGTGACTTCGGTGGCTATTACCCTGCTTTATTTAAGTCTGAGCATTTACTTTCCTAGTACAATCAGAAATACTGACCTACATTTAAAAGTGCAACACTGCCCTATCTGTTATCTAAATCCATTGTTTTCCTGAGAGGAAATACCAGAAAAGAGGGCACCAATATTATTTTTCTGCTGTTCTTGATCATAAGTGATTACCTTTTTTTTTGGTTAGGCATTCTGCTTCTGAAAGATAACTGAGGTTGAAGTTGGTAGAACTAAGATTCTTATATAAAATCATAGGAAAGATAATTTTCAGGATTATTGAATCATATTAAAAATGATATGACCATGTGAAACGATGATAAGGACTAAAATGAGTTAATTCAATTAGGAAATAGTTATATTAGAATTTGCTTCTGTTTTTGACGAATACTGCTTTTTGAAAATTCTGAGTATTTAAGCTTTTACTACAGTCATTCTCCCTAAAGTAGACATAGAAGCGTGTTCTTATCTTGATTTGGTAAGGCTCTGAAAATGCAAAGCAACAGATGTTGTACCCAGCATAATTATATGTATCCTGGAAACACATCTTTATTGAGTGGGATTTGTTCTTGGGGAAACAAAAATTTGGCAAACAAAGGGCATTAACTTGCTGATCTCAGCAGTAATTACTTGGGTTAGATTATAATAATCTTGTGTAGGTGGTAACTGCATGCATGTATTAAAAAATAATATAATTCTAAAATACGTACATTAAAAGGAAAATGAACTTGTGTAAACTTTAGCTCATTTATCCCCTTGAAGAGCAGAAAATATCTCAATTTCATTATCTGAAAGTTCTTTGAACAGCTTTTTGGAAGAGGTTTCCAGGATTCCAAATCCTAATATGTATATTGATACTAAGGTTTTGGACTAATCCTTTGGGGGTTACTGCCTTTTTTTTTTATGCCCACTGAAAATAGAGCATTTCAAACAAATGAACTGATGTCTGATCTTTAAGCATGCCAGTAACTCTGAAACAAATCCATAGTTATTTTTACCAATGACTGTATTAAAGCAGTACTTTCTGTATTCTCTCTTCCATTTCAAGGCCATTTTAAAACACCCTCTTTCTTCTCTCCCAATAGGTAAAGTAAAGCAGAGCTGCTTAGGTCTGGGTTATGGAGGAGTTATCTGGAGGTCAGTTTGAGAACCACTGTGCAAACCATTTCTTAAACAAGTAGCTACAAAGTTGTGAAGGCCTCACAAAAATTTCTGAAGTTGGTGGTGTTGGTTTTTGGAGTCTGAAGCTTAAATAAGAGTTTGTCAGTAGTCCTGGTCTAAATAGCTGGTTGCTACCAAGGCCATCTAATATTTTTTAAAACAAATATTCTGAACACAAATGAAACCTGCAGGACAAGGCATTTATGTTTTGAGAATATTCTGAAATGATTCCTGTCATGTATCTTATTTTATATATCTTAATGATGAGCATGTATTTTTTATTGTTGATGATGATCTTATAAATGAGCTATCACTTAGTTTCTAATTCCGAACAGCTCCTTCATCAGTAGAATATTGCTGTAGCAGTTTTCCCATCTGTTAAGAAAAAATGATGACTAATAAAGAGTGGCACATTTCAGGGCTGGTGTGCTATTGCAACATCTAGTGTTTTAGTACTGAGGACAGTGATGTATGCAGTGTTCCTTACGGTCATGGAGTGTGGGAATGTTTTCCTCTTCGGCAAAGTCTGTGTATTTCCACAGCTGAACTCAGGATCCAAAGGAAAACCACAAGATGATGAAACCAGATGGTTGTGTTCAAATTTCTATTCCCCACTACATGATCATTAGTTTTCGTCAAAAGAAATACTCATCTTATCCTGGGTTGAAATTGGTAAAGAAGTTTGCATTATGAGTAGGACACGTAAAACTTTTTAGGACGAGTACAAATGGAATTTGGTAGATTTCCCCAAAATGTTTGGGAACAGATTTATTCCTCCCTAGGAACAGCAAGAGTAGCAGCATCACATGAGGCAACTCCTAGCAATTTTTTCTGCTTGCTCTTATTTCAATTATACCTTTTCATTTTCTGTATCTCTCAATTTCTGTTTCTCCTCTTAATGTATCCTGTAAATTTCTTAGTAGAACCTTTTTACCAATTAGGATTTCCTAGTTCGCTTTAGGAGGCCCTCAGGATGCCCCCTTTTGTAAGGTAGTAAGTTGGAAATAAGAATTTGGTGAAGGTCCACATGACAGTTTGTTTCCATTCTCCGTTGTACCAAACTGCTACAGGGAAAGAACCATATTTAATCAACCTCAAATCCTCAATATTTAGGTCAGAAAACACTTGGCATGGAAGAGACACTCAAATTTTGCAGCTACATAGATTACTGATAGAAAATATGTTTCTCGCCTTTACAAGCAGTATGAAACCAGTGTTATCTCTAAATATCTTCAGACTACTGGGGCAAATACTGTATTATAAGAATAATTCTTCAAAAAGGAAAATCCAGCTACTCTTATATCACCACTCTATGTTGAAAGCTAGGGAAGATAAACTGGCTTCCAGACAATGCGAGTCCATGTGGACCTAGTGCTGGCTGGAGATCCCTGGTCCAAAGGCAAGAGCCAGATACTGGTTGTCTGCTGAAAATGAGAAGATGACCTCTCTGGTAGTAAGGCCAAGTGACTCATCCCTGCATCTTTTCTCCTCTTCTGGTTTCTATAAGGATCTCACCTTTTTCCCCAGTACCTACTCTCAAGAACTGCTTTCCCTTTTAACATGATCATACCAAAAAGTATCAAACGGTACCTTGATTTCCTTTCTGAGGTATTTAGGGAGCATATTTACTTTGTCAGACTCATTAGAAGTTTAGCTTCTTGGTAAGGTTGTTAAATGAACAACATGTTTGGGTGATTCGGGAGAGAATAGGAGAAGCCAGTCTCCTCTGATAGAGCAAACCTGGGGAGCTGTAGTTGACCCACCTGCCAACTGTCCTTTACAGTTAGGCGTGTGGCATCAGTGGGTGACTGACCAGAGTCACCATCTCAAGGGCGGCTGTTCTTTCCTTCCTGTGCCTTCTCAGACCTTTTTTTTGTTCTTGTTACTCCATTATATTGGTTTCTCTTGAGTTTTTTTCAAACGAGTATCACTGTTCACTTCTACTGCAGTTCCTCTTTTATCGTTCGCTTTTTCTCTTAGTCTTCATTGTTTTCCATTTTGAACATTCAGAGGTCCATCAAAAAACAACAAAAAGCAAAATAACAGAAAGGGAGAGGTAAACACCAGTCAAATGAAGTATTATCGTAGTATGTTACTATACTCTTTAAAGTGATCGAAGGGTGGTTTTTTGGAGCCAGAATATGTTAGAATTTGGAATTTGCCACTCTTGAGACTGGGGCAAGCTATTTAAACATGAAGCTTATCTGTGTCTCCTCACAATCTGTAAAATGGATCGTAATAATAGTACCCAGTTTATGGTGTAGTGAGCATTCAGTGACACAATGAATCTAAACTTATTTGCACTACATAGAACAGAATTTTTGTCTATTATTAAACAATATAGCATTTTAGGCATGAAAGAAACTTTAGATTACATTGAATATTTATCATTTTTCTTACCAGAGGGTAAGTTTCTGTTTTGTTTGTCCCTGTTTCTCTAACTCCTAGAATAGTTTCCAGCACATAGAAATTCAACAAATATTTGTCGAATGAATGAATGCATCTATTCTAATCCTCATATTTTAGGAATGACCTGTCAGGCTAAAAAATGAAAGCATTTTACTCAAGATTGGTGACAGAGTTTGGGACTAAATCTAGGGCTTTCTCTTCCTACACCAGTGTCCTTTCTGGGAACACGATGCCATTTTCTCAATATTTGTTTATTTTTATGGTGAATTGATGGGAAGCTGTGTGGTAGTATAAGAGGATAAACTTTGATAATGAGGTATACTTGCTTATCAGATTCTAAATTCTCATTTAAAAAATGGCACACCATTTATCTTCTACATTTTCATATGTAAAGTGAGGTGATTTCTACCTTATAGAACTATTGTGAGGATTAACTGAGATAATCTTTGTAGAGCACCTGGTGCCCCCCACCTTTTTTTTTTTTTTGGCTCACCCCACCCCCCAACTTTCTAGCTAGACGACTTATACATTCACTTTATTTTTCATTCCTTCTTGAATCTCCTGTGGTCAGACTTTGACCCCTGTCACTCCACAGCTCACTCATCAAGGTCAGTCCTCATCTGATTTGACCTGTTAAGAGTCTGACAGGTAGTCACACGATGCTCCTTGATACAATTTTCTTCACCTGCCTTCTTGGATGTCATTCTTTTGGTTCTCCTCCTATCCCACTGGACTTCTTTTTCCCGGTCTCCATACTTGGGTATTCTCATTTTCCCATGTCTGTCCTCTGACTTTTTTTGTCTCTATTTCTGTTCTTTTTCTGGTTAGACCTCTAGTTTCTGGCTTCAAATACTATCTAAATGCTCATGTCTTTCAAATTTATATCTCTAGACCTCGCCTCAGAATTCCAGTTTTATAAATCTTCTACTTAAATATTAGAGGTCTAATAAACTTCTTAAACTTATGTTCTACAACCAACTCCACATTTTCTCCTGTACTCTCTAAATATGTACCTCCTATAGATTTTCCCATTTCAGTAAGTGGGAACTTCATTATTCTGATTGTCCAAACCAAAAACACTTGGAGACCTGCTACATTCCACTCTTTGTCTTTCATTCTACATCCAACTCATCAACAAATCCTGTTGCCTCTTCCTTTGAAATATATCCATGTTTGAGCAGCATCATTGTCACCACCTTGGTGTTATACATTCTCATTTCTCACCTGGAGTATTGTATTTCTCATTTGGAGTAGTGTCTGTCCTCCATGTAGCAACTTTGTTTTTGTTTGTTTTAAGATCGGGTCTTACTTTTGCCTTGGCTGGAATGCAGTGGTGATCATAGCTCACTGTAGCCTTTAATTTCTGGGCTCAAGTGATCCTCCTGCCTTAGCTTCTCCAGTAGTTGGGACTACAGGCACACAACCGCACTTGACTAATTTTTTTTTTTTTTTTTAACTTTTACTAGAGATGGGGTCTCTCTTTGCTGCCCAGGCTAGTCTTGAACTCCTGGCCTGAAGTAATCCTTCTGCGTCAGCCTCCCAAAGTGTTGGGATTATAGGCATGAACCACCATGCCTGGCCCAGATGTTAATTTAAAAGTGTACATTAGAGCACATCATTCTTCTGCATGTTCAGCTTAAAATCCAATGTCCTTAATGTAAGTTTATATCACACCACATGGGCTACTTGTGCCTGACCCCTCTACTCTTATGTCTTATCCTCCAGCTTTCTTACTAGCACCAGCCACATCTTACTGTTCCTTGAACACACCAAGTATGCATTTGCCACAGGACCTTGATGCTTACTGTTCCCTTTGCCCAGAAACTCTTGGAACCAGCTATGTGTTAAAATTCAGATATTTACTGATTTTAGAGAGCTAAAATGGGGTATATATATTACATAACACAGCTGGTTTGTGGTAGTGTTTCATAATTAAACAATATTTCTGAATGAAACATTAAGAATGCCCATGCTAAGAGGGATGAGTAAAGACTCAAATCTCATTGTCAGTTCAGCTGCAGAATGAGGTCAGCTCAGGATTTGCTGCCAAATGACTTAAGAAAAAAATGTTTTTGGAGCTTTGGGGATTTCAGAATTGCAGATGAGAGATTCTAGACCTGTACCTACACAGCATGCTCCCTTATTTTGTTCCAATCTTTGTTCAACGATTATTGGGTAGTCAAGGAAGATCTCTGTCTAAAAGGCTTCTCTGCGTAGAACGAGACTGGCATGTGGAAGGTTTCCAATTAACAATATTAAAAGAGTGAAGCTCAAATCATTTTTCACTCAAATACATACTATTTAGACCAAGACAATGGCCAGTTTAAGAATAGTTAATCATTATTGGAAACAAAGTACTATTTGATTAGGGATAGTTAACACAAACACTTGTTAGTTTTAGGGATATGTGAAATACTTAATGGATGAGTCATCTGCTGACATAAAACCCATTATCCATTTTAGTTCCTGGTAGCCTACCTGGTTGAACCTTGTTTTATTGATCTGTTATTGATTTGGCCTGTAACTTCAAGTTACATTTTAATGTAATTTCATCCTTTTCTGATCGCCCTGTGTCTTCAAGCATTTTTAAACAGTTGATAGATAGTTGAAAGATGTTATCACTATTTCAATCTAAAAGATATTATCACTATTTCAATCTACTTAAAATTTTTAATACATTCATTTTAAGTATCACTTATGGAACTAATCGAAAATACAAGATAGTGAAAAACTTTTGTGAAGATCACCTGAAATTTTAACAGTCGTTTATTTTCCTTACATAAAGGAACTTAGTCTCTCTGAAGAATTATGAGTAAAAAAGTATCATAATGATATTTGTCTAGTTTTGGTTGAGTACACTCCACAGGAGAAAATTAGGCATGAGCAGGAATGATTGTAGTCCCACATTCTCAACAGTGCTCTAGTAAGAAAGATTTTATGTATTTCCAGAAATCATTTTCCTCCTCTTTAGAGCTTCGGGACCATAATTGTATTTAAATTGCTAATCTGTTTTAAGGAATCATAATAAATTGTTTAACATTTATATTCAATCAACTTTGTAATTTGTGTGATTTTTTCAGGGCAACATTTGGAAAGTTTTTAAGAAAATGGGAAATATAGAAGTATTCTTAGTTTTACTATATTTTTAAAAAATGACATCTGATCTGACTGAAATACTTCAATCATTTTTGTTTTTCTCCCCAAGATTAGCTAGAATGGATGTGATTTTATTTTTTAATTTGCATTATGCAGAGTACTTTTTGGGGGGTTTTATGAAAAAGACTTCATTTATTTTGTTAGTGATACTTCAGTTGCATAAGAAAATGTTCTTTTAAATATAAGTGGTCATTTACGTGCAGCCTTAAAGTTAGCAAACATGCCTATGAGTAGTCACTATTTTTGAAGGTCTATTTATATCTGATTGCAATGGCTTATATTCAATAGTACTCCTACTAAATGAAATAAAAATGGATGCCTCTTCTGCCACAGAGGCACAGGTGGACATCTTGGTAGCAAGCCCCATGCGGTGTGACACATGGCACAGCCCAACATGGGGGCAAAGAGCATGCGGCTTGAGCTAGGAGTCATTTTATGGCTACTTCACTGTAGATTTGTGTTTTTCTGTGGAACAGCCATTATTGAAGACATTTATATAGTATGATGTTTGTTTTTCATTAAATGCTTATTATGATTTCTTAAAAATAGTCAAGACTTGATTAGCAGAACCTATTTAGAAGCCAGAGTTCCCCTGCTCCACCCCTTGCTATCTATATAAATGATATTTTTGACTCTGTCCTTTATAATGTTGGCACCCTGTGCATATTAGATGTAATCAGGGCTGAAAGGAAACTTGAATCCATCTGGAAGCAATAAACTTTTCTAAAAGACTGCACAGTGTTATTTAATCCTGTGACTTCTTACTGTGAGTGAAATTAAGGTTTGATGCAGTTGTGTCACATCGTATTGATATCAAATTTATCTTTCTAAAAAAAACCTGACAGTATTACAGCACAGAGAAGATGGCTTGCTGTAATCCTATAAGCTGTTTTACATTGATTACATGCTACATAGTATACCTAAGTATATAAAATACTTGATCTAGAATTTTTTCTCTAAAATTTTCTCATCAGGTAATACTTTCTCAACTTCACCTTTAATTTTGGCTTCTTATCATAGTACTAACTATGCGGTAGTAATTGTGTTATGATGAAAGGCATGGAGAAGAAATTATTATTTTAAAACTATTATAAAATGGAAACAACACTTGTATAACTACCATCTATGTAGAATGCCAAGGTATAAACATTTAGCTTATTTTAGTATCAGACTGTTTGAATCAATTTTCAATAAAATTGGCTTCCTCTAATTTCTACTCCAAAATGGTTTTTAAAATTTTGTTTTACTTCAAATATGTTGGTAGCGTATCATATTTCATGTGACTAGGAGCCTAAATTATATCAGCTGACTGGCATAATTTGTGAAGTATATGTGTGTTTATTAAAATTCAAAGTTTTTACTAAGACTTAAAATTTTATGAAGACTTAAATTTTTTCCTTATATTTTGAGTAAGTCCAACTGAAAATAACTTATAGACTTAGGAAATTTGACTACATTTTATAAGTCATTTCTTTGTAATTTTTCTTTCTTGTGAAATCAACTCTATCTTTCTTCAATGGCAGAAACGAAAACCAAATATATTTGTCAACTATATTCTTTTAATTGGAAATGAAAGGTTCGTATCCCCCATTTGCCTAGCATATTAAAAATAAACATGACCTTTGTCCTGAATGTTAAGTTGGATTTTAGAAATCAAACCATGATAAGCTATATTAAAATTGCTTATCACCTTCCCTTTGTCTCCAGTAAGTCTAGGCCTAAAAATACTCATCATATGAATAACGTTTTACAAATACTTTTTAGAACATCTTGAATTATATGTGTGATTGAAGCTTACTTTTGGATGTTCAGTCAACAAGGCTTCTGACAGTTTCTTTTTATCTTCCCTTTCTTCCCTGCCACTGTGTACCCCAAAGTGATCCCTGACCACAGTGGTCCCATTGCTGGCGTCAGGAAGGTGGACTGAGGAGTTCAGGTGTCCTAGAGGCTGTTAGGTGAATCTCTTCCACCTCTTTCCTGGTTCTAGGACCAGTCTTCAAGTAAAAATAACAATTACTTTAATCTCTCAGGTAAAGGTTCTTCTCCTTTCCAGCAACACAGATCTGCCTGTGCCGAGTTCAAATACTCTGAACTTTGAACAGTTGTTCTGAATACATTGTCATCTTATGATTAAGTAATGAGAGCATTGAGGGGAGAACCGAATGGGCATGGTATAAAAGTCAGACTTTAGTGTTTCTAAGTAGCAGAACCCTTTGGATAATTTAGAGGGCTGTGGATATCCTCACCATGACTGCTGGGAAGTAATGGGATCTGACCTGCAGTGGTACTACATTGGCTGACAGTAATGACAGAGGTGAGAGCAAAGTACATATGACTATCCTTGAGGTTCCCAGGAAAAAGAGTATTAGTGAGTTGAACTGTGAGATGTAAGGGCCTTTACCAATAAGGAGTCCCATGACCAGACATAATCCTTAGACGCTGGCAATAGAAGCCATCATTGTGCTTTAGATCTCATTCTGTTCCTGCAGTCCAGCAAGTTCAGGCCACAAAAGGTTTAAGCACCTTTTCCTTTGTTCTCATAGAAACAGTTGCCCATGGAGATTCAGTTACATTAATATTAACATTTTAATATACACAAAGAAGTGCCTGGAATGCAGTAGGTATTCAAACTTGTTAAATTTAGACTTACCTTGAACTACTACAGTTTTATTCTTTCTCTAACCCCTCCCACTACCACCATCTTAAAACCACCATTTAATTAGTATTTTATAACAAGTTATTAAAGGCTTTCAAAGACCTTTGAACCTTCACCCTCTGGTAAGTTAATAACTTCTGATATGCGATTAAATGTTAACTGAGTAGTAGTGGGCCTTAAGAGTTCACAGGGACTGAGAAATGAAGGTTATTATTTAGAAGAGTGGCTCAGTGTACTTTGACAGTTGGTTAATATTTGAAAAGACTGGAGTCAAGAAGGCCTTCCATGTGCTAGGAAATGAAGGAGCAAAGGTCCAGAGGTGGAAATGCATACAGTGTGATTAAGGGATCTTCTGATTGACAGTAAATACAGTCAATAACAAACTTTTATTGGAAGCCTAGCCTGTGTTTGAAGCATTAAGCTAGGTGCTGGGATACAGAGATTAGAGATGAGGATAATGATGAAGATATTGTTGAAGTGAATTGCTGAGACACTGGAGAAAGGACCAATTACCATAATCTGAGGCTCAGGAGGAATTGGTGCAAAGATCGTCTGGTATGGTGTATATGAACTGTATATACAAACTGATATGTGTAGCTGAACTGATAATGCCAAAAAAAAGACTAGGTTTTTTATTAAGATGAATCCATTAAGGTCATATTTTCTGTTGGTGCCATTCTTGGAGACCTTCCCCAACCCTGTACATTTATCAGTGTTTTTCTTGAGGGACTGAGATGGAAGTGGACATATAAAAGAAAGATCTGGGCAAATACATAAGTAGCTAGTAAAATCAAGGAATAAATGATCTCAACAGAAGTGCCCTTCTTGAATGAAAATGGTGAAAGCCAATCACATTGCATGATGAACTTGGGGTATAGAATATTAAATATTTCAAATTGCTTTATTTCATGATTCAGATGTAATAGGAACTTACTGCACAGAAAGTGTAAAAATAATCCAGTAATAAAATCTTAGGTATTTAATACAAGGTGATCAAAGATGCAATGCATAAATCATGCCATTTTAGGCTTAATTTTCATAATGGTATGCCTGTCTTTATAAGACTGTATACCAGAAGTTCTCAAGTTTTTTGGTCTTGGAACCCCTTTATACTCTTAAATGATTGAAAACCACAAAGACCATTTATTTAAGTTATAACCATTTATATTTGTTATATTAGAAATTAAATAGACATTAAAAATATTTACTATTTTAAAATAACAGAAAAGCTTAGCATGGTGGCCCACACCTGTAATCTCAACACTATGCAAGGCCGAGGTGGGTGGATCACTTGAGGTCAAGAGTTCAAGACCAGCCAATATGGTGAAACTCTGTCTTTACTAAGAACACAAAAATTAGCAAGGCGTGCTAGCGGGCACCTGTAATCCCAGTTACTCGGGAGGCTAAGGCATGAGAATTGCTTGAACCCGGGGAGATGGAGGTTGCAGTGAGCCAAGATTGTGCCACTGGATTCCAGCCTGGGCAACAGAGTGAGACTCTGTCTCAACAAAATAAAAATAAAATAAAAATAACAGTAAATAAGTTCATTGCATATTAACATAAATATTTGTATTAAAAATAACTATTTTCCAAAACAATAAAAAAAGCAGTACCACCCTTCTATTTTAAATTTTTTCACATTTCCCTTTTCTAAAAAAAATATTGTGTAAGTTTAAGGGGTGCAAGTGCAATTTTGTTGCACAGACATATTGCTTAGTGGTGAAGTCTGAGAATTTCACCCAAATAACATATGTTGTACCCATTAAATAATTTTTCAACACCCACCCCCCTCTCACCCTCTTGAGTCTCCTTTTTCTATCATTCCACACTCTGTTCCTATGTATACATTATTTTGCACCCACGTAAAGTGAGAACATGTGGTATTTGACTTTCTGAGTTTTTTCAAGTCTAGCTTAATAGAAGACAGCTGAAATCTCAGAATGCTTCTTCATTCGGTCTGTTGTGAATATGTTGCTTTGATTGAAGTATGTAAGGAAAAATCCAGTTTAACACAGATGTGCAGCTGAAAAGGAAATGTCTTTTAATGTGTTCAGATAATTGTGGATATTCTCCTTTGATACTATAGCAAAACTTGTCAAGTGCTAATTCCTTAAAGGCTGGTTATAATTTGAAATCTGAAAACATATCAATTTAATTGTAGTCTGCTATTTGAAAATGTATTGGTCTGTCTTGTACTTTGAATGGATATTTTGCCCATGTATGATTTTGTAACATTCTGTATTGGCCTTTTTGGAAAATTTAGTTTACTAAATGTTGACAAATCTTATTATAGAATATTTTAAAAAGTCTAATATCACTGCCAATCTCATCAGAAAATTAAAGATTAGAAAGCTGTTAAGATCATCATTGCACTTACAAGTTTTACAAAATTCTAATTTTACTCAAAACCTTATATTTTATCAATGACAAAGTTCTCAGTTGCTTTCCTTTAGTTACTGCCTCACTTTGTTCATTTTCCAGAAAATGTTTACCAAATGCTGCTGCCTGAATACCAGAGTCTGTATTGTCAGTTGATCTTTCAAGTAAAATGGTGCTCTATGAAAAACAGCTGGTTCAGCTGCAACTGAAATGGTATAAGTGTTTCTCCTGGAGCAAACCACCATTTCCATTTGTGGCAGAAATGCTGTATATATACTTTCCATTGTTATTACCCATAACATTAAAAAAAATGTACTCAAGGGTAGAGATTTTTAAAAAATAAGTGTTTTAAAAAATAAATGTTTCGTCAAGAACAGTTGATTTTTTAAACTGAGTTTTTAAACTGAGATTTTTAAAACTGGATTTTTTAAACTGAGTTTGAGTTAGTGAAGAATGCAGCCATTAGTAAAATGTGGTGCCCCACCTTGCTTCACACTGACACTCCAGGAGTTTTACCCACTGTTTCTTTTGCACCTTTAGTGCAAATGTTAATATGGTAGGAAAGGTAAATGACATCTTTAGTATTATTATAAAAATCGTTTTTACCCTGTATACTCTCTGAGGCTACACACTGAGGATTGCTGATGAAGGTGTTTTAGTTTATCATAAGCATTGAAAAAATTTACTTAATTCACCAATTTCTCCTGAATGTTTATATAAAACAAAACTATACATATAGACCTACCCTTTTGCTAATGGTAGAGATCTAGGAAAATTAATTTCTAAGAACTAGCCAGGATATTTGGAATGTGAAAAATATATATCAAGAAAAAAGCTTTAGAAGATTGTGATTGAAAGTCAAACAGTTCTCATTTTCTATTATAGTGTTCTTTTTCAAAGAATTTACCAATTTTATGTAGTATTTATGATTAAACATAGACCATGTAATGTAACATTGTTAATGTCACTTTGTACATCATAGGTATTAAATGTTTTGAATAAAGATTAGCATTTTTATTGTGTATATTTTAAAGCTCAAAGAATAACATTTAGGCCGGGCATGGTGGCTCATGCCTGTAATCCCAGCACTTTGGAGGCCGAGGCGGGCAGATCACGAGGTCAGGAGATCGAGACCATTCTGGCTAACACAGTGAAACCTTGTCTCTACTAAAAATACAAAAATTAGCCGGGCCTGGTGATGGGCGCCTGTAGTCCCAGCTACTCAGGAGGCTGAGGCAGGACAATGGCGTGAACCTGGGAGGCGGAGCTTGCAGTGAGCCGAGATGGCGCCACTGCACTCCAGCCTGGGCAAGAGAGTGAGACTCCGTCTCAAAAAAAAAAAAAAAAAAAAAAGAATATAGATTTTGACTGTTTCATTAATTCATTTTAGACTTCATGTGAAAATATCTGTATATCCTCAAATGCTTACATTCTTAAGTATCTCAGCTGTTTACACATGAAAGAAATAACTACATGGAAAAAAGATGGAAATTCAGTATTTTTTATTTGATCTGATAAAAATGTGACATTTGCGTATTGGACCTGAATTTTCTGTCTTTCTCTCTGAAAATAAGTTGAAAAATTTCTCTCTAATTCTTTTACTAGATAAGAAGCCTACTTTGTTGTAACTCTTGATATATGTATGTATTTAGGAACTTATGCTTTTCTGCTAACAAATGTTTTGTCATAATTCTTGAGGATAGTAATATATTGTGATGAGTTTTCAGTAAACTACAGGAGCAGTCCTATTTGTTTAAACCCTAGTTTAACCTGATTATTAACAATTAAATTGTGTTTTCTTCTAACAATTAAAGTGTATTTAAATTTATTGGTCCCTTGCTTCACAGATTTATCTCAGTATGTGGTGTATTCAAACAGAATTTTGTATTTTTAATTAGGGGATTAGATAACTAATTCTGAAGAGCCAAAAAAAATTGTTAGACATCACATTGCTTAACCATCTAATATACCATAAGTGTGTGTATACACTATGTTGTGGGAGCCATCTATCAGGCAGGCCTGTTTTTCAGGCAGTATTTTAAAAAGTGGACATGTGCAGAAACTGTGAGCACAATTAGCGCCAAGCAGATAAATCCAGCTCTAATCCTGTTTACGGTCTACATCAGACAGATGTGCCAAGATTGATTTAGACAAGCCCAAGGCTTACAGTAATATTTTTAAAAGTGCCATTCACTGTTCTATTTTTGTTAAACCTTTGCTAAATATTCTTAAGTCTTGTTGGTTTTGCTCTTCTTATTAACCACTGTAACCTACTTTAAGCAGGTCCCGCTTTGCTCTCATGGTGACAAGGTAACCTGCCAGGAGAGGTTATCTTTATTCCCTGTAATTAAGTTGACTTTTCCCCCCAAGAAAATACAACAATAGGAAGTGGGTGCTGAATTAAATAAATAGCATGATACCCAGTAGATATATACTTAAATCCCTTGCAAGAACAGATGGTCCCCAGTATCTCTGTAAGTAATGTGAGAGGACAGTTAATGTTCTGAAACAACTAGCTATAACCAGTATGATACTAATGAACCAGTAGATTTCAAATAATAAACCACATGCCGCCAAGCAAAATTATATATCATTCATAAGGATTTAATTATCATAACTTGCAAAAAAGTGTCAATACATGATTTCTATATTTTTATCTACCGATGTCAAATATCAATTTATGAAGAGAGTTTTACTTCATATTTTTTACCAATAAAGGTATGTTTTAACATTAAAGTAGAATTAAAGTTATATTTAAAATACATGCCCCAAAGTATGTGGTGATTTTTTTTTTTAACTCCTCTTTTACTATACGTCTGTATGTATTGGGCTGTATATGGAAATGTAGCTTTTACATACAATTAGGAAAACAGTTGCTTTTATTTCTGGCAGAAACTTGTACTATAACAGAAGTGGCCAGCGTGGGAGTCAGAATAGTTATCTTCTAGATGAAAACTGGAGCACACATAAAAAATGTAATATTTTTTCAGCACTTAAAAATTTATAAGTAAAATTTTATAAACAAAAAGCAGTATTTTTCTGATTCATATAGAAAATAAAATGAGTCTGAGTCATTCTTAAGGTGATACAGCAAAGCTGTATAAGCAGTACATTTTTAAATATACCCGAAAAAACAGTATTTTCTCTCAATATGGTTTGTTTTCCCTTTTTCTTCTTTAATCTTGTTTCCCATAAGTATTTGTATATTCTAAGAATGTCCAAAGAGTAAGTGTTTTGGAGTGGGGGTTGAGGAGAAAGACCTTTTTAGATTTCAGCTGATCCTATCAGATGATCTCTAGAACCTTGAACCTTCAACCTTCGCTGAGGTTACCTGGAGGGCTTTTCACCTGGAAACCTGAGAAACCTTAGAAACCACTTGCCCTAGCTCTCTCAAGTCTAGGAAGCCAGTGGCCTGCGGCCCCACAGAGCCAGCTGGTCCACTCTTCATATAAGAACTTCAGTAACAATACAAAGACATAGCAAAGCACCATCTGATCTGATAACTGATTAAACAATATTTAGATGGCTCTTTTATAGGATACTAACAAGTTTTATTCTCGAAGACTATATTCAGAGTGAGAAAACAATTTTCCTTAAAACTAATACACATGTTCATATATGTTAGGAACTAGTTATATGCAAAATCAAATGAATCCTGTGATTGGAACTGGTCAGATTTACTCATGTAATATAAATGGTTAATGTTGTCAAAATGAGTAATAGATCAGATTTTCTATGTGAGATATTGACACCTAAGAGATTTACAGTGTTTCACTGTTGTGAAAAATGGAGTGCCGAAGAACATTTGTCTATTGTTATACATTTGTAGAAGAATTCATAAATTAGTAATTTCAAATAATAACAATATTTCTTCTAAGCCTGTAGTTTTTCTTTTTAATTTCTTCTTGTAACATTAGCACAAAGACCATTCATGTGAAAACCTCAGATTTTGATCTGTACACAAATGCAGGAGTAGAGATTAGAAGCTTGAGCCGGAAAAGCGGGAAATACTGCTCAGATCCTTACAAGGATTTTTAGAATTTTCACTTCTGGGTCCTGCTGGTTGCTGTAATCTAACCTCCCATCTCCTTGAAGGCAGCCTCAGTTTCTGATGAAATACTACTCAGTTAATTTATACATATACTGTCTTGCTGTTTTCCTAAGGACTACAGGAAGAACTGTGATTCATCTACTGTTTTAAGTTTGGCTAGATTTAAAAACAGATTATCTCACTTATATGTAGAATCCAAAAAAGTCAAACTTATAGAGGCAGAGAGTACAATTGCAGTTGCCAAGAGCTGGAGGGGAGAGGGAGACAAGGGGATGATGGTTAAAGGTACAAAATTTCAGTTAGAATGAATAAGTTCTGGATCTGTTGGATAGCATTGTGACTATGGCTAATAATGTGCTTGAAAATTGCTAATACCTCAAAATCACTGAGAGACTACATCTTTTTTTTTTTTTTTTTTTTTGAGATGGAGTCTCGCTCTGTCGCCCAGGCTGGAGTGCAGTGGCCGGATCTCAGCTCACTGTAAGCTCCGCCTCCCGGGTTCACGCCATTCTCCTGCCTCAGGCTCCCGAGTAGCTGGGACTACAGGCGCCCGCCACCTCGCCCGGCTAATTTTTTGTATCTTTTAGTAGAGACGGGGTTTTACCGTGTTAGCCAGGATGGTCTCGATCTCCTGACCTCGTGATCCGCCTGTCTCGGCCTCCCAAAGTGTTGGGATTACAGGCTTGAGCCACCGCGCCCAGCGAGAGACTACATCTTAAATGTTCTCACCACACCAAAAAAAGGTGTGAGGTAATGAATATGTTAATTAGCTTGATTTAATCATTTCACATTGTAAATATGTATCAATACCTCACGTTGTACAGCGTAGATACAATTTTTAGTGGTCAATTATATTGTAATATATACATAAATATATGATTTTTATTGGTCAATTATACTGTAGTAAAACTGCAAAAAATAAAGTTGTAATTTAAAAAACTGGAAGAAAAAATTAGCAGGTGATTGGAGATTGAGAAAGATGGGACCAATAAGTCCTCCAAGGAGAGACATACATTCGTTGTTTTTAAAGTCCATTATTAATCTTATAATTTTTAACATGTATAATTTCTTGACACTTATTAATCCAATTAAGTATGAGAACACTGTGGATAAATCTAAAAACCTTAAAGTTGAGTAAAATAAACCAGATACAAAGAAACACATGCTTTATGGTTACATTTATGTGAAGTTCTAGAAAAGGCAAAACTTAGCTATAGTAAAAATCAAAATCATGGTCCTGAGGGAAAAACTAGAGAGTGGCATGAAGGAACTTCCTAGAATAGTGGGAAAATTCTTTATCTTTATTGGGATAGTGATTATGTGAGTGCATGTACTTAACAAAACTCATGGCATTGTACCCTTACAAATATGTAATTTTTTTTTTGGTAATTTATACCTTAATAAAACAGATGAGAGGGTTAGTGATTGTTTCCTTGAAGAAGGTCTTTACATGGGTCTATTGTTAACGAGTTGCAGTAAAAGCCATCCAAAATGCTTGGATTCAAAGCTTGGATCTGTTCCTACCAGATGTATGACCATAGACAAGTTACTTACATTCTGTCTTCAGTTTCTTCTCTTTTAGGAAAAAGCATCTACTTTTTGTTGTAGACATTAAATTAGATAATAAAGTGCAGAGGGCAGTGTATGGTGTGTAGCACATGTTCATTAAGTATTAGCTACCCTTATTTTTTAGGAAATGGAAAATTTTAAAACTAATCAAACTATTTTAGGATAAGCAAGTGAAACAATCTTTTTTCAATTGATCACAGAAATATTTTCACTGAAGACAAATTAGACATTTATATAAGCAAACTACAGTCTCATTACCATTCAAATTTTCATATGCATATTCATACTTACATGCATATGAAAGCATTACACATATGTATTCCATAAATATATACAAAACAGTAATGGAAATGTGCTGTACTACTTTGAACATCTTTCTCGTCAGCTCTACATTTTATTTACTTTTGAGACAGGGTCTCACTCTGTTGCCCAGGCTTGAGTGCAGTAGTGTGATTTCAGCTCACTGCAGACTGGATGTCTCAGGCTAAACGAATCCTCCTACCTCAGCCTCTTGAGTAGCTGGTACTACAGGAAAGCACCACCATGCCCAGCTTATTTGTTTTTTTTTGGTTTTTTGGTTTTTTTTTTTTTTTTGTAGAAATGAGGTCTCGTTATGTTGCCCAGGCTGGTCTCAAACTCCTGGGCTCAAGTGATCCTCCTGCCTCAGCCTCCCAAGACACTGGGATCACAGGCATTAGCCACTGCACTGACCTCTATATTTTAATAGCTAAGTAGCCTTCTATTATATGAATATACTTTTTTTTTTTTTTTTTTTTTAACAGAACCAATACTCTATTATTGTACACTTAGATTGTTTCTAAGTTTCATTCAAATAATGCTTGGGTAAGTGTTTTCATTTATCATTATTTTTTTGAGATGGAATTTCACTCTGTTGCCCAAGCTGGAGTGCAATGGTGTGATCTTGGCTCACTGCAACCTCCGCCTCCTGGGTTCAAGCAGTTCTCTGGCCTCAACCGCCTGAGTAGCTGGAATTACAGGTGCACACTATCACACCTGGCTCATTTTTGTATTTTTAATAGAGATGGGGTTTCAACATGCTGGTCAGGCTGGTCTCAAACTCTTGACCTTGTGATCCGCCCACCTCAGCCTCCCAAAGTGCTGGGATTACAGTCCGTGAGCCACCGTGCCTGGCCTGGATAAGTATTATTTTAGCTAAATTGTGCATATTTATTCCCTTAGAGTAAATTCCTGGAAGTAAATTGCTGGATCTAAACCAGGTATACTTTAAAGAAATTTCCTTTTCTACATTAAAAATAATTATAATTCTGATTACAGGAAAGGGAAATTATGGAGCTTCATAAGAAAAAATTAGTCTCATATTTCATGCCTCATATTGCATATTTAATAGGTAGCCAGTGTTAAATTTGTTGTGTGTTTTCCACTGGGATTTCTTTCTATCTCCTTTAATAAAAGCAGGATCAGATCCCTCAGATTACTTTGTAACTTGCTTTTATTCTACTTTTTCATACCTCTTAGCATGAATGTCTTTCCAGACCAGAATACAGAGATTTCACTCATTTATGAGCTGCAGATGACTATGATTTATTCAACCATTCTCTTATTGAAGAACATGAACATTGCTTCAGATATTTTTGTTATTATAAATATTACTGCAATTAACATTTTAAAGTCTTTTGATACATATTCCCAACTTGTTCTCCAGCAATTACCATTTTTCATTCCCACCAGCACTGGGGCTACTTCCCTTTAGTTGCACCATCATTTAGCATTATTTTTGATCTTGTGCCAATCTAAAAGGCAAAAAGTGGTATCTTGTTGTTTTAATTTGCATTTCTTTGATTACTAATTAGATTGAACTTTTTCATATGTTCATTGGTCAATTTGCATTTCTTCTTTTGTGAAATGCCTGCTTGGGTCTTTTATGTACTTTACCATTAAAGTGTTTTTCTTGATTAAATAGATTATGTAACTGTCATGTTGCAAATATTTCTGTCCATTTGGCCTTTGCTTATGACTTTTTATGAGTTTTTGGGACTTTATAGGTCTTTATTAGGTATTAAATAATTTTAACGTTAAATATGTTGATCTCTGTCTTCCTTTGTGTCTTAGGGTTTTTCTATTTATGGTTATGTAAATTTCTAATCTACAAATATTGGTGTATATTATGAAATAGGGCCCTATTTTTCTTTACAAAAGATTACTCAGTTCTAAATCATCCTTTGCTATTTCTAGCTGAGCTTAGATGCCAACATTATCACATCAGTGAACTTTTAAATGTGTAATTGTTTCCTGATCTATTCATTTCTCTATTCCTAGATATTTTTATTGTAATAGCTTTACGAAATGTATCTGATAGGGCATGTACTCCCCCTCATTACTTTATTTATTTATTTATTTATTTATTTAGAGATGGAGTCTCAGTCACCCAGGCTGGAGTGCAGTGGCACGATCTTGGTTCACTGAAACCTCCACCTCCTGGGTTCAAGGGATTCTCCTGCCTCAGCCTCTTGAGTACCTGGGACTACAGGTGCGTGCCACTACATCTGGCTATTTTTTTTTTTTTTTTTTTCGGTAGAGACACGGTTTTGCCATGGTGGCCAGGCTGGTCTCAAACTTCTGATCTCAGGTGGTCTGCCCTTCTTGGCCTCCCAAAGTGCTGGGATTACAGGTGTGAGCCACTGCACCTGGCCCCCTCATTGCTTTTAAAACATTTTCTTACTGTAATAATTACAAGATAATTTTCAAATAATTTCATGAGATTCCTTATCCATTCCTTACATCAAAAAATACCACTGAGATTTTGATCGAAGGTCTATTATAAGTAGTTATTAATAAAGAGAATACTGGCATGGAAAATATGTAATCTTGGAACTTGTTGTATGTCCACTTATTCAGTCCTTTGTCTCTCAGTGGATTTTGAATGGCTCTTTATCCCACATGAGTCTAGAATCATTTTGCTAGGTTTATTCCTAGACATAATATGGGAATTTTTTTTCTCTCCATTATACCTTCTTCTTGGGTATAGACATATTTGCAGCCAGCTTCCTCACTGCATGTTTTTATTAAGCCTAATCACATTAAGTTTATTATTTTGAATTTTACAAAAAAAATTATAACACCTTTAAATAGTTACAGTTTCCACTCCTCCTTTCCCCTTAACTCCATCATTTACTGTCTTTTGTTTCACTTTCCTTATGTATTGACTAGAATGCCTACAATAATTGAATGGTATGAGTAATAATAGGTATTCTTGTCCTGTTTTTGGAAATCCTTCTGGATTTCAGTAAGCGTGATGTTGGCTCTTGGTTTAGTATCTTTAAATTTGCAATTTGCAAGATACTTTACACTGGAATAGTCATTGAATTGTTAAGTAAAGCACAAACATGTTAAATTCAGACTGAAGCACAGGACTTCAATGAAAACTGGAAAGTTTATTTCATTGCTTTCCTTTTTTTCTTTCCCTCAGTGGCTATTTGTCTCCACCCCCAATCCCAGCTTCCTTCCTTTGTGCTGTTATTGTTCTAGGTTTGACTACATAAAAGGAGACTCTAAATTTATATGTGATACAAGAGCATAACTAGTATTATAAAATTAGCCTAGAATAAGTTATTTGCAACGTATATAATAAGGGACTAAATTCAAGATTATTTGAAGGACTTTAAAATTTGGTAAGAATAAAATGGACAACCATTTAGAATAAGGCAAAGCATGTGTAGAGGCAACTCTTAAAAAAAAAAAAAGTGAGCTGGGTGTGATGATGCACACCTGTAGTCCCAGTTACTAGGGAGGCTGAGGCAGGAGGATCACTTGAGCTCAGGAGTTCAGGGCTGTAAGTGCACAACAATCACATCTGTCAATAACTACTCCACTCTAGGCTGGGCAAACATAAGAAGACTGTGTCTTAAAGAAAGAAAAAGAAATGAAAAGATATTCAGTTTTGTCGTTTGACTAGCTGATTTTTGGAAAATACCCACAAATATAACCAAGCCCACAAGTTTCTTTAGGTGGGTAAGAGATACATCTTATCTGTATGCATTCACCCATGTGAAGCAGACACCTAGTAACACCCCTGTGTAGAAGACAAGCTTCCTTCAACCTCATAGGACAGTATTTTCCATGTAGTCCGTCATTGGGTGAGGATTTTTCAGGACCTTTGGTAAGCCTGCTTGCTTTCATTCTTGAGGGTAGAGGAAGGGTGCAAGACTTCCCTGGTCTCTCCCAAGCGTTCTGGGGACCCTGACCATAAGCCTATTTGCTCAACAGGTGCAAATGACCGGTAATATGCTGACCAGATGCAAGTGTACCACCAATGATTTCTGTGACTGAGTTTGGTTTCCTTTGCATATAATATCATACTCTCCAGCTTTTCATTTCTAATATATTCTTCCTTAAAGGAACCAGGACTTCTTGGAGAATCCAGATGGCTTGAAACACTGTTTTTATAAGAGAAAGGCTGTTTTCAAAGACATCTAAGTTCATAACAAAGGAGTTAGATTGAAGGGACTCTCACAGTTCAGTCCATGACAAGCATGGATATTAAAATAGAGACAAGAATTTTAGTTAATTGGAATGTTGAATATGTAAAAGGCTATAACTTCATAATATGATCAAGAGGAACAAACAATGTAAAATAACACTTTAACACAAAGTAGCATTTTCAAAGTGCGGTCCAGGGGCTCTCAGGGTTGGTGAGGTCACAACTGTTTTTATAATATTGCTAAGAATGTCTTTCACTCGCCTTCTCTCCAAGGATACGGTGGAGTTTTCCAGAGGCTATGGGATATGTGGTAATAGCCTTGCCCTAATGGAGTGTGTGCTTTGTGCTTTGCGTTTTTGTCCTTTAAAAATGTTTGGTTTTAATTTTGAATACAGTAAGAATAGATAGATATAACTTACATAAACCAAAGTTATTTGTGGCCCTCAGTCTTTAAGGGTGCACAGAAGGGCCTGAGACTAAAGAGTTTGGGAACTGCTGTTCTAGAGAAAAGTCAGTCTTACTGATGGGGGGAAATCACTAGAGAGCGATGGATTGGGTTAGGTAGTATCGATGGAGAAGATAGAGATTATTTGTGTGAAGATGACGATGAAATTGTTGTGGACAATATCAGGATTTCGAATATCTTAGGAGAGATCTGATCTTGAGCTTTTTCCAGAAATTAAAGACTTGTTAGGCTTTTATGAGAGCATTTATCCCATGATTATTACATTTTTAGGTTGTTTTTCTTGATATGTTTTTCCTTTCCTCTTCTCTTCCTTCCTTTTCCTTCTTTCTTTTTCTTTTCCTTTTCTTTCCTTTTCTTTTCTTTTTCTTCTTCTTCTTTCTTTCCTTCTTTTTCTTTTTCTTCCTTCCTTCCTTCCTTTTCTTTTCTTTCCTTTTCTTTCTTTTTCTTTTTCTTTTCTTTCTTTTTCTTTTCTTCTTCTTCTTCTTTTTCTTTTCTTTTTCTTTCTTCTTTTTCTTTTCTTTTCTTTTCTTATAGGAATAGGAATAGGAATAATTATTAAATTGCCAAATTTGACTGGATCATGATGCCGCCTTATTTTATTTTTCTTTTTATGCCGTGCGCATTTTATTTTGATTCAACTTTTTGATTTTCTTCTTTTTCAATTTTCACGCCCATCACGCCGCCGCCGGATGCCGCGCCGTCGCCGTCGCCGCCCCAGCGCCGCGCCGTCGCCGTCGCGTTTTCTTCCTTTTTCTTCCTTCCTTCCTTCCTTTTTCTTCCTGTTTTCCTTCCTTTCTTTTCCTCTGTCTTCCCATCTCCCCTCCTCTAGTCCCTTCTGTGTGTCCCCTTCTCTCTGTCTTGCTTTTCCTTATGTCTTTTTCTCTTTTGCTCTCTTTCTTTCTCACTCTTCCTTATTTTAGACTTCTCTATTTATTTCTGCTTTCTTTTCTTTTCTATTCCTTCCATTTGCTTTTGTTTAGTGGTGTGTATGCTTCGTGAGCAATCAGACTATAGCTTGCAGAATAGTTGGGAGAGGCCAAAAATGCCCCTGAGAATGCAGACAAGGAACTTCTTAGTGAGCATATGAACATCCTCACTCCAATCGGAGGATAACATTGTTTGTACTTCAAGGGCTAAAAAGCTGAGAGAGGGTCTCTGCTTTCTGTTACTTTTAGCACTCGAATCATTTCTGCATGTGTTTCTATTGATTACTTTTTCTCCTATTTTGGTTCATATGTTTGCTGCTGCTTTGCATGTCTAGTGATTTTGGATTAGATGAGTGATACTGTGAATTTTACCGTGCAGAATTGCTGAAGTTTTTTTTTTTTGTTTTTTTTTTTTTTTAATTTCTGTAAATATTTTTTTGGCATTGTTCTAGGATGTAGTTACCTGGAAAAAGTGACATCCTTTTGAGAGGCTTGCTTTTAAGCTTTGTTAGGTGGAATCACAGCAGTCTTTAGTCAGCTCACTAAGGACCAATACTCTTCTAAATACTTACCATAACATCATATGAATTTCCATGTTTTTCCACTTCAGCTGGTAGGAACACCTGTGTCATCTCTAAGCATTGTTCCGTTAATTCTTCTAGTAGTTCTTACCTGGCTTCACACATCTGCTGATCAATACTTTCAGCTAAAGTCTCAAGGGGACCTCTGCAAATCTACAGTGTTCACGGTTCAGGCTTCTCTTCTGTAGTAAATTGCTCAGTGAACTCTAATTCCCTTAGTCTTCCTGAACCCCCAATTCTCCTTAACTCAGGGAGACCACGAGGCCCCCAGGATTCCCGTATCTGCCCTGTGACCTGGAGACTCTCTGCAGGCAATAGGTTGGGGCAGTCATAGGGTTCACTTTGTTTTCCTCCTCTTCGGCTTCACTGCCCTGTGTTACCTGATGTCCAGTGTCTGAAAACTACTATTTCACATATCTTGTGTGCTTCTGCAGTTTTAGGTGAAAGGTAAAACTAGTTTCTTACTACCCCATGTTGGCCAAGGCAGAAGTTTTGGAAGTCTTTTTAATGTCTAAGACACTTCTACCTTGAGAGTCAATTGAAATAGTCTTTTCCACAATAATTATTTTCTGACCTATGGTTTAAATATAAGTCATGAAAATTTTATGCCACTATTTTTTTTAAGTCTGATTACAGATAAATTCGGGGGGCTATCTCCTCCTTGATTGACAGAGTTTATAATGTTTCCTACTCGCAAGTACTTCTGCTTCCTCTTTGCATGTGTTACTATAATGGGAATGTATATTTCCTTTTTGTTAAAGATGCCTTCAACAATTTGTCATGAAGTCACTTCTATTAGTGAATTCTATTTTTTCTGTTACGTTACTTTATCCTTAGTACCAAAGAGCTCCTTGTGTGAAACCAATTTGTTACTAAAATGTCGCTTTGTTTATGTTCTTGGAATTCTTCATACATTGACTATCCTCGGATGTTGAGTGTTGTAGGCCTGTGTGGCAGGGTCTCTCTTCCATTCTATTTTTAATCTGATTATTGACAAAATAAACCCCATTTTTGTTTTCATCCCCTTTCCTTCTCATGTAGGGACTGGCATAAATGGCAATCCATAAAATTACAAGTGAAAAGTTTTTTTGGTTTTAACTATTAGTTAGATACGGGCACAATTATTTTTTCTTTCAAAATAAAATGAATATTCAAAATAAAATGAATAAAAAATTTTATTTTTTAACTTTTAGGTTCAGGAGTACATATGCAGGTTTGTTATATAGGTACATTTGTGTCATGAGGGTTTGCTGTACAGATTATTTCATCACCCAGGTATTAAGCCTAGCACCCATTATTTATTTTTCTTGATCCTCTCCCTTCACCCACTTTCTACCTTCTGGTAAGCCCCAGTGTCTGTTGTTCCCCTCTATGAGACACAATGGTTTTAACTGGAAATTTTAATTTTTTTTTCAGGTGATTCTCAGTATGACTTGCTATGTAAAGAAGAATTTATTGAACTCAAAGACATATTCTCTGTGAAACTGAAACGGCGTTGGTCTGTTAAACAGCAGAGAAGTGGTACTTTATTAGGTATCACACTCTTCATCTGCTTGAAAAAGGAACAAAATAAACTAAAGAATTCTACACTTGATCTTATTAATTTAAGTGAAGACCACTGTGACATATGGTTTAGGCAGTTCAAGAAAATATTGGCAGGTAAGTACTTCTTATGGGAATTTTTTAAATCAGCCCAGTTTCCTTAATATAGGTGATTAATCTAGACATGTTTTGAATAAAAACAACTTTTAGTGATGTTGAGGTAGTTTCCTTCTGTTCCTAGTTTCTGTGTGTTTTTGTCATGAGAAAGTGTTGAAATTTGTCAAATACTTTTTCTACATTAATTGAGATAATCATATTTTCCCCTACATCCTGTTAATATGGTATCTTACATTAATTGATTTTCATATGTTTAACCATCCTTGCATTACAGGAATAACTCCTGCATGGCCATGGTGTATAATCTTTTAAAGATGCGATTGAATTTGGTTTGTTAATATTTTGTTGAGGATGTGTGCATCAATATTCATAAAACATATTGTTCTGTAGTTTTTCTATACTGTTTGACTTTGGCATCAGGGTAATACTGACTTCATAGAATGAATTAGGGAGTAACTCTTGAATGACTGTTTTCATGAAGAAGCTTCAATAATCTGAAATGAAATAAATAATTTAGTTCACCTAAGAGTTGTTTTTAAAAGCATATTTATTTTTCTATTAATGTCTCTTTTGAACTATATAAGAATGTATTCTCCTTCCACTCATACATTGATGGCAAGTGTGTAATGTACTCTGTGGCCTGAAAATAAGAATTTTTTGAATAATCTTAAGAGGCCATGCTTTATACTCTGGTAATTGAGAATTACCTGTTTCACAGTAGCTTTTTCTAAAGGTTAATTTCCAGAGAAAAGAGAACATGTTTATTAGGATATATCTCTTAATGAATTCAGTGTATATGAAATTTCTAAATGACATTTTCATATTTTGCATACTAAATAAAATTCATAAGTACAAATATGCAATTCCTAAGTACAAATATAATGCAATTTGGATTTCTAAAAGTAATCTAGTTAAAATATGATCTTAGGATTGATTTTTTTTTGGTCTGAGATTTATGAATCTTGCTTGTTTTTCTGTTAACTCATTTCTTCTTGTTTGCCACATCTATCAGATCAGAGTAGAGGCAACTTGTATAGTTGATGGCACAGTTTAGGGTTAGATGGCACAAGATAGAAATGGATGCTAGACAAAGAGCAGTCACAGAGCGATGTTAGAAATTTCCAGTTCCAGCATCATTGATCAAGAAAACCATGAGAACCCAAGTTGATCAAAGGCAGCCAGCCAATAAAGTTCTGCTCATGGGAGATGAGCTGACGTGACATTACGTTAAAATTGGAAGACCCTCTTACTGAGTGGCTCATGCTTCCCTGCTACCCTCTTTGGGACTTCCAAGATGACTTGATTATTTCAAGAAGGCAAGAACCCACAGAGGCTGTAGTTGAGTTGATCTCTCTGGAAACATAGAGAATATGTATAATTAAATAAAAACACTTTAATAGTGAATCCTTTACAGTGTTATTTCAAATTTATGTCAAGTGATTTAAAAAGTAAAAATAAAAATGAAAATAATTTCAGTGGAAGTAAATTTATTAACATGACCAGATATACATAAAACTTGCATGGTCTTGTCTATAAAATAAGAATATGTCATTTAATTAGAGAGTCAAAGCTCTTTCTTAAACTTAAGGTCTGAGGAACTCTTCTCCCATGGGGCTTATGAAGGGCTAGGCTGAGGTAACTTCCTCAATATATCTTAGTCATAAAACCAAGAGAAAGTAAGAAGCAGAGGACATCACAACAAAGCTCAATTCAGTAAAAGCAATTTTATAGGAGTAGAGGGACTTGTCAAAAACAACAACAACAAAGAACACTGTCCAAATATTTATTCAGCTTAATGAGTGATGTTTTGGTTCGATCTAGGGTTAAAATCTAGACAAATTACAGAGATGAATAAACTACATATCCTTTAGTCTACCATCCTCTGAAAATGTTACTTTTCGAAACTTTGATTTTCATAAGAGCTGGAGGCCCTTAGGGAGTCATTCTCTGGCCTGATCTTGGAGTACAGAGTGATTTTGCTGATTAAAAGCAAATAGATTGACTTTTAAAATCAACTCATACAAACTGTTAAAATCCTCTAATGAGAGTGAAGAAACCTAACCAAGACTGATTGATACATTACTGCTCCATCTCTATACCAAAATGGACTCAGGGAGGCCTATAGGAGATGCCAACTCCTTATCCTACTCCCCACAAAGACGGTTCTTGGCTATCTTCATCAGACACAAATGAATGGTTGAGGCTCCAAAGCTCTCTACCAATTCTTGTGTTACACTGGCACTTTTTAAACTGTTTAAAACATTTTTAATTTTTTTTTGAGACGGAGTCTCACTCTGTCACCCTGGCTTGAGGGCAGTGGCATGATCTTGGCTCACTGAAACCTCCGTCTCCTGGGTTTGAGCAATTCTGTCTGCCTCAGCCTCCTGAGTAGCTAGGATTACAGGCACCTGCCACTACACCTGGCTGATTTTTGTATTTGGTAAAGATGGGGCTTCGCCATGTTGGCCAGGAGGGTCTTGAACTCCTGAGCTCAGACAATCTGCCCACCTCGGCCTTCCAAAGTGCTGGTATTACAGGCATTAGCTACCACACCTGGCTGGCACTTCTCTTTTAAAATTAATATCTCAAGAAGTTTTTTCTTTAAGAATCTTCTTTCAATTACAGGTCCATGTAGTTCTGGTATTCATTAAAGTGCCTATCCCAGGGGTTTTGGTATGTTGTGTTTCAGTTTTCATGTTTCAATTTTTTTTGATTTATGCATTAATTTTGTTTATTCAAAATTTAGGTGCAAGTTGTTTAGTTTACATGTATCTGTGTAGTTTTGAGAATTCGTCTTGTTCTTCATTTCTAATTTTATTTCATTATGACCTCAGAAGATGCTTGATATGATTTTGATTTTTTTTATCTTATTGAGACATGACTTACGACTATGTGGTCAATTTTAGAGAATGTTCCATGTACAGATGTGAAAAATGTATATTCTGTGTTGTTGGGTGGAATATTCTGCAGATGTCTGTCAGGTCCATTTGGTCAAGAGCCTGATTTAAGTCCAGAGTATACCTTTGTTAGTTTTCTGCTGTGGTGATCTGTCTAGTGCTGTCAGTGGGGTGTTGAAGTCCCCCACTATTCTTGTATTGCTATCTTTTTCTGTAGGTCTAGTAGTATTTGTTTTATGAACCTGGGTGCTCCAACATTGAGTGCATATTTATGTAGGATAGTTACATTTTCTGGTTGAATTGAACCCTTTATCATTATATAATGCCCTCCTTTGTCTGTTTTTGATGTTGGTTTAATGTCTGTTTCTTCTCATACAAGTGTAGCAACATCTGTTCTGTTTAAATTTTCTATTTGCATGCTAGATCTTTCTGCATCCCTTCACTTTGAGCCTGTGGTTGTCATTACATGTGAGATAAGTCTCTTGAATTCAGCAGAAGGTTGGGTCATTTAAAAAATCTAATTTGCCTCTCTGGGTCCTTTAAGTGGAGCATTTAGGCCATTTATGTTCTAGGTTAATATTGATATTTGAGGTTTTGTTCCTATACATTTGATATTTGAGTATTGTTACGTAGTTGCTTTCTAGTCTCAATTGCATAATTGCTCTATAAGATATCTGAACTTTGTATTTTTGTGTGCTTATATGGTAGCAAGTATTGTTTTTTGGTTTCCATGTTTAGAACTCCTTTGAGTATTTCTTGTATGGCAGGTGTGGTGGTGACAAATTCCCTTAGTGTTTGCTTGCCTGGGAAAGACTCTATTTCTCCTTCATTTATGGAGCTTAGTTTGGCAGATTATGAAATTCTTGGCTGGCTTTTTTTTTTTTCTTTAAGGAGGCTAAAAATAGGCCCCTGATCTCTCTTGCTTATAAGGTTTCTGCTGAGAAGTCATCTATTAGTCTGATGGGATTTGCTTTGTAGGTAATTTGGCCCTTTTCTTTAGATGCCTTTCAGATTTTTTCTTTGGTGTTGACCTTGCATAGTCTGATGGCCTATATTCCTTGGGGATGGTCATCTTGTATCTTGCAGGTGTTTTCTGAATTTCTTGCATCTGGATGTCAACCTCTCTAGCAAGATTAGGGAAGTTTTCCTGAATTATTGCCTCAAATATGTTTTCCAATTTTCTTACTTCTTCTTCTTCTCCATCAAGAATACCAATAAGTCATAGGTTTGGTTGCTTTACATAATCCCGTATTTCTCAAAGGCTTTGCTCATTTTTCAGATTCTTTCTTTTTGTCTAACTGGGTTAATTTAAAAGGCTGGTATTCAAGCTCTGAAATCTTGTCTTCTGCTTGGTGTAGTTTATTATTAAAGCTTCAAAATGTTGTTGTTTTTTGTCTTTGTTTTTTTTTTTTTTTTGAGATGGAGTCTCACTCTGTTGCCCAGGCTGGAGTGCAGTGGCATGGTCTCGACTCACTGCAATCTCTGCTTCCTGGGTTCAAGTGATTCTCCTGCCTCACCTTCTGGAGTAGCTGGGATTACAGGTGCATGCCACCACATTTGGCTAATTTTTGTATTTTTAGTAGAGACGAGGTTTTGCCATGTCATCTGGGCTCGTCTCGAACTCCTGAACTCAGGTGATTCACCCACCTTGGCCTCCCAAAGTGCTGTGATTAAAGGTGTGAGTCACCATGCCTGGCCTGCTTCCAAGTGTATTTTGATGTTCCCTTTAGTGAGTTTTTCAATTCCAAAAGTTCTATTTGGTTTTATATTAATATGGCTATCTCATGTTTCATATCCTGCACTGTTTTCTGGTTTATTTGAGATGGATTTTAAATTTCTCTTGGATCTCACTGAGTTTCCTTGCAGTACATATTTTGTTTTTTTAATCTGTCATTTCAAAGTTTTCAATTGGTTAGGGTCCATTGCTATAGAGCTAGTGTAATTCTTTAGAGGTATGAAGACACTTTTTTTTGTAGTGTTGGAGTTCTTGGGCTGATTCCTTCTCATCTAAGGGAGCTGTTGCTTCTTATTTTTGAATTTCCTATTGGTTGGACAGGACTCAAACGTTTTTTTTTTTTTCCTTGAAAGTATGACTATGGTGTATGTTGTGTGTGATCATTCGACTTTGTTTCTGGGTGCTTTCAAGGGGCCAAGGCTCTTTATGGATTCCGTGGGTGTGGTAGCTTTCTTAGATGCTGCTTGTTGTAGCAATGTATTGGATATATGAGCTGACACACATATCCAATATCCACATAGCCCCATGTGGGGCTGAGGGTGCAGAAGTCTCAGGAAGCTTATTTTGTGGAGTAGCACTAAGCCTTTCTGGTAGTGGGCTTTTTATTTGATAGTACAGTGCAGGCTGCAATACAGTAGGTGGCACTTAAAAAATAAGAGCCAGCTTGCCCTCAGTTAGGCTGATGTCCAGTAGAAGCACCTGTCCTGACAGGGGAGTGGCAGGAAGAGATTGTGCTGAGGCCTTTGGGGTCACTGGTTGGGGGGCAGGGGGAGGTGCACTAGCTCCTTATCCAGTGCTGGCAGGAAAGTGATCTGCTTTTCTATCATACCCCATCACAGGGCTCATGACCTTCAGTTCATAAAGATTTTATCCTTTGGTTCCTAGCTGTAGCGTGGCTGTAGGTTATGCATATGCCCCTCTGAAGACAACCACCAAAATGGTCTTGGGGCAGAGCCTCTTCCCCCAGTCTAGGCAAGCAACTCCATGACTCGTATGTCCTCCATTGCTGGGACGCTGCTGCTCTGTGTAGGGATGGGGAGTTGGGCCCCACCCTTTATGTAAGCCTAAGTAGCATTGGCTCACTTTCAGCAGGGGTGGAGCCATCTTGAAAAACATGAAAAACTCTTTCTTCAAGTACCTGTGCTGGCTCCCAATGGGAAGAACCACTGCTGCATCTTCAACAGTGTATGGGGTGGGAGGGTATTGCCAGAGATGACCCCTTCTCCGTATCCATTCCTTGACATGGTGTTGCCCCCTTTAGCGATTGGCACTGTGCCCACCTTTCCTTTGTCCCAAAGAGGTTTTGGCAAGTTGTGCCCCTCTCCCTTATAGGTGACCTACACTGGGGGTTAGATCTTCAGAGGTTCCACAGCACCCTGGGAACTTGCACCCTGGGCTTTCCAAAGTCAGAACAGGTTATGGGGTTTGTTTGCAGGGGATCTGGTGCTACAGAGATTCAAGGGTGGAGAATCCCTGGGCAGAGCAGAGGCCCACGACTGGTGCACAAGCAATATGGTGACCACCATCTCAGTTTGGGTCTGAGGGGAGTATGGGAACACCTGCAGGAGCTGGCCACCCAGTTCTCTATCCCTGGGAAATTCCCAAATTGCCACCAATAACATTGCCCTGGGTCATAAGGGTGGGGCCCTGAGTTCTTTGGGGGTTGATCTCTGCCAGACTCTAGCTGCTTTTCCTTTCTGCACCCCAGCTTCTTCCCATGGGCACTCCAGAAGGTCCTGGCTCTCTTTCCCCAGTTTTCCATTAGAAACTTGTCCATTTGACAGTAACTTTGATCTTCTTTCTAAGAAGAATTGGCATCCAAGGTCTGTGGTCAGCCATGTTAGAAAAAAGAAAAAGAAAAAAACTAGTTTGTATTAAATTCTGAAAAACTAGTGACACTGTTTAACTCTTCAAAGGATTGTTAAGAAAAGAAAATCTTTTTAAACCAAACTCCTAATTTTATCAAAATTGTAACTGAAAATATAAATGTATGAAAACATAGTTATTATGTAAAATTTGCTTAATAAAAGAATAGGAAAAACTACTATTTATCTTGGACCGAGAGCATGTTAGTTTGACCTTTGAACCCTTTCTACTCTTGTAAGTAGTGGTGGGAAAAATTCATTGTAGGAGTCTGCAGACATAACAAACTATCATTAGACTGCCAAGACCTCCACATAATAAAGCAAGCAGAGAATGTCACATAAGTATGTTAAAAATGATCAAAAAAAGAGAAATTGAAAACATAAATAGGGTGCTATCAAAAAAGGATAGCATTTATGTTATGACATATGTACACATGAATATCACTTCTTAGAATTTCATCCTTCTTAGGACTTATTCCTGAGTCTGAGGATTGAGAGGTTCTGATAAAACAGGTCTGAGTGGGTTCCAGGCACGGGCTTTCTTTAAAAGTCTCTCCAGGGATTCTAATATGTTGCCAGGACCAAGAACCATGGATAGCCAAGATCTCAGCAGCGCAGTTTGATTGAATGAACTTATGTAGAACCCTGAATGCCACACTTAACCAAAGAAAGCTTTCCAGGGATTAATTATAGGTGACAGAACATGCTATATTCTTATTAAATATTGTTAAAAGTTAACCAATACCCATTCCTGATTCATGTAAAGTTCTCACTTATTTTCCAAGAGTTTTACTGTATGACTGGTTTATGGGATCCTTGGAAAATGTTGACAGACATGGCAAAGGTTCCTGCAGTGTTTCTCTTTGTCCATCAACAGCCCTAGCTCATAACCTCTACCCTTTCAGCTGAAAGCAATTAGCTCTTCAGAAATGATTCATTCTATTTATACTTGGGATAAGTAACATCAGACAGTCTTCCCCAGGGCTTCTCACGGGCCCTGGTGGCATTTTTATTCTAAGGGAGGGATACATTTTTATATGTAATTGGTCATAATTATACTAAAAACAAGTAATTGGTGTCTTATACAAGAAAAGTGTATTTCTGCTTTAGTCATTGACAGAGTATCCTGAGAACAGGAGTTAAGAAGTACATTCATTGTTATCTTATTTCTATTTCAAATTCTTTTGCTAGGAAGAGGCCCTTTTCACTGTACTTTGTATAACAAAACTTCTTTGGGAAAACAATTTAAATAAACTTTGTCAGATCTTATTATGTGATTATATTCAAAATGCTAATTGAAGATTCTCTAAATATTTTCAGTAAAATGTTGAATTAAGTTTTCATGCTGTTAAATAAGTTAACATTTCTTCCTTTACTGAAGTCATTATTATAAAATTTAAATCCTAATGATAATAGCTGACGTTTATTAAGCATTTAGTATGTACCCTTTTTTTGCTAGCAACTTTTATGAATTATCTCATTAAATCTTCATTATAATAGCATCAAGAACTACACATATGTTTTCATGTAAGAAGGGAAATAAAATTATGAGTTTTGCTGTGAGGTTTGAAGAATGAAAACAATGCATGACTTAGAAAATAGTATAATTAAGTGAATTTTATTATTATCAAAAATCATCTCTTAGTTTATAAATGAAAAAACTAAGGCTTAAATAATGTAAAAATCAGTTAACAAGGTTAAACAACTGGTAGGTGGTAGAGGGAGCTGGGAACAAATCTGTACCTGTCTGAATCTGGAGCAGGAACCCTTAACTGATGTGTCATTCCAGCAGGTCATCAGTTACTCTACAATACCTATTAAGTATACTTTATTTACCATATTTAGATTTATAGAAGATTTAGACTCTACTGTAAAAACAAGGACTTCAGACACCTATTAGAAAGTATCCATATCATCTTGTTTGAAAATTGTCCCTCTCTAGTGTTCTTTTCTAAACATAATGATTCAGAACTCCAAACTCTTGAAGTAGGCAACCTTTAGGGTCAGCGTTAATAATTTCTCAATATTTAAAAAAGTTTCCTCATGACTGTCACTATTATTGAGATTTCTCAAATGCCTTGGCCTGAATTGGGTGTGCACTATGAAAAAAAAAAAAAAAAAAGGCAGACATTTCTTTTTGTTAACCTAAAGGAATTTTAAAAACACATATAAATACACTGATTTGTGACAGATTACCAGACTTTATGTTTAGCAGGATTTCCTAAGCAAAACACAAATTCTGTAAATCTACAGAATTAGATAAAACATTGACTCAATCCTTAGATGAGAGTATAATGGATTGTCACTTAATAACTTTTTTCACTGATAATAAATGGTATAAAAAGTAATGAAGTTCTACTCTCACAGTATGAATAAATAGGAAATACATAATATTTTAAATTAGGCAACAAATCGTTAAGCCCTTTAGCATTCATTAGACTATCATTAATGATAATAAAATTGTGTGGTATTTATACAGATATTATATGTTACTCCAGGAATTTTATTATAATTGTGTATGAATATATTTGTTGTTTGAGGCAGGTAGTTGGATATTTGCAGTGGCTGTATGCTGAAGCATTCTGGTAATAGTTTTCAAATCAACCATTTCTTTCTCCTTGTCTATCATCTTTAAAGCAAAGGCACCTTTTTTTTTTTAACTATATTTTTTGAAAAAATACATTTGGTGTAAAATTATATATTTTGAAAAATGTTCATTTTCTGTTTTTACTAGTTTCACACCTTTGTTATTTTTTCAATGGAAAGAGCAGAAATAGGCAAAAGTGAAGCCTGTGTGTGTGGTCAGGTTCCTGGGCCCTTCATAGCATCTAATGCCAAGCTGTGTTCTCTTGTATGTCAGTGCCTTCTCACTTGCTAATTAAGTGACAGAGCTAGGGACTTCCCTCTGTCTAGAATGCCCCTCATCTCTTGTTTGCCCAGCGAAACCTAGTTTGAAGTTCAAGGTCTGATACAAACCAGGTGATCCTCTGCAAAACTAACTGTACCTGAGCAAACCAGGCACTTACTCTTTTATATGTTCCTGGCACTGCTGATACTCTGATAGAAAATATCATCACTTAATGCTAATTGTGGGCTCACAAAGGGTATACTTTTACTGTAAGAAGACTGTAACTCTTCTTAGCACAGAGATTATTAAGTACTTGAAACAGAGTTTCACATATAAGTGTTCAATACTTTTTTTTTTTTAATTTCTAACACTTGGCACAGTGCCTAGCTCAGTAAATGTTGGTGAAGTGAACTGAGTATACTGCTTACCTGTTATGTGGTAGGGATTATTCTAGTTGCTTCTGTTATAAACCAACTCATTTAGTCCTTATCACAACACTTTTATTGTGGTCAATATTTTTTAATCCTCACAGATGGCTAAGGAATCAGAACTCTGAGAGATTGGTTGAGTTGCTTTGGATCGAGTGCTAAGAAAGCGGTAGAACAAGATTCCTATCCAGGTATTCTAATTCTAAAACACACTGGTGTGTGTGTGTTTTTTTTTTTTTTTTTTTGGTTACAGTAGTGTTTTCTTGAAAGGCAGGGTATAACTGACTATGCTGTATATTTGGGACTAAGTATATTATTGTCAAGTATATTAAAAATGTCATAACACTGGAAAGGAGTCCATCAATGGGCTATGCAGGTTGAAGGATTTGTAGATGAGAAACTGATAAATTTGGTTAGCAAGGAAAGCCATCTAGTTGTGAACCCTTGATATCGGCAAAAGAGAGGGTCCTTTGAAACCTAAGGGAACAGAACTTTCCTATTCTCAAAGTTCGGAGCAGAATAGGTAGGCTCCAGACAGTCTAATGCCCAACTTTTACCAGTGGTGTTTTAGTTTTTTTTTTTTTTTTTCCAAAAGGAAATAATGTAATTATTTATATACTTCTGAATTGTCTATCTTATCAAAAATAAAAAATTTCATTTTGTAGTACATACAGAATCAAAAGACTTTCACGTCCTAACTCCACAAATGTTTATTTTGAAGCTCTTTAAACTGTTTACCACAGATATTAGTAAATCTGTCAGAAATGAGGTGACTTACTTATCCTTGTCCCACCAGATAGGTGGGAAGGATGATCACACTAGATAGCATGGATGGGTCCTCTATTTATCTCCTTATACTTGAATGGAAAATACATCATTCAGATTAATCAATCAGTCATTGTGACTGATAGAATTTTTATATGGATAAGCTGAGTTTGGTTCCTGGCTTTACCACTTACTTGGGATCTTTATGTCTTCTATGGTCTCCTATCTGTAAAGTGAAGTTGATAATGCCAATGTTGCTTAAATATGTAATGTATGCAAAGCAGCAGGTACTCAATAAAGGGTAACTCTTACTATTATTGTATAGCTCTCCAGCTATGTGTTGAGCTTCTATAGAATCCATAGCCCCAAACTCTTTAGCCCTTTGAGACCAAGATTAAGCATTGTCTTTCCAGAAGAGAGGGTGAGAGAGAGTGGCATTATACTAATAGAATTCATCATTATCACCATCATCATCATGATTTCTTGGTGTGTCATGGAATGTGCTGTGTTTCACATTACCAACAGATGTTAATTTTCACAACATCCCTGAGACAAGAAACTATTATTACATTTTACAGATAAGGTCGCGCAGCTATGAAGTTGTGGAATTGGGATTCAAACCCAGGCAGTCTGTCCCCACTGTCCATGTTCTTAACCCACCATGCTCTCCTGACACTTGAAAAGTTAGGAGGCATACTCAATAGCTTGTAGTGTTGCTGCAAAGAGAATCTAATTTTAAATCCAGTGAAGTTTATTAGTTGCTGTCTTTGATATGCCATTCAGATTGTGCTATCCTTATGACGCCTACCTTGGTTGTATATGTAACTAGGCATCAAATATATAAACACTCAAAAAGTGATAGGTGCCAATAAAATATTTTACAGTTAATACTTATGTAATCTGTGTTCTATATGTTTGAGGGCTGGTTCCAAAATATTCTATATTTGGCTTTTAGTTAAAACAATATGCTTTGCTCATATTAATTATACAGTTGATACCATTCTCATGTTGGTAACATGTCTGTAAGTAACAGTTGAAATTGATCTGGCAATTTTAGAGTTGTCAGACCCAGGAGATGAGAGAAAAATTTAAAATGTTTATAACATTACATCAGCTAAGTCAAGAGAGAGAAAGAGAAAGATGATTCAAATTTCTTGTACTGGTGGATGTAAGTGCTTGGAACTGAAATAAAGGAGAAGGTGTAGGGAGGGAGAAAGATAAGTCTTCCCTTTACGCAAGTTGAAATTGAGTTTCCTTTGAGGTATAGAGGTGAAACATTTTAAGAAGCTCCTTAAAACTCTCTAATGTGGGTTTTCAACCTGTTTCCATCAATTTGGCAACATTTCCTCACTTTTTGGCACAAGAGAATATTCTAGGTTTATCTCACACCTTCTTTGTTCCGGCCCAGGAATCAGCCATTTCTCTAAGAAACTCTGGTTCCTTTTGGTGGGAAACAGTACTGGGAAACCAAGATCTGGGAGCTGAATATACTCCTAGTGATTAGGAGGTCATAACTTGTAGACTCTTGCAGCCGACGGAGTTAGGACATATTTATTAGAAATCATGAGTTTATATTGATCTTGCCAGGATCTGTCCAATCCTACAAGGTTCTTCCCCGAGTCCCTCCTTTCTCTTTGTGTATCCTTTCTTCCATATTAAGAACTGGGGCTCCCAACAACAAGGCATCTGCCCATTTGCCCAATCGTATGATGTATAAAAACTAGTTTCAGAAAAGTGGCAGCCAAACCACTAAGAAAAATAAACTTGCTGAAATGAGTTCAAGATTTATTGGCAGCTCTTCTTTTGGCCCCCTAGACTGAAAGTATGTATTTCAAGTATTGTGCTCAAAAGTTACTTGGGTTAGCTTTTTCCACCTTTCATAATAGTAATATTTACTTGAAATACAGTTGGCTTAGTTTCCATATTCAGTTTGTTTTTTTCTATTTCATTAATTTCATTATATATATTTAATATGTAGGACATTAACATGTCCCCAAAAGAGGAAAACACTCCTTCCTGTGTCATTTTCACCTCATCTCTCTTACCCCTTATAGGTACGCACTGGTTTCTGGTTTATCTTATACTCCTTTTTGAAAAGTTACCATATATATGTATGTTTTTAAAATTTTTATTTATTTTTTTACACAAAAGGTAACATGCAGTATATACTTTGCCACTTTCCTTTTAAACTTAACAGTGTATACTGGAAATCACTCCATATCATGTTACAGAGAGCTTCCTTATATTTTTTAATAGCTGCATAAGACTTCATTGTGTTGTCTGTACCGTATTTTATTTACTCCCCCATGTGTGGACATTTTGACTGTTTCTAGTATCTGCAATTACTAATAATGCTGCAGAAAACTTTGTGCGTATTGTATCTTGGTAAATTTCTAGATGAGGATTTCTAGGTTAAAGGTTAAGCACATGTGTAGTTTTGTTAGATATTGATAAATTCCTTTCCATGGGGTTTATAACATTTTTTTTTATATTTACCAGCAATGTATAAAAGTGTCCATTTCTTCAAAGCCTCACCAACAGATTGTATGTTTTATGTACTTTTATGTTTTAGAATTTTTCCAATGTGATGGGTAAACAATGGTATATCAATATAGTTTTAATTTACATTAAAGTTGAGCATCTTTTCATGTTCAGCTAGTCTCAGGGCTATTCTTAATATCTTGTGAGTTGTCTTTCATATTATTTTCCCATATTCCATAATACTTCTGGTCTTTTTCCTCCTCAATTCTTACAAGTTCTTTATATTTCAGGAATATTAGCTGTTTTATTTGATATGTCACACATATTTTTCTCCCAATATATAATTTTTCTCTTATAACGATTTTTTTTCATGCAAAGTTTTTAATTAAAACCTTTTATGGGCCCAGGTGCAGTGGCTCACACCTGTAATTCCAGCACTTTGAAAAGCTGAGGTGGGCAGATCATTTAAGGCCAGGAGTTCGAGACTAGCTTGACCAACACAATGAAACCCTGTCTCTACTAAAAATAGAAAAAAATTAGCTGGACTTGGTGGCACATGCTTGTAATCCCAGCTACTCAGGAGGCTGAGGCATGAGAATCACTTGACCCCAGCGGGTGGAGGTTGCAATGAGTCAAGATCATGCCACTACACTCCAGAGTGGGCAACAGAGTGAGACTCTGTCTCAAAATTCAATAAATATATAAACAAAACCATTATGGGCCAGGTGCAGTGGCTCATCCCTATAATCTCAGCACTTTGGGAGGTCGAGGTGGGTGGATCATTTGAGCCAAGGAACTGGAGACCAGCCTGGGCAACATGGGAAAACCCCATCTCTAAAAAAACCCCCAAAAATTAGCTGGGTGTGGTAGCATACACCAGTAGTCCCAGTTACTCAGGCGGGTCATATGAGCCTGGGGAGGTCAAGGCTACAATGAGCAGTGATGGTGCCATTGCACTCCAGCCTAGGCAACAGAGTGAGACCATTTCTCTAAATACATACATACCTTTTATGGAGTTAAATTTACACACTTTTTCGTTATTGCCTCTGGCTTTTGCATTTTAGTAAGACTTTCTTTACACTCAACTTGTAGATATTCGCCCATGTTTTCTTCTAGTACTTGTATAGTTGAATTTTAGATCTCTAGTCCATTTGGAGTTTATTTTGTGTATGGCAGAAGGTATTGATCCTATCTTTTTCCAAATAGTTGTTATCCAGTTGTTCAAAAAAAAAGTTGCTAAAAAGTCCATCTTTGTCCCAGATAGACTGGAACAAAATGAATTAAAGACTTAAATATAAATATTTCTATTTGTGTATTCCTTCTTCCTAGAAAGAGAACACAGGTGGAAAGCTTCATGCCATTGAATACCTCAAGCCATTGGTCTGGCAATATACGAAAAGTGGAAAAAGCTAACCCAAGTAACTTTTGAACACAATACTTGAAATATATACTTTCGGGCAGGGCGCGGTGGCTCAAGCCTGTAATCCCAGTACTTTGGGAGACGGAGACGGGCGGATCACGAGGTCAGGAGATCGAGACCACCCTGGCTAACATGGTGAAACCCCGTCTCTACTAAAAAATACAAAAAACTAGCTGGGCAAGGTGGTGGGCGCCTGTACTCCCAACTTCTCGGGAGGCTGAGGCAGGAGAATGGCGTAAACCCGGGAGGCGGAGCTTGCAGTGAGCGGAGATCCGGCCACTGCACTCCAGCCTGGGCGACAGAGCGAGACTCCGTCTCAAAAAAAAAAAAAAAAAAAAAAAAAAAAAAGAAGTGAAAAAGAAATATATACGTTCAGTCTAGGGGGCCAAGAAAAGAGTGGCCAATAAATCTTGAACTCATTTCAGCAAGTTTATTTTTCTTAGTTGTCTGGCTGCCACTTTTCTGAAACTGGTTTTTATACATCATACGATTGGGCAAATGGGCAGATGCCTTGTTGTTGGGAGCCCCAGTTCTTAACATGGAAGAAAGGATACACAAATAGAAATATTTATATTTAAATCTGGCAATCATTTTTAAGATGTAAACTTAAAAGAACAGGCAACAAAAGCAAAAATAGGTACGTCGGATTTCATCAAACCCAAAAGCTCTGCACAGCAAAGGAAACAGCTGAGTGAAGAGGCAACCTATGGAATGGGAGAAATTACTTCTAAGTCACACATCTGACAGAGGGTTAATATCCAAGGTATATAAAGAACTGCAACAGCTCAACAGCAAGAAAACAAATAACATGAATAAAAAATGAGTGAAGGGTCTGAATAGACATTTCTCTAAAGAAGACATACCAATGAACAACATGGAAAAATGCTCAACATCACTAACCATCAGGGAAATGCAAATTAAAACCACAATGGGATGTCACCTCACACTTGTTAGACTGGCTGTTATCAGAAAGACAAAAGATAAGTATTGGTGGGGTGTGGAGAAAAAGAACTCTAGCACACTGTTAGTGGCAGTGTAAATTAGTATAGCCATGATGGAAAAGAGAATGGAGGTTCCTGAAACAGTTAAAAGTAGAACTACCATATGATCCAGCAATTCTACTACTGGGAATATATCCAAAGGAAATGAAATCAGTATATTGAAGAGATCTGTATTTTAATGATTATTGCAGCATTATTCCCAATAGCCAAGATAAGGAATCAATCTAAGTATATATCAGTGATAAAGAAAATGTGGTGTGTATTCACAATGGGATATCATTCAGCCTTTGAAGAGAAGGAAATCCTGTCATTTGCCACAACACAGTTGAACCTGGAGGTTGTTAGCTGAGTGTAATAAGCCAGGCACCAAAAGAAAAATAACATGATTTTTCTTATATGTGGAATTTTAAAAAGTTGAACTAATGGAAATAGAATAGAATGGTAGTGACCAGGGGTATGTGATAGGCTGAGGGATCAAGGAGATGTTGGTCACAGGATACATGATTTCCATTAGATAGAAGGAAGAAATTCAAGAGGTCTATTGGATACCATGGTGACTATAGTTAAAGTATACTTGAAAATTGTTAAGAGTAGATTTTCTGTTCATACCACAAAATGATAAGTATGTGAGATAATGCATATGTACATTGGCTCAATTTAGCCATTTCACAAGGTATATATATTTCAAAACAACATGATGTACATGATAAATATATAGTTTATTTTCAATTAAAAATTTTAAACTCTCTAATTGGTCTTCAACATATACTACACCAGTCTTTTCACTACTCTTTATAATGGAACATATGTTCTTAGAATGCTAAAATGTATTTCTTTGGAGGCCCTGCAAATAACTAAAAATTTTTCTAAAAAGCCATACCTAATTACTTACATATGATCCAGAAAGGATACTTTGAAAAAGCTTTTTAACTGATAAAATCATTAAGGTAAAACATATTCGTAAAAGTATTCTCTAATATTTTTATAATTTTCTAGTTCATGAAGGATTAAATGTACAATTATCTCACTTGAACTGGATTTTTTATGAGGTTAATTGTATTTAAATGCTAATTATTTTAACCAATTTTGTGGTTGACTTCTATGTAGAATAGGGAAAATAAATTCCTAAAGTCAGTTACATTTATCTCTTTTCAGTCTGGATTTTTAATTAGGAAAAGTGATATAGTTAAATAGTTCTACTCTATAGCATCTTCTAAAATGAGTAAAAATTCATTATATCAGGATAAAAAATGATAAAGATATATGGATGACACGTTTGGCTGAATTTTTCTTCTTTCTTTCTTCACTGTTCTCTTACTGTCTATTTAAATAGCCTTAGCTCTTTTATCATTTAAATTCTGAAGTATTGAGGTGATTATTCCGGCAGCAGGTGATTCTTTCTACTAATTACTGTTCAATCAGTTTTAGCTATTAGAAATAGAGATAAGTTTACATTGCTGGGCTGCATGTAAATTTAGAAGTTACATGGCTTTGTTTTTACTTTGATTTACAGCATTAAAATTATTTTCATCTGTATATGTAAAGATCTGCATCTATAAGCTTTTGTGGATAATAAGGTGAAATTGATGCATTTTAATATAAATTGCCAATATAAAATATCTCTAACTCAGACCTCTACTGGAAAGTTGTCAAATCTTATGTAGGAAAGGCTTTTACCATCACTGTTACACATTAACTGGGCATAGTTTAATATTAATAGCTCCTGAGACTTGTGGTTAACTGAGGTTTCTATTTCCTGTGTTTGGGTTTTATCTTTGCAACAACTTGGTTGCTTTTCTGTGTAAAATAGTGGTGAATATACACAAGAGTATGACAAGGTTCTGGGCTCTTAACTTTGATGAACACCATGCCATTCCCATCGTGCTGCACTCAAAACAGCACAGATGTGAGTCTGGGAGTGGCGTCCCTGCCGCTCTCAGGAGCCTTTGTTTGGAGAACACCCTGATTAACCCCCACCCTTCATGGTTCATTGACTCACTGATAGATCAAGTTTAAACTAGTATATATTAGCACATTTGTTACCAACAGAGGAACAGTTGGCCATTCTGTTTTATGGTGCTGGTTCATTGCAAACTGGCGTGCTAAAAAGGTCTATACTCTAGAGTATGAATTGGGAAGTTACCAAAGGACTGAGAACCAAGTCAGTTGCATATTAATGTTGAATTATACCTGTATTTTAATCTTGGATTATCTACTTGTGGGATGCTTATACTTTTGTCAAGTTATGAATAAATGATAATTACCACTTTGAAATTCATCTTTTTTTTTTCAAGGAGTTTAGGGGATTTAGGTGTCTCAATATAGCTTTCATATTAAACAGTTTGTCATAATTGAGAGCAGAGCAAGGTCCTGACTGCCTGATGCCTTGTTTTGGAGCATTTTAAAAATGTTTTCCAGAGAGTTTTTTGTACCTAGTGACTTTACATAAGTCCTTACATTATACTATATTTCTAGGTCACCTAAAAATGTTAATCGTTTAGTCAAGAGGGTTAGGATGTGCATCTATTTTCTCATGAAAAAAAATTAAGCTGTTCCCTTTTTATCAGTTTTCTTACAATCTAAAGTTTTTTATTTTTCTTCTTCTTACCTTCCTAACCTAGTTACTAAAGTCTTCTTATTGTTACAGTTCCTTTCATGGGAGATAGGTTTACTGCATCATTTGGCAGTTTCAGAGGATGGATTTTGTCTTGGCTTCATCTTTCCTTACTGGTTGCCATCCCCTGGGCCACCTGCTTTTTTGCGTTTTCCTTTCTCTTGTGAGATGATGAAGCTCCATATCCCGATGGGGCTGAGGGACAGCACCCTGAGTCCAAGCCTAGGATAAGGCAAAGGAATTGCTTTTCAAAACAAACTAGTGTCATACAGGCTGCTGCTTTCAGGTCCACTCTCTGATTTTTATTTTAATTGATAATTTGTTTTTGGAAGGCAAACTGATTTAAGTTCTCAGCAAAAGGGTCAGTATTTATTTTCAATGCTGCTATTAATTTAGGGTTTTAATTTAGAAAAGATTTTTACCAACTCTCAAATATGATTTTTCTAGTGACTTTTTTTGTAGATATAAGGAGTAGGTATGAGATAGGGATTGAATTACTTTTTTGTTTTTAAAACTTAACTTGGCAGTAGTAAGACGACGTTGCTTGTTTTATTCATGCTAAATATTTTTTCTAAAGGGATCTAGATATCTATTAGAAAACTTACTTTTGATAACTGGTTCTTTTTTAAGTATTTACCTTAGCCTTTTTGTCTTGTAGGAATTAATAGAAATAGTTGTAATTTTAGACTTACTTTATAAAACAACAATTTAAAGAGAAGTTTTTTGCTTGAAAGATTGTTTTGCAGTGTTGCACTTTTGTTTTCTTTAGTGCAATTGAAATTGCAGTTTTGTAATTTATTTTTTAGTTTGGGGTTTTTAAAAGAATCTATATGTGTATTTATTGGGCATCTACTGAGTGCCAGACACTATTCCAGGAACCAGTAAACATAGCAGAGAGCAGAATCATGAAGTTCTTGACCTCGAGGAGTTTAAATCCTAGTGGTAGAGGGGGAATTCAAAAAATCAAATAAATACATTTCTATTATGTCAAGTGATGGTATGTACTACCAGGCAATGAGATGAAAATATTTCCTCTTCTATACAGAGTGGGCAAGGAAGGCTTCATTGATGGAGTTTTTGAAGAAAGCTGGAAGTAATGGGGAAAGACAGCCATATAGATATATGAAGGAAAACATGGTCCAGGCAGAGGGATCAAAAAGTGCAAAGAATTGAGCAAGAAAGTCATGTTCAAGTGAAGTCAGCAGGGGAAAGAGTAGGTCACAAATGAGGCTGAGGGGGGTCATGAAGGGCCTTACTAGCTTTGTATGAGTTTTTACTTTTATTCTGCAAAACAAAACAAAACAACAACAACAACAAAGAAAAAACAAAAAAACAAAAAAACAGGAACTATTTGGGGATTTTAAGAGAAAAGTAACATAACTTCCTTTTAAAATGGATATGTGGCCACTCAGTGTAGGGAGTGTTCTATATGAGTGGATGGAATAATTGAAACAGGAAAGCAGGAGACAGGTTAAATAGAAAATGGATTAATCCAGGCAAAAGATGGTGACTTAAATTAGGTTGGGAGTGGGAGAGATGGTGAGACATGCTTTGGATTCATTTTTTCCAGATAGAGCTGGCTGGCAGAAACATGTCATTTATTGACATAGATGTGGTAGATTTTTTTTTTTCGTAGGCTGGGTCTTGTCCAGGCTGGGGTGCAATGGAGTGACCATAGCTCATGGCAGCCTCAGACTACTGATATCAGGAGATCCTCCCACCTCAGCCTCCCTAGTAGTTGAGATTATAGACATGTGCCACTGTATCCAGCTAACCAAATTTTTATTTTTGTAGAGATAGTATCTCTCTGTGTTGCCTAGGGTAGCCTTGAACTCCTGGCCTCAAGCAATCCTCCTACCTCAGCCTCTCAAAGTGTTGGGATTATAGGAGTGAGTCACCATGCCTGGCCAATATGGGGGTTATTAAGAGGATAAGTCAAGGATGACATTAATATTCTGTTATGAAAAGTGTCAAACATATAGAAAATATAAACAGTGTTCCAATGGGCACCCATATTTTTATCACCTTGATTCTACAGGTCTTAACATTTTTCTATATCTGCTTCAAACATTTTATTCTGTTAACGTATTCTAAAGTAAATTGTAGACATTGTGATAGTTCTCTCCAAAATGCTTCAGCATGTAGTTCTAAAAATAGGTATTTTTCAGATAACCAAATATCGTTATCCTGCCAAATAAATAATTGCTTATGAACATTTAATACCTGGTCCTTAGTCAAATTCTCCATATTTTCCACAATGTCTTTTATAGTTAATTTTTACCAACTAGTGTGTAATCAAGAATCATTCATTTAATTACATTTAAACTATAACATTACAACATGTTTTCTCCTATGTTTTATTCTCTCTGACACTGACTTATGGAAGAGACTAGATTATTTGTCCGGTAGACATTTTATTGTACATTAAGAGTCCCTAGGAGAGCTTACATTACTAGTCCCCACTCTCAGAAATTTGGATTCAGTGGATCTGAGGTGGCTGTTTCCAATGAACTGCTGGTGATGTTGGGCTTTCATTCTGAAGCCCATACTTTGAGCACTACTGCTGTACCACTATCTCATGACTGCTTTGTGATGTCGTTTAACTTGTTGTTCTGTTGCTTGTATTTCCTATAAACTGAATTTTCAATCTAAAGGCTTACTGAGATTCATGTTTGGTACTTTGGGCAAGAATACTTCATAAGTTGTAGTGCTTAATGTTAGTAGCACTTAATTCTGACTATCTCACTATTCATGAGGCTAAGCTAAGGAGGTGACAGCCCGGTCCCTCTACTGTAATGTTTCCATTTGAAACTACTAGATAATTTGTTGAGTGGAAGATAGAGACCAGGGGGGATATCTAGTTTTCAATAAATATTTCACCTGATGATTTTAACACTCATTGATCATCCTTGCCTGAACTAATTATTTAATTAGGGATGGCAACATGGAGACTTTCTAATTCAGTCTTCTTTTTTTTTTCTAAATGAATGACATTCTTTTTATTTTTAAATGGATGTTACTTTGCAACTGGGGTTATTTGATTACCCAGAAATATAGTGCATATTAAAAAGGTAGGATTAATGCTTAGTTAACTAATTAAGCAATTTTTAATTACCAGTTTTCAGAGTAACGGACTAAAGTTTCTGACCTGAGCAAAGATAAAGTGGAAAGATAAAGTGGTCATTTAGTGAGATGAGCAAGACTGGATAGATAGACTAGATTTGATGGGAAAATTAGAATATCAGTTTTGAATATGTTAAGTTTGAGATGTCTGCTAGAAACATATGTTGACAAGGCTGGGTACGATTGGCGCATGCCTGTGATCTCAGTACTTTGGGAAGCTGAGGCGGGCAGATCACCTGAGGTCAGGAGTTCAAGACCAACCTGGCCAACATGTGAAACCTTGTGTTTACTAAAAATACAAAAATTAGCTGGGTGTGGTGGCATGTGCCTGTAATCCCAGGTACTTGGGAGGCTGAGGTAAGAGAATCACTTGAACCCAGGAGGCAGAGGTTCCACTGAGCGAAGATCCCTCTAGCCACTGCACTTCAGCCTGGGCAACAGAGTGAGACTCCATCTCAAAAAATAAATAATATATATATATATATATATATGTTGAAAATTTTTCAGTTGAATAAAATAAAATATTCTAGCTATTTTAGGTAGAATGGCATTTTATACAGATACTACTACTAAAGGGTAAGAGGATATGACTGTAGTACATTAAGTATACTGATGGCCTACAACTGTTGCTGTGTTGCTTTTTCCTCTTCACCACACATATGCAGTCTCATGAAACATTTTCTATGACCAGCACACTGAAGGAAATAAAAGGAACCTAGTTTAGAGATGGTTCTGCATGATACAACAAAAATGAGCTTACTAAAGCATTACAATCCTACTTAAGGGTATTCCCCACCTCAAATAGTAGGGATGGTCTTTCTGGTGGACAGAACTTCAATCAGTTGATACTAATTGTCAAGGTGTGATGGCCAAGGATTGATGTTTCAGTGTATGGACAATGGTTCAGAGTTTGGTGAAATAGTCAAGTTAGAGGAGAAAGATTGGTGACAAAGATGTATGAGGTGGAAAGTATACTTTCACAGAAGAACAGAAAATGAGATTTATGGTTTTTTGTAAATGTTCAACAAACTTTGTTCAGAGGAAGAAATATATGGCAAGATGCCCCATCCTACAGATAGTAGTCAGCATCACTGCAAAGCAACTCCAGGGCTTATGTAGTGGACACTTAAACACACTGGTGCAGGGATGGGAGAAATAAGAGGATTTAATAAGCACTGCTTACCAAGGTTGATTGAATTGCCACTATTGCCAAGTGTTCTACCTGCAAACAGATCAACCTTGAGCCCTGGATATGGCACCATGTCCCAGAGCAACCAGCCAGCCAGCTGGTGGCAGGTTGATTACATTGGATTTGTTCTGTTATGGAAGGTCAGTGGTTTGTCACTACTGCGATGAATGCTTACTGTACATATGGATTTGCATTCCCTGCCCCTCATGTTTCTGCCAGCAGTAATATTTATGGCCTTATTAAAAGCCTTATTCAATAACATGACATCCTATACAATATTGCTTTTGATCAAGAGACTCATTCACATCAAAATAAGTGAGGCAATTGATTGACAACTACAGGATTCATTTGTCTTACCATGTTCCTGTTGTAACGTATTGTATTCTACCTGGAAGATAAAACCTTATGACATTAAAGTAGTTTTTAGTTCCATAAACAGAATACAGGGGTCTATGAATCAAGAAGTGGAGGTAGAAGTGTCATCTTTTACTTCACATCTAATCACCTGTTCAAAATACTTTTTCATCTTGCCTCTGCAACTTTGAACTTTGCTGATACACAGAAGTTTTAGTGTGAGGAAACAATACTTTCATATGGGAACATGGTAGTTGTTCAATTGAACTGGACATTTGGAATAACCTGGCCACATTGCTGAACTATATAACGGAAACAACAGATAAAAAAATGAAATACTATGCTGGAAAAGATGATTAATTTTGATTATTGGGAGAAATAGTGTTGCTACTGTTAGGAGGAAGACTATATATCTAGAAACAAGGAGGAAACCTGGGTTGCCTCCTTGTAGTAGGGTAAAATGACTGAGTACATTGTCTAAGAAAGGGAACATGGCCAAACTGAACCCAGAAGACATAGGAAATCTAAACAGATCAATTAGCACCAAAGAAACAGGCATTTTTTGGTACTTGTAAAAAACTACCAGACTGATATTTTCATGGAGATGTCTATTATACCCTTAAGGAACAGGAAACTTCAATACTATTTAAACTATTTTAGAGGATAGAGAAGAAAATTCCAGATTTTATTTATAGAACTTGCATGAAATTGATATCAAATTCTGACAATGCAAGGAAAACTAGAGATCAGTGTTACTTATAAATGTCAAACAGCTCTTCATAAAATCATAGATGGATATGGTTATCAAAATGATAAATATGTTTATCACATTTTAGAGCCTACATGGAGAAACATTTGAGGTTTTCTTATTCTAGAACTGGCAGGAATGTCCTTCCTCTATTATGAGCACTACTAGTCATATTTTTCTGGTGGGACTAATGTAAGTAGATACAGAAGAAAATGAATGGTATGAACATTGGAAAGGGGAAATTCAATGATTATTATTTTCAGATAAAATAATTAACCTGGAAAATCCAAGAGAATAAAGGGAAAGCCTACAATTAAGGAGTTAAGGAAAGGGCTAGGTATAGACATCAATAGTTTTGATATACGCAGTCTATAGCCAGTTAGGAGATGAGTTAGGGGAAAAAACATGTTGACAGCAGCAACAGAAAAGCAGATAAACCTAGAATTGTTCACCACTTATCTTAAAATATTTAACATGGTACTGAGGGACACAGGAGATTATTTATATGGAAAAACATACCATGTTTCTATACAGAAAGATTGAATATCACAAAAGTATTATTTGGTCTTAAGATAATTTATATTTAATGTAATCTCAATGAAATACCAGGAGAATGTTTTTAAGGTAGACAAACTTATTTCAAAGATCATATGTAAAAATAAGCAAAAATAGATGTGAAAAAGTCTTTAAAGTAATGAGGAGAGACCAGTCTTTTTTTTTTTTTTTTTTTTTTTGAGACGGAGTCTCGCTCTGACGCCCAGGCTGGAGTGCGGTGGCCGGATCTCAGCTCACTGCAAGCTCCGCCTCCTGGGTTTACGCCATTCTCCTGCCTCAGCCTCCCGAGTAACTGGGACTACAGGCGCTCGCCATCTCGCCCGGCTAGTTTTTTGTATTTTTTAGTAGAGACAGGGTTTCACCGTGTTAGCCAGGATGGTCTCGATCTCCTGACCTCGTGATCCGCCCGTCTCGGCCTCCCAAAGTGCTGGGATTACAGGCTTGAGCCACCGCGCCCGGCGAGACCAGTCTTATTGACTATTAAGTCATTATAAAACTGTAATATTTAAAACATGGTACTGACATATGAATAGATCAGTGGATCTCAGATGGGCAGTTCAGAAAGAGATCCAAACACATTAAAAAATTTAGTACCTCTAAAGGTGGCTTTAAAATGTGTGGGGAAAGATGGATTTTCCAATGAATAATGTTGGGATAGGTAGATAGCCATCTGGAAAAAATGAAAGTCAAATCCCAACTTTTTACCTTTTATCAAAATGAACTTCAGATACAATTAAAAATATAAAATTGAGACCATAAAAGTATTAGAAGAAAAAAGCAGTTTTTAAGTCTCAAAAGGGGACTCTTAAATATGACACGAAGTCCGGAGGCCATAAAAGAAATGATTGATAAATTAAAATATAGGTCCATATAAACAAAAACTTTCAGTATGGAGAAAACACCATAAATTATAAAGGCAAATGACACAACTAGGAGAAGCATTTGTAACCCATAACACAGAAGCCTAGTTTTCTTACTGTATAAAGAACTGCCATCATTAATGATAAAATATGAAGAATTGGCAAGTGACATACACAGAAAGTTCATGGAAAAATAACTCTTAAACATTTGCAAAATTTTATAACTTCCCTCAGAGAAATGGAAATTAGAGTCACATATAGTATTTCACTTTTCATTTGTCAAAGATGAAAAAGTTTGAAAATACTGTAGGTTTATGTTTATAAGGATGTAAGAAAACAGGCAATCTAAATTCCTTGTAGAGTGTAAATTGGTGGTAATAAGAGAAAAATTTACTGAATACTTTGTGCCGGGTGCTTTTCTAAGCACTTTACATTTAGTTATCACAATTAACTTATCCAGAAAGTACTATTATTTCTGTATTACACATGAGGAATTTGAAGAAATGTTAGACAAGTAATTCAAAGTCACACAGTAAATGACAGAGTGAAGATTCGAGACCATTTACTCAATTGTGCACTTTTGGTTGCAACTCTGTTGTTTCTGTAGTGAGTGATTTAACAATGTATGATAAAACCTTAAAAGTATATACTCTTTGATTCAATGATTCTACTTCCAGAAGTGTGTCCATTTTGCATCAAATAGATGGAGAACAGCATTCATTGCACTGTTATTTGCAGTAATGGAAGATTGGAAACAACCTAAATATTTATCCTCAAGGACTCATCCATACAAAAGAATTGAAGTAAATTCATCCAGATGAATATGAGGCAGTTTTAAATAGAGTGAGATGGCATTCTATGTAGTGATATGGAGTCATCTTTAAAAATACGGTAAAGCCGGGCGCGGTGGCTCACACCTGTAATCCCAGCACTTTGGGAGGCCTAGGCAGGCGGATCACGAGGTCAAGAGATCAAGACCATCCTGGCAAACACGGTGAAACCCCGTCTCTACTAAAAATACAAAAAAAAAAAAAAAAAAAAAAAAAATTAGCCGGGCGTGGTGGCGGGCGCCTGTGGTCCCAGCTTCTCGGGAGGCTGAGGCAGGAGAATGGCATGAACCCGGGAGGCAGAGCTTGCAGTGAGCCGAGATAGTGCCACTGCACTCCAGCCTGGGCGACAGAGCGAGACTCCGTCTCAAACAAAAAAATAAAATAAAAAATAAAAATACGGTAAAAGGAAAAAGCAAGATACAGAACAGCATGTAGGGAAGCTGCTGTCTATGTGAAAAGCTGTAGAATATACATGCATTTTTTGTATATGCATATAATATTTCTAGATGAGGCCAAAAATGGTGACTCATGCTTGTAATCCCAGCACTTTGGGAGGCTGAGGCGGGTGGTTCACTTGGTTCCAAGAGTTCAGGATGAGCCTGGCCAATATGGCAAAACCCCATCTCTGGAAAAAATATAAAAATTAGCTGGGCCTGGTGGTGCATGCCTGTGGTCCCAGCTACTTGGGAGGCTGAGGCAAGAGGATTGCTGGAGCCTGGGAAGCAAAGGTTGTAGTGAGCCAAGGTCATGCCACTGCACCCCAGCTTGGGTTACAGAGCAAGACACCATTCATCTCTCTCTCTCTCTCTTTCTCTCTCTCTCTCTCTCTCTATATATATATATACACACACACACACACAAATATATGTATAAATAGATATCTAAATATATGTATAAATATAAATATATACATAAATATTTCTAGAAGGATTCTCAAAGTGATACCAGTGATTGTTTTGCAAGAGGGAAACTAGATATCACTGAATTAGCTATTTAAGGCGATTTTTGAATTCTGTAGCATATGTATGATTTACCTGTACAGAAACCAGTCAAGCTTGTGTTTCTCAAATGTAGAATGTTTGCAGTGAGGTCACTTGGTGAAAAGTATGGCTATGTCAGACAGATGTAAGTTCAGATTCCAGGACTTCCAGGACTGCTGAAAGGGAAAGGGGCTTTGGAGCTCCTTCAGCTCCAGTTAACATTGCTCCTTTCCCAGCTTTGACATTAGCTGGAGGGAAGACAAGTTCTTAGAGCTCTATGTGCTTGGGGCAAGACCCCTTCCCCCCACTGCCTTACTCTTCAACCATAACTGCTGCAAACAATTCTTACCTCTTCCACCCCATGTTACTTCCTAAAAACCTTCATCACCTGGACTCCCATGCCTCTAAGTCTCTGTACATCCCCTAGCCTGACACTGTCCCCAACCCTCCTCAACTCCAGACACCATTTCACTCTACCCTCTGGAATTGAATAGTCCATTATTAGCAAAATCTCCTAATTTTCAACCTCCTTTCTAAATATTTTCCCCATGTTCTTGCTGTAGTAGTGACCCAGCTTTACCACTTTTGCAGTCCTCTAAAGTGGTAACTGGTTTCTCTGCCATACATTTCATACCACTGGTCCTGGAGATATTGTCAATGTCTTAATGTCTTCCTTCCATCTCACTTAAATTTTGAGACCATAATCCCTTTTTCCGCTCTTAAAAATTCTCAGCGTTGAAGCTCAATCCATTAGATACCTCTAGCTGGCACTACTAGTTGCAGTCCTGTGCAGACTACCGAGTCATTTTCTTTACTCCTTGAAGACTTAAAGTCTATCTTACTCTCACTCTCTCTGACACTACTCCTATTAAAATATTATGTTTCTTTAACTATTTTTTCAGTTTTTGGTCTCCTCTCCTTCAATGAGGATGATTTCTAGAATGTTGGTTCTCAAAATGTGGTCCCTTTTGCAAACATCATCAGCACCTGGGAACCTGTTATAAATATGAATTCCCAGACCACACCCCAGACTACTAAGCCCAAAACTCTGGGGGCTGGAGCCCAGAATCTATGTTTTAAGAAGCACTTCAGGTGATTCTGATGAAGATGTCAGTTCCTTAGATGTTGTTATTGTCATTACCAACAATTTTCTCTGAGACCACAATTTGAGTCTCTGATTTTTCACTAGTTCTCAACCCATTTTAAGTCCTTACTTTCCCCTTGCCAGCCAGACATTTGAATATTCCTTAACTCTTCTCTTTCACATACCGTATCCAAAGAGTCAACAAATACTGTCAGCTATACCTTCAAAATACTTATAGAATCTAACTTTTAACCTCCACTGCAGTCATTCCAGTCCAAGCACAATCATTTCCCACCTGGAGTGTTGCAATTGTTCTTATTTGGTGGCCCTTGGCCCTACTTTATCTACTTTCCACAAAGCAGCCAGAGTGTTTCTTTCAACACCTAAGGTCATATGGCTTCATTGATTGAAATTCACCATGCGTCACCTCTTTCTCTACGAAAGCCAAAGTCCTTGTAAATGCCTGCAAGGCTCTAGGGTGACCTGATCTTCCCTGGCCAGGAAGTCATGCCCACCTTTGCCCTCCCTCCCTCCCACTACTAGTGATCTTCATTTTTATTTTTAGAAAGTATTACATTACCACGTGACATACTCTTGTTCCTTTCTGTCTTGTGCCATTAGAGTGGAAGCTTCACTAGGGCAGAAGCTTTTCTTGTTCACTGACAGAGCCTCCGTTTCTGGAACTCTGCCTTGTACTGAGCAGACATGCAGTTATTTGTAAATAAATGAATATAGGAAGATAAATTTGTAGGTGTGTGTGTGATAACACTGTCCTTATTGGGACTACCCCTGCTTGAGAAGTAAAGCAGGGCATTCCAATAAGTTTACTAGGTAAAGTAAACTTAATCAGGATACTTAACCTAACACTTGGCCTCTGGTCTTTAAGCAAGTTTCTTTTCCTGTCGCGTTTCATATAAGTAAGCTCTAGGTTACTTTTAGTAAGCTAAAAGTAAGCTTAGTCCTTCATGGTTAAAGGACAGCAATATTGTCCTTTATGGCATTTAAAAAACCCAATCCGGAATCACACATTGCACTTAATTTTCATGCCTTTAGTCTCCATTAAATATGTTGCCCTTTGTATTAATAATTAGAGTGATGAGGGACAGAGTTTAAGAATATATAAATATTTTGTCCCCAACTGATTGTCACTGGATGGCTTTAGCACCCATTGGTGATTCTTGCCTGAATCAATAATTATTGCGATGACCGAAAATAGTGATTTTTCTCTTTATAATTCTTCTATATTTATTAATTACCCTAATATTATTCTATAGAACAGAATGTTCTCATCTTTCGTTTGTTTAGTGTCAGTATTACTCATGAAGTTGGGTGTTTTGAAAATTCAATTGTTGTATAATCTATTACTGTTATTATTCCGTTTTGTATTGTCTCAGTTTGGGTCTTTCATCTGAGTCCTCTCATGTAAGTAGTATAAAGATCAGCAATAGAGGAACCTAGAGTAAAGTGTGAGCAGAGAAGCCTTACTCTGAGACAAACTCCAGAGAGGTGAACTCTGTTGCTGATTAAGAAAAGCTTCACTGAGGAAGTGTTGTTTGAAGTGAGCTTTGAAAAGTCATAAAATTTTGACAAAAGTGGGGATGGGGTGGAGCATAAAGGAAAAACTGTGTTAAAAAAGGAAGGTCTGGCAGACTAGGAATTTGGCAATAATACAATGATTCTGGACCTTTGATGAGGAAGTTGAAATGGAACATAAAAACCCTCCGCATTTCACTTCATTTATTTGCTCAGGCAGCTCTCATTGCCTAAAATTTTCACCCCTGCTGTTTTGCTAAAGGGTGGGATAAGGGGTAATGAGGGAGGAAATTTTAGGGGGTGAAAACAGCACAAGCCAAAAGCCCCACTCAGATACTCACTTCTCTTGAAGCCTTTTCCGGATCCCTAATAAGAACTAACCACCCTCTCTGACACACTCTGTTGTACTTTGTGCTTCTCTGTTAACATGCCTCTGTGTTTTGTGCTGTCTGTATTTGTGGATACATCTTCCTCCTTTAAAGTACAAATCATATCTTAATCCCTTGGCCCTTCTACCCAGTACTTAGCACAAATGCTCAGTAAATGTTTCTTTTTTTTTTTTTTTGGAGACAGAGTCTGGCTCTGTCGCCCAGGCTGGAGTGCAGTGGCCGGATCTCAGCTCACTGCAAGCTCCGCCTCCCGGGTTTACGCCATTCTCCTGCCTCAGCCTCCCCAGTAAATGTTTCTTTAACACGTGTGACAGAGAAAGGAGAGGAGAGTGATTGGGATTGGGAGCAGGAGGGTTCTGAATGTCATTTTAAGGGGTTTGGGCTCGCTCTTGGCAGCAATGAGCCATAGCCGCCTTTGAACTGTGCAGCACTTATCAGAGCTGTGATGCCAAAGGATGCAGTGGAAGGGGAGGACAGCCAGCATGCCTGGGCACGGTCCCCAAGTCAGAGGACATCAGTGGGAGAAGGCATGGAAGCAAGTAGCTACCATCTTATGAATCTGAGCACCCATTCAAATGTGGCAAGGAAAAAGGAAGGCATTGAGCATGGTGTTGAGGTTTCCAGCCTGGGTGATTGGAGGCTGATGCAGGCTTCTTACCAAAAAGGGCCCTAGGCAGTTTCACTAGGAATGTTTAAGGAGTTTATCATGACCCTATCTCTTCCTCATCTAAAAGTCTTCCTAAAATCAAAACAGTATGTCCTGTGGAAATATTTCATTGTATCAAATATAATGAGAAGTAAAATATTCTCTCTACTTGACGTATGAAACACTGACTCCTTGTAGTGGACAATTTTCACTTGTCTTTTTAGTAATGGATTTTATTAAAAATAAATGTTAATAACTGCTTCTTTAATCTTTAAACGTGGTCCTCTGAGAGCAGCTTACCATAAAAGAAACGGTTGTCAGCTTTCTTTTAGCTCCTCAGTCCCTCCTGCCCCTTCCTAACAACAGAAAATTTGCTTTGCACCTGCTCCAACTGGGTTCGAAGAGATAAGCATCTTGCAAGCCCAGAAAATTGTAGTATCAAATCTCAGCCCCAACTGTGAGGCAGCACTGTCATCGAATCCCTGCTGAGAGGCGTTGCTTTCCCAATTCCCAAAAGAGTTCTTTCTCCCCGGCCCCTTTTCAGGCTTGAACTCTGACCGAAACCCTCTTTTTAACTCCCAGCATGCACTGCACTTGGTACTGACACTGACCCATCCCTGCTTCCTCTATTCTGCACTGGACTCATCAGTAGGTCAGGCGTTGGTAGCCCCGGGGTCACTGGGGTGCCCAATTCCAATAATGAGCACATTTAGCCAAGGAGAGGAAATGTACCCTTCTATTTGTTACAGTCCATTGCTTTTTTCCAGAAACAAATGCTAAAAGAACACTTGATATATTGTGGTTTGGTAAATACACATATGCACTGCCTAATATTCACAAAGTTGCCTCTCTTTTTTGCATCTTCATAAAATAAATGTATTGTTCTAACTCATGATTTATTTTAAGAGGGATATACCTATTTCACAGCTAGGAAAAATGTAAGTGTTTTAAAATAAAGTTATATTCAGAATTCTCTTGCAATAATTTCAAATAAAAATAGCAAATACTATTTAAATGCATATCACATTCTAACAGACTTGTGTGTCATTTTAAAGGGAAAGAAAAAAATGCTGACAAGGACTTTACAACGTTGTCTTTAAAATTTCTTCTTAGGCTTTCCAAACAGACCAAAGTCATTAAAAATACTCCTTAACCCCGAAAGTCACAAAAAAGAAGCTACCCAGGTTTATTATGAGAAGGTTGAACCTCTGTTGAAGCTTGCAGGAATAAAAACTGATGTAACAGGTAAGTAATTTTCAGAATATAATTTCACCATTTACAAAAATGTACAAAAGCAAGATAACCTGAATTTGTTCTTAATGCAAACTTGGGAAACTACTTGTAATATCTACAGCATTTTTATGTCTTCATTACCTACTGGAGCCAGCTTGAGGGTTACAATTTAATTATTTTTATTAGAATGTTAATATTTTCTCTTTAGAACTTTTCAGATTTTTTTTTTCAGATGTAAACAATTGTTAGATATAATTCTAAAGGAAGCTATATACTTGTTTACATCTTCATTGAGATGTTTGCTATTTACATGTTAATTTTGCAGTTAGGCAAGCAATTGATTTTTTGCTCGCTTATATAGTTGATGTCGTTCCATAGAATTCTTCCTCGGGTTGTTTTCGTTCTGATTCTGACCCCTGCTGGTTAGGTCAAAACTAAGCACTGAACTGCTGGTTTTATTAATAGATGAATTTAGAGAGGCTAGAAGTTTAAATTTGTTGTCTAAACTAAGAAGTGTACTTAGGTTTGTGCCAAGGAAAATAGAAACTTGTTAATGCTAAAATTATTACATGATTAGTAATATCCTTTTTGATTTTTTGAATTTGGTGGCCACATTTCTTTATTTCTTTAAGACTTATTTTTGTATGGTGGGGAACTGAGTAGAAGAGTCGATGCTATGGAGAATCACAACTTTCCTAACTTTATTTCTATGTGGCTTCACTAACAGTGGAAATTTGCAATAAATTGTAATTAATAAAAAATATTATAAAATAAGCCTACTCAGGGGACAAGCCCAGAGTGCAATTGGAATTTCCTAGTCCCAGTTATAAATTCCTAAGGAAGGGATTCACAGTGATGTGGCCTTACTCAGGTGTAAACAAAGGAGATAGGTTTCAAGACGTAAATAATGTCATTGAAGGCTACACCTAGTGATTTGGTGGATTGAGGTAGAAGAAAGTTCCAAAAAAAAAAAAAAAAAGCAAGTTTTGTAGGAAGTTCAGCCCCCATGAAGTGTGTTTACAATTATAGAGGTTCAAGAGAAACTACCATGAAAACTCAAGGGGAATTTTTGAATTAAAATAAAGTTATAGTGAAGAAATTAACTTTCATGTTTGTGACCTTTGGCTTATTTAGAGGTGATTTACAAGTAAAAGAGAAGATTCAGATTTATGTTTTCTTTCTTTTGAAGATTTCCAAAGATGGGCTGAAGGAAAAGTTTGAGATTTGTATTAGGGTGAGACAATTAAAAGTTGAATAAACATGTTGGCATACTAAATGACTATTTTGTGTCGTTGCTTTTACATGTGAATACTACAAAGCAAGCTTGACATGGATATTGCTATATAGCATTCACTTCAGGAATCTCATTGTATGCTTGCTCTGTGTTCAGCATTGTGCAGGATGCAAGATCAGCAGTTGGATGACTTTCTATGTTATTAGGGATTCAAAGAGATACTTAAAATCATTATAGCTGGGGTATACATAAAATAACTTTAATGTCTCAGAGGTGAGATTTTGATCGGAAGGTTCAAGAAAAGCATTTGAACTAGGCAGTTTTTAAGAGGGAGACAAAAAATGAGGGAAGGAAGTCAGGCTAACAGGCATGTACTGTAAAAGTGGGGCGGGGGAGAGAGAGAGAGTATGTGTGTATGTGTGAGAGAGAGAGTCTGGGTGTGTTACACCTACACGTCTTGAGAGTTTGTGCCATAACTTTGCTCTACTTTCCTCAGTTTTGACATTATCTGAAATCTTATCCTATCATCATAAAATAGCTGCCAGTGGATTTGATCCTTTCTTATTAATATCCAGTGGGATGGGGAGAGGTGTGCATATGTGTGCGAGAGAGACCCAACATGCTTTAATCCTGAAGATGAATTAAAATTTCCTTTTTTCAGTTTGGGTACAGATACTGTATTACTGCAGTCAATCTGGAATAATCATTTATTTAACCATCAAGACTCTTCCCAGGGGCTGAGGGCAGATCCCCTTTTCCTGATGGCTGAAATGCCTCAATTGAATCTGGATTCTGTTAGGGATAAGAAAGGGCAAAATGACTTCTAGGAAAGCTCTCAACAATGTATACTACAGGAGATGTAATTCCAGGTTATGAATGAATCCTAATGCTGCACTCAGCAGTTTACTCATCATGTATTGATCCACAGTTGGTGTAAAATTTTTTTTTTTATCATAGCGTTGCAATCTGATTTGGCAAGATGACTCCACCAGCAGAATTAAAATTTAAAAGGAAGAGAAAAAGAGATTGGAGACAAGAAAACTGGTATACAAAGCCTGAACTAAGGCAGAGGAAATCATCTAAATGTGCTTTCCTTCTTTCTTGTATTGGAGACAAAAATATTATGTCTAGAATTTTGTTCTCTAAATTTGTAAATATTACTAAGTACCATATTTAAAAATAAAACAATAGAATATTCCATAAAGCAAATTTAGAATTTACTTACATTTAGGCCGAATGGCTAATTATTAGCTGCCTAACACTCCTCCTACAGGCAAATTTATAAAATTACATCCTTCACTTATAAAACCATTTTAGTATGCATATTGGCTCAGTATTTATGAAAAAATATTTCTTGAATAAACCTGAATATTTGAAAAGTTTTAGTCTTTCTGCCTATCTTACAGTGTTATTTTTGTGGTTGAAATAATATATTTGAAACTTTGTATATTATACTACAGAAAGATGGTCATAATACTGTTTCAGTTTCAAAAATTATGTCATAGTAAGATTGAATTTGTATTTTATTTGAAAAAAAGAAGCATATGGAAGAGTAAAGCAGAAAGAGGACATATCTTCTACATGTCCAGTGGGACATTGTTGTAATGTATCCTTGTGTGCATGGGTGAATCCAAATGGAATTGGAATTACAAAATAAACCCTATATGATGAGTTCATTAGGAAATAGTGCTATATAAATATGAAGTATAATATGAACAATTACAGCTAGATATATACACAATAAGGTATTATAATTTTTTCATAAATTTATTTTAAAAATGGATCTTACCACATTAATAAAAATATACTTCTTTCAGCTTGGGTTGTGCCAGAATCCTAACTACTTCTGAATATAGATCAGCATGTTTCAAAATATTTGTGCTAAAGTTGCATCCCCACTCTGCTACAACCACCAATGTAGCATCTTATCTAATTGCATCAGAAAAACTTCTGAGAGAACCTGGGAAGAATTATTTTTTCCCAATTACCTATTCATACACAAATCAAAGAAGAGTATGAACTATAAGCCCACGCTGGCATATGGTATCATTTCTCTTGCTTCTAAAACAAAGCAGGTTTTAGAGATTGTACCATTAAAGGTGTGAGAGATATTTTGAGGATCAGAGATCCATAGGATAATGCATAGAACAATAGAGTGAAAAAGTTAAGGCAGCAGAGAAATCAGACTGATAAGAACTTTTGAGGCCATATGGTTCAATTTTTTCCTTGTGGGTGGAGCACAGATGTATGGCGCTCAACTTTGGCTTGGCCACCTACACTAGAGGCAGAGTATGTTGTTACTGGACAGTACTGTTTGACATTCTTTTTTTTAAATTATACTTTATGTTCTAGGGTACATGCGCACAACATACAGGTTTGTTACATATGTATACATGTGCCGTGTTGGTGTGCTGCACCCATTAACTCGTCATTTATGAATGTTCAGAGTTACTGTACCTTTGGGCAGATTAGAAAAGGCACTTCCTCTGTGCTAACTTACAAAAAGTTGCCCTTTCTTCCAGGCTAATTCATCCTTTGCTTATAAAACCATTTTAGTATGCATAATGCATTTAGTATGCATATAGTATGCATAGTATGAAAGTATTTCATACTTTCAAAATATTCATATTTCAAAAATATTCAGCCCAAGGTCACTAGATTCAGCCTAGGGTCATTTGTTAGATTCCAAATTCATCATTCCTGTTGGCCAAGTACCTTCGTGCTAGGCATAAACTGTACAAAGTGAGAACTTGTGAGCTGACATTTGCCTCTTTGTAATTTTTGTCTACTAGAGTTAATGTTATCTTTTGTAGTAATATGAAATCAATGTGCCCCATCTATTGTATAAGAGTCATTGAGATATTTGAAGACAGATACCCTGTCTGTCCCTCATCTCTTATTCATGATAGGTACTTTCATTGCCTTCAGTTACTTTTTTGCATTAACAGAGCTGCTAGACTTTATCACGGTCATTATCATTATCATAGTCAAAGACATTTATCTGAAGGAAACCTTGATCTGTGCCAACTCAGGGCTCTTGGGAGTGCCTAGTCACCAGATAATTTTACCTCCTGGGCAGAGGTGTCAAGAAAGTGGTGTTTGTTATCATTTTCCTCTTCCTTCTCCTAAACTCACGCTTCTAACATGACTGTTAACAAGTCTCTTTGTAGTGTTTCTGTGGCTGCTTTTGGCTCTACTTGAAGCCTTCCATTTCTTGGAAATGCCTCTTGCCATTCTAAATCTCACCCAGCAGAAAGCTAGGCCATCTAATGAAACTGTGTCACAAAAGATTCCAGTAGCCTGAGACATCACTCCTTCCAATTTTACCTGCATTTTAATGAAAAATCTGAAAAGTAAATGTTCATGCATCATATCTAGCTAGAGAGAAAGATAATTCTGTGTAAAAGATTCTTTGTATTACCTCTTAAATAATTATGGGTATATATGGCCAATCCTGTTCCCAACATTCAGATGTGAGTTAGGAAGTTGGAACTTTATACCTGGGGACAATGAAGACTCATTAATGGAGTATATACAAAAAAGTGATATGATTAAATATGTGTCTGAAAATGGTTATTCTGGCTAGAGTTGGGGAGAGGTTTGAGGGAGATAGGATAAAAGGCTATTGTAGTACAGGTGGAGTATCTCTTATCTGAAAGGCATGGGACCAGAACTGTTTCAGATTTAGGATGTTTTTAGCTTTTGGAATATTTGCATTATACTTAACCAGTTCAGCATCCCTAATTTGAAAATCTGAAATTGAAAATGCTCCAGTGAGCCTTTACTTTGAATGTCATGTCAGTGCTCCAAAAGTTTTAGATGTTGAAGCATTTTGGATTTTAGATTTTCCGGTTACAGATACTTAACTTGTCTACACATGAAAGACATTTAGTGATCAGATCTAGGGAATTAGCTGGGAGAAATGGAGGAATGCTGTGGCATAATTTAAAGACAGAAACAACTGTCCTTGGTCATGGAGTGGTTCTGGAGAGTGGAGGAAAGGGACAATATAGAAAGAAGTCATTTTCCTGTCTTGGAGTAGATGATGGAACACAAAAAGAACAATATATTTGAGAGAGAATATATTTGAAGGTTTACATAATGGATTTTCTTTTGAGCTTATTAAGTTTGAAGTACCTACAGGACAGGAAATGACATTTCAGTATCATATCCTGCACTAGAATTTTATCACCAAACCAAGAAATATTTATGTCCAAATCAAATCTCACCTGATTTTATTTCAGCTGATTTTCTCATCAACATTCAGTATCAACCTTAAGACTTTCTCTTGTGTTCCTGAAGTTACATTTGCACCGAAAAGGGGAGGGGGACATTCCCAGCAGTGAGAACTGTGTTCAAAAACCTGTAAACTGTGCAGACTTCTCATCTCCTATTTAGAGAGAACACAGGTTGGCAATCTCATAGGAAAAGGCAAATAGATTGAAGAAGAGGCTAGGTTACATTTTTTGAAATTACATTTGTCTGGTAATCCTCTCCTTATGTTTGTTTGGAGGGGGATGATTTGAATCTGGCTGTCACTGATTCCAGGGCCCACAATAGCCTGTCTAAATACATATTTGGTCCTTTCTACTATATCTAAATAGCAATCCAGATCACTCTTTATCCTTTTGCCTAACATTGTTTTTTATAACCACCTATTACTTCATATTACAATTCATCATTTAATTAGCGTATATTATCTATCTCCAGAATGCAAATTCCTGAGGCCAAAGACTATTCATTTTGTTCATTTTGCTAATATAGTTTATAAATGTGGATAGTCAGGTTCTTTTCATTTTCTCTGTTCCAGATCTTTGATTTTATTGAACTTTTACAATGTTACTTAAAACATTGCTGTTTTCAGACAGGTTGCATTAGTGTATAATCAAATTCCATCCACAATATCAAAACACTATCACAAATTTAAAAAAGTAAAAATAGCATTTAATAATAACATAGTTCTAAAGCTCATTATTGGATTTGGAAAACTTTACCAGTGTAAGCTTTTGTATAAAAGTAAGGCTTGGTAAACTGATTCTTAGCATAAATATTTTTTCATAATATTCTTAATTATTTTTAATGTGTATATGTGAGATGTTTTATTTTGCATTTTAAGGTTGTAACTACTTGCTGTAGTTATAAATGAATGATCAGCACACATCCTCTATGATAACCTTTCAACTTTATTAATATTAATATTTTTATGTAGTTTTATTATGGCTTTCTTCTGATTAGAATTTAATATAGCGAGGTTTTATTCATGTGAGTGTTAATGACATTTTGAATAAGCTATGGGAGAATTACAATGTAACACTGCTGGATACAGAATGATTCTTTGAGACACCAAGACTAATAATTTTTAACAATATCTAAAAACATTGTAGGAAAAGCTTGAACCATGCTGGCACCAGGGACAGACAGGCATGAAAGATTAATGTAATCTTGCATATAATGACACACATTCTTACACAAAAAATCCATCTGCAATGTCATGTCAGTCAGCAGAAATCTTTGATGGGTGGATACAGCTGGGCTGTCTCTTCTGGCAGAGCTGCCCTGGAAAATGCTAAATGTGGTTGTGATGCTTGGTGCCATCTGCAGTGTGCCCGTTTATCCTGTCTTCACTGGCATTTACAATACTGCATAGGGCATCAGTGACTGTGGAGACAGAGATATGGAGTGACAGATTCATTTCCTCGGAGGGTCTGAGCTCTGGTGGGCCAGTGTGCCACCCTCCTTCTTGGGTCTGGGTCTCCTATAATTGGTGTTGGCTTTACTTTGTATTTTCACATCCAACTCTTCCTCTTTTTAGTCTAACAGTTCCAGTACACATTCTTCTGGTTTGTAAGTCTTACACTAACCTTTCGACTAATTTATTCATGTAAGGTTGCCAAACTGATTTGACATTGACTGTTTGATGCCAGCTAATATGCTTTATTTTCAAAATACTGCTCCTCCTAAGCCTCTGATTTAAGGGACATGTGTCTTATTTAGAGAATACTAAACAGGCACCAGGATAAATTCTGTAACCACTATGCGTGGGATATTCCCAAATGACTTATGTAGTTGAAACAAATATATGACCTTCTTTTACATAAAGCTATAAAACACATCAGGCCACTAACACTTAGTCCTCTTGCCCATGATTAAAATATAAATATTCAAGAATAATTGTTGCTTTATGACTCGACTATATGTTTATTATATTATTTTACCAGAACAAGTTAAAAAGTGTAGATCATTGTTTAAAACTTTCACTTTGTCTATGTGTGTGTGTTTTTTTTTAACAGTAATGGAATATGAAGGGCACGCCCTGTCACTGCTTAAGGAATGTGAACTCCAGGGATTTGATGGGTAGGTTATATTATTAATATATATCATGTCATTTATGTATTAAATGCCTTCAGTAGTTTTAGCCACGTATTTGGAACTAACATTTAAAAATATTTGTAATGTATGTACTCTGGCTTTATCTTGTTCATAATAATTAATGATAATATGTCATCTCTCAGGATCTGGCATAGGAAAGCAAAGAGAGGAATCTAATTATAAATACTGGGAAATGACAGTGTACTACCCTATACTTATTAATGTGGGTCCATTTGCATCTCTAATTATTGGCTTTTACCATGTATCTAGAAAAGTACTGATGGGAGATGTTATACTGGTCACATGGCATAACTATATGATGATCCTCTTTTACAAATTAGTTGATAGGTTTAATAGCTACCCATTGGTTAATTTGTGATAGATTGAAGGAAGATATTTTATAAATACAAGTAAATAAATACATTATTTTCAGAAAGAATAAGAAAGAATTTTAATTATCTCATAATGTAGTGACTACAATATAGGTATGTTATTCACAGTGGGCATTGGAAACCATTGTTTGCAATACATTGAAGTGTATAGAGATTGTTCACTGGCATGTAAACATTAGAACCAAGGCAAGTGATATAAATTAAATTGAGATTTTTAAAAATTAGGTTTTTAAAATTTGCTAAAGTGTTGGATTGATGTGTAAGACTAAAACGTATCATATTCTTTTAGGGAAGATGTTTTTTACATGAGTAGATATTTGAGAATTTAAAAAGTTGACAAGTGTGTGAATTATTTGTGTTACATGGGGACGGGCAGCGGGCAGCGGGCAGGGGCAAAGACCCATAAGGTCAGGAAAGGGAGTTAGATCTGTCCTTTCACCAAAGTGAAAGGCATTAACTTTCCCAAAGAATGATTTGAATGTGTTGGGGAGGGAAGCGATGCAATCAAAATCAAGTATTGGCAGGGCTGTTTTTCAGAAATGCTTATTTATTTATTTTTTGGATGAGGAGAAAACAATAGCTGTTGAGAAAGAAAATGTGGTAAAACATGATTTTTCCAAAAGGAATCTAATTGAGGGAAGTAAATCTAGATAGCAATACTGTATAAGCATTGGGAATGAAAAATATGGGGTAAGAGATTACTTCAGAACTTTATACTTAGAGGTAAACAAAAACATTAATAGGCGTCATTTAGAACATTGTCTTATAAGTATACAATTTAAGAAAAGTCCTTGGGGGAATCATGCCCACCAACTACCTATTTGAATATGCTGCATAGTCCCTCACTAGGCCTCATGAGTACATGAAGGTAGCGGCATTGCAAATGAGTCCCTGCTTTCAAACTTGATTAGATCAAGAATGAGAATGAAGATATCACAGATATTAAACTTGGTCTTACACAGCAGCATTACAAAATGTTCTGCTGAATGCAGTATCTATCAATATGTTTTACTGGTATTTGTACTGGCTAAAGGGATGAAAATAACTTTTCAGAATGAAGAAAGACTATTGCTGAAGTGTAGTATAGTAATATTTTTCTCTTTACCTGAACATATTTAATCCTTATTTATTTTTCATGGCAAGTGTTGTTGTTTTTCAGTGTAGAGCTAAAAGATATATAGATTTTTCAGTTATTACTTACATCTTACAAACCAAATAGTTTGGCCTAACCGTTATTTGAATTATGTAAGTGTTTCTAAACTCTAGGGCATGCTGATTTATTTCAGACTTACAATAATTTAAAATTTCTACTGAAAGTCATCTTCTGTGTTCTAAGATTCTTTAGATCAGGGGTCCCCAACTCCCAGGCTGCAGACTAATATCAGGCAGTGGCCTTTTAGGAACTGGGGGGCACAGCAGGAGGAGTGGCAGAAGAGGGACCATTTCCACCTGAGCTCCGCCTCCTGTCAGGTCAGCAGGAGCATTGGATTCCCGTAGGAGTGCGAGCCCTATTGTGAAATGGGCATGCAAGGGATATAACTGGGAATGCGAGGGATCTAGGTTGCATGCTTTTGATAAGAATCTAATGCTTGGTGATCTGAGGTGGAACAGTTTCATCCTGCAACCAAACCTCTCCCACCCCACCCCACCCGCCAGTCCATGGAAAAACTATCTTCCCACAAAAAAAGGTCCTTGGTGCCGAAAAGGTTGGGGACCACTTTCAATAGCTTATTTATTTTTGTGGGTTCAGTTTTCCCAGTAGAAGCTGATATGGTAGTTGGAGTAATTGTCTTAATAAAATGGCAATTGTAAGTCACTGTACTTAGAATTATATAGACAGATATATGAGGAGAATAATAGAAACAGTTTCTTCAGGTACTTCAAAGGAACAATTCTCTTGCAAGTAAAATTGTTTGAAAATAGAATATTCTACATTGGTGAGTTTTCTGTTCCTGAACCTGTTCTAAAGAGTGGCTAAAGGAAAATTTTGGGGGAAATTTATAGAAGAGGTACAGAGATGAGAGAAGGTTAACCCCAAAATGCTATGACATTTTGATGAGAGACAGATTCACATTCCTTTAAGAACTTTAGCCTGAAGTACCTCCGTCTCACACTAGTGGAGCTATTCATAGGGAGTGATTAGGAAATCACCTAGCAGTTTGGTTTCTAGATACAGGCTGAGGAAGTTAAGAGCCAAAAAAGATTCTATGTATAGTATTTAGTAAAGCAAAATGATTTGGTAAGTAATGTTGAAGAAATGCTATTTGCTAAGATTTTGGAGTTTTTTTTTTTTTTTTTAATGAGTTCCATATGTTTCTATGAGACATCTTGTGACATTTCTAAACCCAACAGAACAGTGTATCAGCACTTACCACAGCTGGTTCTCCACTGCAGTGTGTCCTAGGAAACACTCTCAGATCCACTGTTAAACCTTGTAAGAGCTGAAGATTCTATATTGCTCCCTATTTTACCAGGCAGGAGTAGGAAGTTTTATGAAGGAAAATAAAAGAATACCAGTTACATAGACTTGAAGCAGTAATACTTGCATTTGTAAGTGTGAGTATAGTTTTAAAAATCTGTAGATTTTATGCAATTGTAAATATATGAATTCCTTGCTATTATTTGTTTCACAATTTTTTAAAAAATTGTTGAGTTATTTTTCTCTTGTTCATTTCACCATTAATTAGACCCATAATGATCTAGACATTATTTGGATTATATTGACTTTTTATCAGATTGAACATATCTGTATTACTTAGTAAGGTAAAAAACAAAAACAAAAAAAAAAAACCCTTTTCCAGAAAGAAAAAAACTGTGAATCAAAACTACAATAATATATTGAACATTTCATAGATGATGGGTTCATAGATAAGTATAAAAACATTCATTAAAAAAATCTTTATCACTCTTTAAAAAAGGATATATTATCACCCAGTGGTTCTTTTCTAGACAGAATCATTCTGTTTGGAGTCCACGGCAAGGAGTTTACTTATTTTAAAAACAAGATTTGTCACATGGAAAAACATTTGTCACATGCAAAGAATGAGTTACTCGAAGGTTTAGGTTTTAGAGTGGCACAAGTGTGATTAACTCACATAAATGATTGAATATTTTGCTTTTTGCCTTTCTTGTAGTATTTGGACTCTTGTGGTATTTTTGTAAGAAGCTGTTGATGAAAAAAGCCAAACTGTAAAGTATTTAAAGAGGTTTATTTTGAGTCAAATATGAGTGACCACGGCCTATGACAGCCCCAGGGGGTCCTGAGAACATGTGCCCACAGTAGTTCGGTTACAAGTTGGTTTTATACATTTTAGGGATACAGAAGTTATAGCCAAAGACATAAATCAATAAATGTAGGGTGGTATACATTGATTTGGCCCAGAGAGGTGGACATCATGGAGCTGATGGTGAAGGGCAGCTCACAGGTGAATTCAATGATTTTCTGATTGTCAGTTGGTTGATAAGCTTTGCTGAAAGATTAGAAGTCATCAGAAAGAAATTCTTGAGTTAAGATAAACAGAGTGGTGTAGGCTGGGTGCAATGGCTCACACCTGTAATCCTAGCGCTTTAGGAGGCCGAAGAGGGGAGATCACCTGAGGTCAGGAGTTTGAGATCAGTCTGGCCAACATGGCAAAACCCTGTTTCTACTAAAAATACGAAAATTAGCCGGGTGTGATGGCATGTGCCTGTAGTCTCAGCTACTCAGGAGGCTGAAGCAGGAGGATCACTTGAACCCAGGAGGCAGAGGTAGCAGTGAGCTGAGATTACACCATTGTTCTCCATCCTGGGCAACAGAGTGAGACTCCATGTCAAAATAAATAAATAAAATAAGAAATTATAAAAATAAAGATAAACGGAATTGTGGAATCACAGGTTCTTATTATATAGATGAAGCTTCCATATATCAGGCTTCAGAGATAATAGATGGTCAGTATCTCTTATCAGACCTTAAAGGGTATCAAACTCTTAGTTAAATCTCTCATGGATCAGGAAAAGACCTGGAAAGGGAAGGAGATTCTCTATAGAATGCAAATTTCTCCTGCAAATTATGGCTTTGCAGGGCCATTTCAAAATATGTCAACAAAATACATTTTGGGGTAAAATGCTTTGATTTCCTCTAGGGCCTGCTATTTGTTATTTAATGCTATACCAGAGTCAGGTTGGAGTTGGGGATCTTATTGCTACAAAGTCTGTTTTGTCAGTCTTATGATCTACTTTTTTTTTTTTTTTTTTTTTTTTTTTGAGATGAAGTCTCACCCTGTCACCCAGGCTGGAGTGCAGTGGTGCAATCTCGGCTCAGTGCAACCTCTGTCTCCCAGGTTCAAGCGATTCTCCTGCCCCAGCCTCCTGAGTAGCTGGGATTACAGGCATGCACCACCATGCTCAGCCAATTTTTTGTATCTTTAGTAGAGATGGGGTTTCACCATGTTGGCCAGGATGATCTTGAACTCTGACCTGGTGATCCACCCTCCTCGGCCTCCCAAAGTGCTGGGCTTACATGCGTGAGCCACCACGCCTGGCCTATAATCTATATCTTAATGTCAGTGCTGGTCAGTTGCACCTAAACTCCAAAAGACAAGAGGGTATAAGGAGGCATATCTAACCTCCCTTCCTATTATGACCTGAACTAGTTTTTCAGATTTTCTTTGGGATCTTTGTGGCCAAGAGGGGAGGGTCCATTCAGTTAGTTGGAGGGCTTAGAATTTTATGTTTGTTTTACAAAACTTATTTCCTAGGTTGAGTCACTGTACATGAACATGATCTTAATGACTGAATAGTTGTTAACATAAATAAATATTTTTTTTTCTAACTCACTTAATTTCACATTAGTTCTACTGGTAAACTGTTTTTCAAAATAACAAAATTCTCATAAGGCTGTTTTTATTAGGTTTCATATATACAAAAGGTATCTAATATATTGAATAATATTTCAGTTTCTAAGGCCAAATTGTCTTATTTCAAATCCCTGTTCTCTTACTTACTAGTGGTACAATCTTGAAAAAGTTTACTTAATCTTTCTATGTCTTAGTTTCCTAATCTGTAAATTGAGGGCAATAGTACCTATTGCTTAGTTATTTTTCCACTTAAATGAGTTAATACATGGAGAATGCTTAGGAAAATGTCTGATATATATATATATATATATGTAGTAATTATTCACTAAATATTTCTTTATTGTTATAATTGTCATTTGTATTAGTTTCAAAAGATTTAACATAGAATGTATTAGGGCAAAATTTCAGATGTTTCAGAACATGCTCATAGGGAGGCCACCTCTAATAACTCTAGTAATATGTTAACATATGCTTGATGCTATAACTGTATGTAAGATTCTAGGAGTTAAGTGTTCACATCCTATGTATATAAGGGTCGAGTTCTTTGGTGCTAAATTAGATTTTTTGGGGTATGATTTCACATAGTCTTTGTGGTCACACCCATATGTCAACATTTAGACAGCCAGGGATCAAGTGTTACATTTAAGTTCATAGATTAGAAATCTCATGGAGATTTTCAAAATCAGGTAAATTTCAAATAAAAGCTTGGTTTTTTCATTTATAAAGATGAGGCTGTTGCCTATTTTGCAGACTTCTGAGGATATAATAGAAATTAGTAAACATATTACCTGATATATAGTTTGTCCTTAGTAAATATCCTTTTTCTCTGACTAGGTGGTCGCATTGCAAACCTCTGGAATCAGTTTAGACATAAGAAGAAAACAGACCTAATCAAACATGACCTGGATCATATCTTGAGTCTTCTAACCAGAGTCGACTTGGATTGCCCAGGCTATGTGGAGCTAGTGGGATGCGGAAGATGGGGACTAGAGGGAATAGATGGCTGAGAGGAAGATGGTGGGAACGGACTGAAAAGACACTTTCAGCCTCCGGTTGCCACCCTCCAGAGCTTCCTAAACTTAGAGAACCAATAACTACTGCTGACTGTGGCCCATAGGCAGTTTCATCTGAAATACAATGTTTTTAAATATATTGAATGCTAGGTGCTAGTATTTACAAATTAGGAGATGCAGCCTTAAATCAGAATCTCTGGCTTCTCTAGAAAAACCTGATCTGGTTCCATTAGGCCTCCCACATGATGTGAGTGGGCCACAGTGAAGAAGAGGCTGCACCTTTGGATTGAGCCTACTCTTCCATTCCTGCTGGGCCCTTGTAGTGCTTGAGTTGTGACATGTGCTTTCACTGAGGCAAAAATTCACTTTCCATTGGGTAAATTGGCGACATTTTGATACATAAAAATATTTTGCATCCTTTGAACACAAATGATTGTGAAACGAATTTCTAGTATCTTATGTGTTACTTTCATGGATTCCACTCCCATAGTCTACTTAACATAAAGTTTTAAAAACTATACTAGTAGTACTATCTAGGATCAAAGACTAATAATATTAAATCTAGAAGTACCATATAGCACTAATATCAAGGAGATGAAATTCAGGTCAGGCTTGTAATTACTACACCCATATGCTAATGATAATTAGCAGTTTCTTAAAGCTTCATATTCTACATGATTTTTATTGCTATCTGTCTTTTCAGAGCTTTATTGAGAATTAGCAGGATTTTATGACTTTAGCTGGTGTTAGTTAAATGGATTGCAGATGACAGTATTATTAACAAAAAATGAAAATGATATGATTTTGGATGTTAGCAGAGCAAAACGCTGGTCAGATGTGAGTTAACATGTTCAAATGTTTTCATATCTCTTAACACACTTAAAGCTATTTTGTCTATGGGGAATTATGTAGTTATTATATTTGTGAAGTAGACATAACTGTGTAGCATTTGTGTCTTACCCATTGACACATATTAACATGTTTGAAGGTACATGTGAGCAGTCATGCACATAGACTACAAATTAGTAAACTATTTTGAAGTCTAGATTTCATGAATTATTACCAATCATATTGAAGTTTTGCCTTCTTTGCTTAATTTATATTTTTCTAGTGTTGTCTGTGTTGGTGGAGATGGATCTGCTAGCGAAGTAGCCCATGCTTTGCTTCTGAGAGCTCAGAAGAATGCTGGGATGGAAACAGACCGAATCCTGATTCCTGTCAGAGCACAGCTTCCACTTGGCTTAATACCAGCAGGCAAGGGAGTGGTTACAGATTCATTAAACTGACCCTTCTCCCTCTTTTCCTTTCTTATTTGCTAACCTAGACAGCACAACACAGAATTAATGAACGGACTTTGAAAGATCCAGACTTCTGGCGTCCCCACTAGCAAGTGTGAGACTTTTTACAAGTCATTTAATCTCTTTGAGCCTTATTTTTCTACTCTATAGAATAGGGATCACAGATATATTACTCACTTTATTACAAGGTTATTGCAGTACTAACCTTTGGATTAAAAAAGGGTTTAATATAGATAAACCATCAGTATATGGAATGGTTATTATTCTCCCTTCCCATAAAAAGATCTAATGATTACACAGTACGAAGCAGGAAGTTTCAAAACAGGGCCCCTCCAGTCTAGCTTCTTACAATTCCATATGAGGTGAATATGGTAACTTGCATAACTGAAGTATAACCAGATAACCTTGAGAATGCCAAAATTACTTGTGACTGGAAGGAGGATAAGGTTTGGAAGGGTGAGATTCTTAATGGCAAGGCTTTTTAATCTTTCTACTCACTGCCATTTTTCAGCATCTAGAATAGACTATGCCACAGTGATGCTCAGTGAAGCCTATTAAGTGAATGCATGTAAAGAAAACTTTATATAGTAAATGATACTTGGATTAGGCCTTAAAATGGGTTGGAGCTGGCCTGAAAAGGTAAGAATGATTTATTTTCTTGGCTGCAGAAGTAATAAAGCAAAGGCAAAACCCAGGAGTGTTTGAGGAATAGTGAAAAGGCCATTCAATGGAAGATAATGGTATCAAAATAGGCCCAACCATGGAGGCTCCTGCATGCCACAGTAAGGGCTCTGAATTGTATTTCATCAGCAGTAGGGAATAATGGGATGTTTCAGAGCAAGGGGGCAACCTGATTGGAGCTTGTTCAAGGATTCATTTTGCCTCACTGTGTGGAATGATTAGAGGATGGGGGCAGGAGAAAGTAGAGGTCAGAGACAGGGAGAACCGTTAGAGCAACACTGTGATCCAGAAAAGACGAAAACATCATTCAAAAACTGATTGTATTACACAGTCACTCATTCCAAATAATTTAAATAAATGATAGTGAAGGAAATTATTCATTTTAAAAAGTCATACATTATCACTAAAAAAAAGCAGAATATTTTCCACTCTGATTATAGAAAATAATGCACATGGTTGAAAAATTCGTATTTTGATAACTTTATTCATTTAGTGTGGATTTTAGTATACTTAGTATTGTTGATAAGTTGACAGAGAATAAGATATTCAAATGCCCTTTTAGAGTGTAAAGTCTTTCAGAAAAGTCAGAATTTAGAAGAAGAGAGAGATTCAGAGATAATCTGATAATTCTAGAGTATATAGGAAAACCTAAAATGGTTTCTAAGTAGAAGACAACAAGAAAATTTTGACTCAGAGAGAAAAATGATGCATTTTGGGCCATCTTTTCATGACATTTTATTTCTTGACCTTTTTATTTTACTTTAGTAGTTCTGACTATAATGGTGGAAACTTTCCACCATTTCCCTCCATGCAAAGTGGATGTGCTTAGGACACTTCATTAGTACTTAAATTCCTGAGGTCATTCATTGACTGCCATACATCAGAAATAGAAAGATGGGTGTCCCTACAGGTATGCATTTGACATAAATTTGGTGGTTGGCTATAAAAACTGGTGGTTATTCTTATGTTTTTAGTATGTAATTCAGATTTTATAAAGGAATAGCATTGAGTTTTATCACTATTATAATTTTTAAGAGTATTTCTGAGTTGGGGAGCATTTTATGTATTCTTTGGATATTTGTAGTAATGCCATTTTAACATGTCTTGTTTAGAAGACACAGTATGCTGCCAAAACTCTGGTCATTGTATAGGAGTTCTAGCATTCTAATTCTGTCTAATAGGAGGGGAAAGTCATGTATGGGATATGTTTAATATGAGGACTCTATGCCTAGTCAGGGCTTTTGATAGAGAATGGGAACAAGAACAAGGCAGGAAATTTTCAAGCTGAACATGAGGAGACAGTGTGCCTTTGAAGCCATTTGCCTCCTGGAGAGAGACACCCAGAGGGAGAGTGTTTAGTAAATTAATCCACTGAGCCAACAGACTAAGCCACTGAATTATGGTCAGACTCAAATGGATCAGATGTGGGGAAGCCTGTATTTGAACTGCTGGCCATTAGGAATGGTGTTTGTTGCTATGGGAACTGGTACTAAGGAACTATACTGAGAGAATCTGATTAAAGGGGGAAGGGGAATGGAGAAAAAAGCCTGAGAGGACATAAAAATAAAAAAGCAATCCAGTTGTTGTAAAACAAGGCTCAATCCACATACTGATGGCTGTGAACCATATATTCCTATAGAGTTTGCATAAATAAATTCATGCTTTCCAATTAATTTGAGGAGAATAAAATATTGCCGAGGGACTGTTAATTTCTATGATATTTCAGGCAAAGAACCAAAGTGTAGGTGCCGTTTTCATGAGAATTTTAGATATGCTTGACTAGGAAGTCATTACATCACATTTATCTGTTTGGATGTGGGAGACATTAACAGCCTTATGAATATTCATGGTGTCTGGTTAATTAAGTTAATTGTTCTGCAGAAGTGCTTGCACTTCCAAGGACAATTTTTTTTTTTTCACCTCTGTAGTTTCTCTCTGGTATTTCATCAGTAATTCTTTACATGAACTGCTACTTCTGTCCTTATTTTTTGTATTTGGAACATTTTAGCAGCTCTCGGGAGGGAGTGGTGGGCAAAGTTTCTGGTAGTGTTAAGAAAAATAACTTTCAGGCTAATTAAAATGTTTACCTTGAAGTAGAACATTTATAGCTTTTGTGAGAACATTAAACTTACACCATTGTTATTTATGTGAGCAGCATGTTCTTTTGGCATGTAGACATCTTTTCAAATAGAGTACAGTTTCCTGAAACAAAATGTAATCCATCTTTCAGATTATCCCAACAAAATATGTAACAAGCTATCATTTTGCAATCTTACATATACTTTCTCATAAACTTTCCTTTTTTCTTCAGAGTGTCAAAAACCACATTTAAAGACTGAGGTTCAGATTAATGAGTAGTCAATGACTAAAATAATTTTCTGACTTCTAGTCATGTCCGTTATCACTGCCAGCTTCTACAGAATTTAGAGGAAAGTTGCAAAACCTGAGAAGACATGAACAATTTTTAAAGCCATCTCTAGCATTCTAAAGAAAATTTGTACTTGGGCATACTCAGCATACTTCAAACTCACAGGGAATAAATGGTCTATATTTTCTTAAGTCATGATATGTGTCATTCTCTATTGCACATGACATTACATTATGTTTTTTAATAGCCTTTCTAGAGGAATGCTTTTATGGTCTACTCCTAATTAACCATGGTAATGGAGGAAATGTGTTTCATGGAGTACTATGATCCATCGATAATCCTAAATATCTCACTCTAATTATGTGGCCTCCTCCAAAACCTTTACCACAAATCTGATTGGGAAGCACAATGGATTGACTTGTTTCCTCCTTTTCTCTCAATCCATTCCAGATTTATTAGCAATTGGATGGTCAAAGGGCAGGCTGTAGAGGGCCACAAGATCATTGGCAAGGCCTGGATAAAGATCCACTGAGTAACAGGTTTCTACACTACTTGTTTTCAAAACTTAGGGTCCATAGACTCACCTTGTGAACTTGCTAAAACAGATATCTAGGTCCTCCCTCCTCCAAACACATTCTGATTCCATGAGTTGCAGGTAGAACCCAGGAATGTACGTTTTTAACAAGCTCCCAGGTAATGATGCTGCTTGGACTATGCATTCCAGAGAAGTTTCTCACCAAGTCACTGTGCATACAAACCACCTGGGGATCTAATAAATTGCAGACTCTGATTCAGTGTGTCTAGAATGGGGCCTGAGAGGCAACATTTTAAAAATATTTGTTTACTTTCATTCATACTTCTATTACTGTTTTAATACCCATTATCCTTATTTTTAAATGGACAAAAATTATATATATATATTATGTACAATGTGATGTTTTGAAACATGTATACATTGTGAAATGGCTAAATAAAGATAAACATGCATAAAATTGATATAATGATCACATACTGATTTTACATTGAGAACACTTAAAATCTCTCTTAGAAATTTCCAAGTATATAATGCATTGTTACTTAACTATTGTTTTAGCCTGTTCTCACGCTGCTATAAGGAGGTACCCAAGACTGGGTAATTTGTAAACGAAAGAGGTTTAATTGACTCACAGTTCAGCATGACTGGGGAGGCCGCAGGAAACTTACAACCATGGCGGAAGGCAAAGGAAGAAGCAAGGCACATTCTTCACAAGGTGGCAGAAAGGAGAAATGCTGAGTGAAGTGGGGAAGAGTCCCTTATAAAACCATCAGATCTCATGAAAACTCACTATTACAAGAACAGCATGGGGGAAACCGCCCCCATGATTCAGTTACTCCTACCTGGTCTCTCCCTTGACATGTGGGGATTATGGGGATTAAAATTCAAGATGAGATTTGGGTAGGGACACAAAGCCTAATCGTATCAACTATAGTCACCAAGTTGTATAACAGATTTCTTGAATTTATTCCTTTTAACTGAAAGTTTATATCCTTGACCAGTATCTCCCCAATCCTTCCCACCCATTAGCCCCAGTAACCACCATTTCACTGTTTGCTTTTATGAGTTTAAGTTTTTCAGATTCTACATAAAAGTAAGATCATGTGGTATTTGTCTTTCTGTGTTTGTCTCATTTCATAATGCCCTCCAGGTTCATCCGTGTGTTGTAAATGACAGGACCTCTTTAATGCCAAATAGTATTCCATTGTGTATATAAACAAGCTGATTGTCCCTAATCTGAAGGCCTAAAATCCAAAATGCTACAACATTAGAAATTTTTGAGTGTCAGTATGATGTCACAACTGTAAAATTCCACACCTCATGTGATGGGTAGCAGTCAAAGTACAGTCAAACCTTTGTTTCATATAGAAAAATATTTTAAATATTATGTAAAATTATCTTTAAGCTATGTGTATAAGATGTATAAAACTTTTATGTTTAGACTTGAGTTCCAACCCCCAGATATCTCATTACACCAACAGTGTAAAAGTCTTCCTGTTTCTCCACAGCCTTGCCAGCATCTATTGTTTCCTGACTTTTTAATAATTGCCATTCTGACTGGTATGAGATGGTCATTGTGGTTTTGATTTGCATTTCTCTGATGATCAGTGATATTTAGCTTTTTAAAAAATACATATATATATGTTTATTGGCCACGTAAATGTCTTCTTTTGAAAAGTGTTCCTATCCTTTGCCCACTTTTTGATGGACTTGTTTTTTTCTTGTAAATATGTTTAAGTTCCTTATAGATTCTGGATGTTAGACCTTTGTCAGATGGGTACATTGCACAATTTTTCTCCCATTTTGTAGGCTATTCACTCTGATGATAGTTTCTTTTGCTGTGCAGAGATAGTTTTCTTGATTTCTTTTTCCGATAGTTGTAAGTGTACAGAAATGCTACTGATTTTTGTATGTTGATTTTGTGTCCTGCAACTTAACTGAGTTTGTTTATTAGCTCTGACCATTCATGGAGCCTTTTTATGATTTGGAAGCCTTTTCTTTCTTTCTCTTGCCTAATTGCTCTGGCTAGAACTTCTAGTACTATTTTAATGAGAGTGGTGAGAATGGGCATTATTGTCTTCTTGAGGTACAAGACATTGTTTCTCAACTCCTGCAAGTCATTTTAATAAGCACTCAAGTATTGTCATTCCTGCTTGACAGTAGGCCGTATTTTGAGTAACAAGGGTCACAGCATAACTTGCCTTTTGGTGAATCAGTTGGAACCAGTTTGCCAGTTCATTACAATACACTTTTCTTTGCATTGGTATTACTAAAAGTAATTGTGCTTATTTATTATTAATAATTAAATATGTTTATTCTTAGATAGTTACCTAAAAAATTATGATTTTAATGACCTCTTGGTTGATAATGGCTAAGCTGCCTCAGCTTCTCCAATTTAGTAACCCAAGTACATATCAGTTCAAAGTAACACAAATGGAAGCAATTATGTATGATCACATAGAAATGCTTCTGATTAGCAAAATCCAGAGGACTGGTCTTTGCCTTGATAACCGGAACACACCACATCCATGCTTTCACAGCTCTTGGCTATTACTGGACTTGTTATATCCTTTAATTCAAGAAAAATTGTAGCTTCATTTATTCTGTTCTTAATAATTTTAAATTCTCTTTAGCCTCCTGGGAATGGGAGGGGCTGGCTGGTATTGTCCCCTGTATCTCAGATTTCAGTCACACATAAACATTAAAGGGGCCTGACTTGGGGAGCTCTTTGCCTCTGTGGACTGGTGGGGAAAATCCAGGTGTGTCTTAAATTCTAATAATCACGAAAATCAGAAATCATAATGTTTCAAATACAAATCTTCATACACGGAAAATACAATGGAATTAAACATTTTCTTCAGTGTAGGAGACATTTGTGAGATAACAGGGGATTCTCATTTGGCTAAGAGCTTACCTCTAAGACTCATTAAATGTATTTAGACCATATTTTTTGTAGCTTGTAGTTATTTTATTTTTCTGAGTTATTATTTGGATTATTTTCTCTTTTATTTATGTATGCATTTGTCTCTGCTCCCCAGAGGCATCCTTTTGCTGTTGATCCTTATTTTGGCATTGAAGCTAAAAACCCATTCATTAAGGTTGGATGGAGTGGGCTTTGATATAGCTAGCATTTGGGAAGTAGAAAATAGACATTCGTGATCAAAAAAGCTGTAAGCGCTTACTATAAACTATTTTTAAATTCCTAAGTAATTTAAATATTCAAATAATTGTGTAGACATTTGATGTGCGTCTATAGTGTGAATAAGAACTTCTAATATTCACATTAACTTTTCTGATTTTATAAATTCTCATTTATTTTTCATCTGAACATTGCAGAATGACATCTATATAAAGTAAGAGCAAATGTTAATTGAACACATTCTACCCTGATAGTGCATGTTTTAAAATTGCTTTGGCAGGATCTACCAATGTACTGGCACATTCTCTTCATGGAGTTCCTCATGTGATAACTGCAACGTTGCACATTATAATGGGTAAGAATTCTTCCAAAGCAGTTCACATTTTATAAGGAAATTTTGATTTATATAAGGAAGGCTATCTTATTTCCATCAGACTTTAAGGAAAGGCAGGTTCTTTGTCTCTCAAAGTAGAGAAATGTTTGACTAAAAGATAAAAAAGTAGTGCTTCACTATGTGGACTGCCTGTCTTTTCAAAATACTTGCTTTGTAAAGAGCAGTAAACTAAGTTTTACTATAATCTCTATAGAAAAAGAATGTAGTGTGCTCAAAATAATTTTATACCAGATGAAGAAAATTAATGCATACTCCTTAAGTATATCCAACACTGTTGTAGGACTGTACCAAGACTCTAGGACTAGGATTATGTTATTAATGAAAAACATACCAGAAAAAAAATTTCAGCCAGTGTATATAGATATTTTATTATCCCAATTAGTAGAAAGCATATAAGCTCAGGTGTATGTAATACCAAACTACTGCTAAATCTAAGTTTACCTTGCCCATCTACTTTTCTTTGACCATGTTTCATAGAAATAGCAATAAGCTGAAAAATTTAGTACTCTGTGTTTCTTCACTAGCACCTGAACAAGTTAAAAAGGGTAATTGTTGTAGTTATAGATAAAGGGAACTGAAGAGAAAGTAAGGATGTTCATGGTCTACTGTACCTTGAGATATTCTCCTATAAGCCAATAAATATGCTCTCTTATATTTGCTGTTTTGATACAAGTCCTATACTCACTGACTAATATTTAATATAATATTCAAGGGCATGTACAGCTGGTCGATGTCTGCACCTTCAGCACCGCTGGCAAGCTTCTTCGCTTTGGGTTCTCAGCCATGTTTGGCTTTGGTGGAAGAACTTTGGCTCTGGCAGAAAAATATCGATGGATGTCCCCTAACCAACGGAGAGATTTTGCTGTTGTTAAGGCACTGGCAAAACTTAAGTAAGTCTTTTTCTTAAACCAATAATTTTGTATCCCAGGTTCAATGACTGTTAATAACAAATTTCATTATATTTTAGGGCAGAAGACTGTGAAATATCATTTTTACCATTTAACAGCTCTGATGATGTGCAAGAAAGGTAGGTAAAAACTCAATGTAATACAGATAACCTGTATCTTTCTTTAAAGCATAAAACATTCTGACAAACAATTGATCAGACTTAGGATCTTTGGTTATTTTTCTAACACAGTAGTAAAGAATATAGAATCACAGACTCTTACAGGTCCTAGTAAGCAAACAACCACTTGCTCAGCCTTTTTCTCTTCTTCCTTCTTTCTTTTCTCCCTTCCTTCCCGCTCTGTCCCTCCCTCCCTCCTTCCCTTCTCTTTTTCCCTTCCTTTCCCTTTTCTTTCCCTTTTCTTTCATTTTTTTTTCCTTTTTCATTTCCTTCTTTTCCTTTTTCCCTTTCTTTCCTTTTCCCTTTTCTTTTGCTATTTATTGAGTGCCTATTATATGCCAGGCACTTTGAATACAACAATGCATCAAAACATGAACAAAACACATAGTTTTGTCCCTCATGATAATTTTGGTCTAGTGTGTAATATAAATATTAAAGCCATACTAAAGAAGGGTTATAGACTTTAAAGAAATAGTAAATTATTGTTCCTTATAATACTAGTTTATCTTTAAATGAATCAACATATTATGTTGGCAGCAACAAAATTGTACACGTTTTTACTTACTATCTAATCAAAGAAAGTAACATATGTAATGAAGAGTTCACTAATTTTCTCATATTTAATCGATTTGTGTGTGTGTGTGTGTGCGTGCGCGCATTACCTGTTTTATATCTTTGTTTTTTCTTTCTTTTAGGAGGGCACAGGGATCTCCCAAATCTGGTGAGTACAAAAGTATCTCCTTGAGAACTGTGCCAGGTTCTGTTGACATTTTGCTCTGGTGAGGGAAAATAACCAACCACTCTCATTACCTTTAGACTGTAATGATCAATGGCAAATGATCCAGGGTCAGTTCTTGAATGTCAGCATTATGGCAATTCCTTGCCTGTGTTCAGTGGCACCTAGAGGCTTGGCACCTAATACCAGGTTAGTAAGCATTTTTATTGAATTGTTGATACATTTCTTTTTTTTTTTTTTTGAGGCGGAGTCTCGCTCTGTCGCCCAGGCTGGAGTGCAGTGGCGCGATCTTGGCTCACTGCAAGCTCCGCCTCCCGGGTTTACGCCATTCTCCTGTCTCAGCCTCCCGAGTAGCTGGGACTACAGGCGCCCACCACCTCGCCCGGCTAGTTTTTTGTATTTTTAGTAGAGATGGGGTTTCACTGTGTTAGCCAGGATGGTCTTGATCTCCTGACCTCGTGATCCGCCCGTCTCGGCCTCCCAAAGTGCTGGGATTACAGGCTTGAGCCACCGCGCCCGGCGATACATTTCTTATAGACCATTTTTTTTCCAGGATATCCAATTAACTGTTGGATAGCTAGAAACTTAACTGGTAGTTTATCTTTGTATATTAGAGTCTAAGGGATTTGTCATCACAGTAGGTTGAGAACAATTGTTGAACTAGAATAATTATCAGATAATCATTGACTATGTAAGGTCACTGAGGCTAAAATATTTCCTAAGTTTCATTGATATAATTTTATGCCTACTTTGCTTGATTTATTCATTTAGTTGTGGAGAACATTATATTAAATGCTGATATTTCTTGTGAATGTCTTTGCTTTCCAACTTTAATGCAAACATAAACATCCTTAGCATGAAAAATCACATATATGTATATTTGATACTGTATTAGTCTGTTTTCATGCTGCTGATAAAGACATACCCGAGACTAGGTAATTTACAAAAGAAAGAGGTTTGATGGGCTTACAGTTCCACGTTGCTGGGGAGGCCCCACAATCATGGTGGAAGATGAAAGGCACATCTCACATGGCAGCAGACAAGAGAGCTTGTGCAGGGAAATTCCTATTTTTAAAACCATCAGATCTCATGAGACTTATTCATTACCATGAGAACAGCACAGGAAAGACCCACCCCTTGATTCAATTATCTCCCACCACGTCCCTCCCACAACACATGGGAATTATGGGAGCTACAAGATGAGATTTGGGTGGGAACACAGAACCAAACCATATCAGATACCTTTAGTCAAAAGAAACATTTCAGTTCTATTTAATGTGAATAGTAGTGCATATCAATCTCCTGCCCACATTTGCAATGGAATGAAATGTGAGACGTCTTATATATACCTTTTTATCCATAGGATATAGACATTCCTTCTCTTGCACATTCTTCTTAAGCAGCTGTCCATTATGGGGCTGAAAATATTTCTTTCCTAAATCCAATCCTGTAGAGCGTAGGAGAAAGGATCATGTGTGTTGTGAAATATAGCCAATAAACAGGGAAATATTCAAAGTTAGAGAAGAAAACAGAAAAACTTCAAACTTGGATATTGAAAACCCAGATGGCAGGGTCCTCATTAATTACATCTAGTGCTAAAACTTGAAAGGAGTATTTTGAACCTTGTGTGATTTAGAAATTGACCCTGGTGGTTTTCCCCCACACCCTCAGAAATCCTAGATAGCTGTGTGCTTTTGTAATGTAGTTTCCCTGACTAAACTTGAAGACATGGCTAGCTGACCAAGGAGCTATGTTTGGCAGGACTTGAGACAATGTTTATCTAACCCTGCTTGTTCAAGGACCTTCTTGGGAGGGTAGACCTCTTCTGGGAGCAATTGATTCATAGCTCCTTCAAAGCCACTCCGTAAATGTTCAGCTTGACTAGAATTCCACTGCTGACTTTCCAGGCTTAATCAGTATTGATGAATTTTTCAGAGAAGGATGACTAATTAGAGATTTCTTCTGTGGTTTATAATCACAACATGCCATCTTTGCAAAGGCCTTTCGATCAAAACTCATTTGACCAGAGATTTTTTCAGAGATGTAGCTTCTGATGATTCAGGATGATTGAACAGGAGATTTCACTTTCTGCTTTTTCCCCCACCATGATAAATAATAATTTATGTTAAAGTATCTCAGTGCAAATTGCCAATAGGAACTAATATTCTTGTATTCTAAGTATTCTAAGATTAAATATGTTCATAGATGTGAGACATTTAAAGCTGTGTCAGCCATGTATGTTGTGTTTCTATTTCAAGTAAAGATTGCAAAGCAGGCATAGGATAATGCTTTTAATGTTTACAAAATTATGCAATTAAAAAAAAAAGATGCACAGTAACACTACCATGAATGTTTTGGTGCTGTTTATTTTTAATTGGGAAGCAGCAGCATGATGGAAAGAGTGCTGAGCACCTGGGGTATTGGTGCTGATGACCATTTTTTCTCCGTGTGCCTTTGAACAAATCACTTAAACTTGGAGTTGTCTTTTCCTTCTATGTGAAATGAGTGAATGATGAGATAATCTCTAAGGTCCCTTACAGCTCTGACCTGTGCTTCCATAAGATACTAAGAGCTCTTTTTTTATTTTGTTGTTAGATTAACTTCATGTTTGCACTGAAATCAAGCTAGAAGTCATTTGTATGTATTTCTGCAAACTGCCTTCTATAGCTTGATGCATTTGCAAGTGGCTGTTTTGGCACTAAATCACACCTCTGAATTTTCAGTCTCATATATTGGATGGAACAGTTATGCAAGATTAAAATGTTCAGTCATTTAACTGAACATGTGTGGCAGCATTTGTTCACTCCATTTCATCCACCCAAAGGCCACTTTGATTTATTTCATTTCCTATGTCACTTAGACCTTCTGTCCATAAATAAATATTTAAATCACACTTTAGATTTTAGAAAATGTTGAGCTATTTGTTACACCACTTGTGCATATTAACTATTCTATAATACATCTTTTAACAACATAGTTTCACATTTAGAGTTTCTAATTACATTGTATTTTAAATTATGTCTGATATGTGAGTAGGAAGCTTGATGGTTTGTTTGTAAAATGCTTTAATGTAAGAGCTTATTGAGAAGGAAGCCAATGATTTAATAAAACTCATTTGAAAGCCTGCATCATTTAAAAAATAATAGCAAGATACGGTTTATGAATTTTAGGTAAATGTAACATGGTGATTTATCTGTCTTGTCCAATACTTTCAATAAACAGTATACTTGTTATAAGGAACAGTGTGTCATAATTTTTGGTATAATCTCTCAGTAAACTTCTTAATGTCTAATAGAAATATTTAATTTCAGATTAAATAATGGAAGTATGGCTCTTATAATTGCCCGAAACACTTCTCGGCCAGAATTTATAAAACACCTGAAAAGATATGCCAGTGTAAAAAATCAGGTATAGTAAATTTTTTGTTACTTATTTGTAAAGCTATTAATCATGTAGAAGAAGATGCTACAAGAGTTGACATCGAGTCCTGCCTCCTAAGAAGGTTTTATTTTCTTCTGAATATATTAAACTTTTTTTCCAATCTGTTTCATCCAAATTTTGAAAAGCATCCACCAGTATTAATATAGATTGGCCTTTTTTGAATGATGAATTAGTGGTTATGTATATATAACCACAAAGATAAAATAAGAAATGTAGTGTTATCTTGCAATGTGAAGTAAATTAAAGATAAAATTACATACTCAGGCTGTTCTTCAGAATGAAAAGAAGTGAAACTTGAGAGTGTAGCCTTCTTGATATTATGGCAGCAGACTTTCTAAAGTTATGATCTTTAGATCTTCCTGACATTTGTTTGCATATCTGCCTATGCTCATTGATTGAAATAGATCTGTAGATATGTATTTAAAAATATGAGACTTTTATATAAATATTCATTCAAAATGAGGATGTGTGAAGATATATATTTCCACTTAAGTGATTTGCTTTAAAAAGAAACAGTAACTGTTACAAACCATATTATTTTGGCAGATATTTTGACCTGATTATTAGGAAAATGATCCTAGAAATATGAGAATTTCTGAAATTGTGAGTCTTTCAAGTACATAGGTATGGTTGTAAAACCCTATAGTTTCACACTTTTTGTTTTTTTTTTGAGATAGAGCCTCACTGTGTTGCCCAGGCTGGAGTGCCATGGCGTGATCTTGGCTCACTGCAACCTCCAGCTCCCGGGTTCGAGTGATTCTCCTGCCTCAGCCTCCTGAGTAGCTGGGATTACAGGCTCATGCCACCACGCCCAGCTAATTTTTATATTTTTAGTAGAGACAGGGTTTCACCATGTTGGTCAGGTTGGTCTTGAAAGTCCTGACCTCGTGATCTGCCCACCTCAGCCTCCCAAAGTGCTGGGATTACAGGCGTGAGCCACCACGCCTGGCCCACACATTCTTGAAGTTATAAAATGGTGCTTGGATATAGTTGGGAGAGCACAGATGGGAGGAGGAGGAGGAGAGTAAACCCAGCCAATGACTGGCAGCTGAACCTTGCTTATGTACCATAGCCATTGCAAGTCTCTCCATTTTTGCCTCATTGTATTTTCAAACTTTCTTAGGTCATCTTCATGAAGTTTGATCTTCTGTCTATAACATTATTTGATCCTCATGTATTGAACAACTAAGTGGGCTGCTTAGGAACGTAAATCATAAAAAAATTAGATACAGTCCCACTTCCTTATATGTCAAAGTAGATCAGCAGAGATAATGTAGGTCGTGAGCCTGCGTAACAACTTTATGTATGTGTTTGGGTGGAATATGGAGACTTACTGATTTTTCAAAGGAATGTATGCATTTTCACATTTTACTAAATTTCTAAAAGTTAAAATCAATTTTTAAAAAACCCAAAGCACTATATATTCATTGCTGTTTTTAAGTCAGAAAATAGAAACAAGAAAATGATTTTAAGCACTCAAAATTCCATGTTCCTCAGGATAAGTATCATTACATTGGTAGAAGTTTTTCCAAATCCTTTTTTATTACCTAAATGAGAAGTTAAGTGACTATTAACCTCATTCATGTACCCCTATTTGAGAACTCAAATCGTCTTAACCTATTAATGTAACCCTGAGAAGTTCTGTACTTATTTTGGGGAGGTGTATGTTGCACAAACTGTTTATGGAGGATCTCTTTTGAAATTGCCCATGGGGCAAGTCTCTTAGGCAAGTTTTGTAAACATTCTTTTTTTTTTTTTTTTTAAATCAATATACCTTTCTTCTGATTTTAAAAGCAGTGGTTCCCTTACACATAAAGACAGACATACAGAAAATAATACAAATCTGTGTCGATAGGAAGATGCCTTCTAAAAGAGATATTATGCAGGATTTATCATATTTTCTCATGTACTCTACCAGGCATATCTTGCTTTTGACACAAGAAACAGTTGCCAGTGTGTGATTCACTGGCCTTAACTCTGATTTATTTATCAACTTTCAAAAATTAAAATCCATGCTATTTTTTTTTTTTTTTTGCAAATAATTCTAAAATATTTTGTATAGTGTATATAGTAAGAATAATTAGATTGATTCCCAGGGTGACTGCTTTCAAGCAATGTTAATTTGATTTGTTAGTTATCTACACAGGTGTGTGTATTTAGGCTCTTTCCTTCATGGTGACATTAAAAATGTGAATTTATATAAATTTTGTAAGATTATGAAAATCAGATCTATGTAAAAATCATATCTACTGCATAATTCGTAGCAGTGCTGGTATTCAGGAAGGAAAATGTGACAATTCAGTTTAAGAAGAGTAACATCTGCTTCTCTGAACCATGTTTACCAGGTTGAATAAGCGAGAGTTACTGTATAACACTGTAAAACAGATTGAAACCACCATGTGCAGAGTGGCTCCTGTTCCTTCCCCATCTCTATGTAAAATTAGATAGAGGGTGAACATTACCCTTCAAAGTCCTTGCACCTCCATCCTATTGCTTTGCCCCCCTTCTCACTGTCCACACTTTTCTCTTTCATTGTGACCATTTTTGGTAGGGAGTTTAAAACCTTAAATGTGAGTGCTTCCCCCAGGATTTGTTTACAGCGCTCTCGTCTTCTTAGGATGCCCTCTCTTGGATGGCCTCATTGCCCCTCACTTTTGAACTATCTGAACATCATACACTCCCAAAGGTTCTGTCATCTCATCTTATCTGCAGAACCTCTGTCTTCTTGTATGCCACAGAGGTTCTGAAACTCACAGGCATCTGGAGGCCAACATGTCTACAGCTGACCTTATCTTTTCCCCTAAAGTTCCTTCTGTGTTGGTCTGTGCGGGTCAATGGCACCACTTTCTGCCCATCCAGGTTACCCTGGATTGTTCCTTCTTCCTCATTCCTCAGTACCAGTCCCCTAACTTATTCTGTTCGTCTCCTCTTAAATGTTTCTAAAATTTCTCCCTCACCTTAATTCAAACTTTAATCCTTTCTTGCTTATAGTAGCCTCCTTTTGGCCTTCAGGTTCTCTGGTCTTGTCTTCCATACCTCCTTTTAGAGATACTTTGTTCTAAGACACACATTTGATCTCTCTCCTGCTTAATTCTTCAGTGCCTTACTCTTGTTGTCAGAATAATATGGAATTTCCTCAGTCTGGAATATGCGGCCTTTGTATCCAGGTCCCTGCCTGTGTTGCAACCCTATCTCTTATTTACACCCTCCACCACATTCCCAGTGTTTTGGCATTTTATTCATTGTCTAAGGTTTCCATAAAAAATACCATAGAAAAGATGGCTTAAACAAACCAACGTATTTCTTTCATGGTTCTAGAAGCTAGAGCTGCAAGACGATGTCAGCAGGTTTGGTTTGTCCCGAGTCTTCCCTCTCTCGCTGGCACACGGCTGCTGTCTCACTGAACCCACAAGTGAGTGGTCTTTCCTCTGTTCATCCCCAATGCCTTTTCCTATGTCCAATTTCCTCCTCTTATAAGGACACCAATCGTATTGGATGAGGGCCTGAAGACATCATTTTAGCTTAATCACCTCTTTAAAGATCTTATCTCCAAATACAGTTACATTCTGAGGTATAGAGGGCGAGAATTTCAATACAGGAATGTGAGGTCCAATGGGCATGATTGAGCACCTAGGAATCACACTGAATTCTGTGTAGTTGCTTGACCATGGTTTGCCTCTAGTTTTGTAAATGCTTCCTCTCTCCAGACTTTCTTCTCCAGGCTAAATATTCTGTGTTCTTTAAGGCTCAATTCAAATGGGAAGCTTTCCCAACATCCATAGACTGTTTGCCTCCTCTTGTTTCCTGCATTGAACTCCACGCTTGCACCATCATGGCACTTTTGTGTATCACAATTGTAACTGCTCACTTCTCCTCCCCATGCCCCAAACATACCCTCACACAGGATACTAAGCTCTTGGCTCCCTAAAGTCCCACTTTAACAATGTCTGTGGCTTCACAGTTAAAGCATTTGAAGGATGGCTAGATCTTCATTTTGTGAGGTGTGCACATGATAACTGCTGATTTAAGATAATAGACTTACTGGTGGGGGCTGTCAATTCTTGGCATTCCTTGGCTTACAGCTGCATCACTCCAGTCTCTGACTCTGCCATCCTTGGCATTCTTCTCTCATAAAGACATCAAGCATATTGGATTAGGGCTCACCCTAATGACCTCATCTTAAGTTGATTCTACCTGCAAAGACCCTACTTCTAAACAGGTGACATTCACAGGCACCATGGGTTAGGACTTGAACATAGTTGGGATGGGGGAGGGAAATGTAATTTAGCCCATAACAGGCAGTTGTTGATAATTCATTTAACACACACTAACATGAATGATTATGTAGATAATTCTACAAGGATGAGGCATGTAGCCAAGGCTTTATACCAAGGTGGGAGATCTAATGCAGTTACTGTCAAACAGTTTTGCTTGGGGCCCTCTAGTTCTGAACCTCAGTCACAGCAGCTGATGCCATGATATCATGTACTGTTTAACTGTGTTTATAGTATAAACCAGAAGGTCAGCTGGACTTTGGTATCTACATATGTAAAATATGGGTGTTGGGGAAAATATTAGTTTTCTGTCAACTTTTAAAACTATGTGTTGCATTGAGGTTTATATGTGGAAAAGAGGAAAAACTATGTAGATGGTGTTTAATTAGGAATATATCTCGTCATTTATCTGAAAACTGAAATGAGTAGTTTTGCATTCCTGCTAAAGTTACTTGGCTATATTTTCTTAATTATTTCAGAAAATACATAGTGCTTTTTCAGTATAGTTTCCTTAGGCAAACAAGAAAAAAACGCAAGTAGAAGTTTACCTTGCACCATTCTACAGTGGTAAGTAAACAGTGATCTTGCAGCTCATGTCCATTGTTAAAGTGGGAATGGGGCAAGCAAACACCTGTTAAAATCCATATTTAATTGGCTTCCTCTTTTAAAAGAAGACATACATCCCATTTTATCTTCAGAGGTTTAGACCTGAGTTCTTCCAAATTACATTCCAAGTGTGAAAGTTGCACTAGTTTGCTTTATGTCAGCTAAACTAATTGACAAGTTGATAAACTCAATGGATTATATGTCTTTTGTATCTACAGGCCAGCATTAAATATTATCTTTAATTGAAAAATCTACAGTATCATTATTGTATGCAACTTCTCACAGATATGTACTATTTGTCATAAAACAATATTTCTAGGTGCTAGATCTAAACCCAGAAGGCTTTGGATAAGAGATTCCTTCTTCCAAAAAAAAATTGGAGATCCCTGCTCATAGTCTCAAAGCTATTAAAATGTCAGCATACATGTTGATATTTACTTGTGAGAGAGGACACAGTGAACTTTGTGTTAGTAGCTAGAGATAAACCAAGTATAATGATTATTTGTATTTATTTTTAGTTCAATTTTCCATTTGTTGAGACTTACACTGTTGAGGAAGTAAAAGTTCATCCAAGGAATAATACTGGTGTATATAATCCAGAGGAGGAAGAGGATGAAACTGCTTCAGAAAATTGTTTCCCTTGGAATGTAGATGGTGATTTAATGGAAGTTGCATCAGAGGTCCATATTAGGTAAGTCTTAATTATTTCACCGCTTTATATGTCAACCAGTAAACGTAAATCTAATGGTACAATGAAAGCTCTCTTCTCTGAATTATCAAAGCAGGCAGTCGGTTAGTTTTTAAAAAATCAGTAAATCAGGGAAGCATGAAGAGACATGCACAAATTTCAACAAATAAAAAGTAACCTTACATTTATTCACCAACTGTTTCGTAGAGTGTGGTTATGCATGTCTACATTGCCTTTCTAATTTATTGTTGTGCAGAAACTACAGATAAGGTCTACAACTTCCATTTTGGATTTTTAAAAATGGATCAAGATCTTAAACCTTTTAGTGGAGCCATCTGAGTAGTCAAGTGTTAGATTTTAATCTTTCCATCTTAGTTTCCTCTCACTCATAATTACTGTAACACGTTTTGTTCAGCAATTTGCTTTTATTAGGCCTTTACAAAGCATTCAACTTCCCTTCGGAACAATTTTACATAGCAACTGGTAGAAACAGGTTTAGGAACCTACAAACTCATCCTTGGTAGGCATTGTGACACTCAGTGGTTAGAAGCAGCATGCAGGGGTGCCCACTAGACATGGGTGTTCTAGAGGCATGACTATTTTAAAAAGGCAATGGAGAACATTAGACACTCAAGGAAGTCAGTTATTACTGTTGTTGATGATTTTTCAGACCTTCTCAGTTTTCTAGATTACAGCTGTGTTTTCTACATGACAGCTCTTGTGAATGCTATGTTATGAATTTGTATTTGGCATTGTGTACCATACTTATTAGGTATATGTGTGAAAAATAACAAAATATGTTGATGAAATAATGAATTATACATGTTTTCTTTACAGATTGCATCCAAGACTTATCAGTCTTTATGGAGGAAGCATGGAAGAAATAAATGATTCCAAAGTAACAAGTAATTGTTTCTAAAAGAAATGTACAAACTAGAATTTTAATATAAAGAAATATGGCCATGCTTTAAACCTGTGGTCCCCACCCTTTTGGGGACCAGTTCCATGGAAGACAATTTTTCCATAGATGGGGGAATGGTTTCAGGATGAAACCGTTCCAACTCAGATCATCAGGCATTAGAGTCTCATAAGGAATATGGCACCCTAAATCCCTCACATACCAGTTCACAATAGGCTTCGTACTTCTGTGAGAATCTAATGCTGCTGCTGATCTGAGAGGAGGAGAAACTCAGTAATGCTCCATTGCTTTAACTTTCTGCTGTGTGGCCAGTTGGGGATGCCTGTTTTTTAAACAGATATTCTAATATAAATTGCTATTTTTTATGTTACTAACAATTAGTCTCTAGGGCTTTAAAAGTCAAGATGAAATACCGATTCAAATTCTGGTTTTTACAATGTGTTTGTTGGACACACAGAAAACTTTGCAACCATCATAATACATCAATATTTAACCTAAATAATTTGGATTCTTTTATTTTTCAGGATTATGTTAAATTTCCTATAATATTCTGGTATAAACATAATACAGATTTCATAAGTCTACCTTGATTTTACTGCTCCCTAATACAGAGCAGTTAAATTTCAAAATCACATAGTGTGCCAAAAAAGAATAACCCATCCCTGTCTTCTTAAAGTGGTAGGGTTTTAAAATTCATCGTACAGGTAACAAAGTTGATAACAAATATTATTTTGAACTGGGTGTTGGACAATCATAGTACTCTGCTTTTACTGTGCTCAAATAACCTGAAATATATAGTTGTTTCTGAGTAGGAAAGAACCAAATTTAAATTTCCTTAGTGACCATCCTGGAGAAGACACTTCTAAATCGGGGCTTACATTTTTCATCTATGATCCTAGATAGTCTTCTGAAAGAATGACTAGACTTTTTATAACGATACAAAGTTTTTTAAAAATACATAAAAGTTTAGTCCTGTGTATACACACTCTGGGTTCAGGAGGTTTTGTGCTTGTGTTTCACTACTCAAATGCCTTTACAAATCTCAGAACATTCCTCACCATCACTGCAGGCCTGTGAACAGATAACTTTCATCAATTAGGATGACTGGCTAGTGGCAGGGACTTCATATAAAGAAATCTTTTCCAGAATTGTTTTTCCAAATTGCCCTCTAGGATGTTCAAAATTCGGCCATAGCTCTCTTATGAAGACAGAATCGGGTAAAATTATATTCTGCAATTATCTATCATAAGCATAAAATAAATATTACAAAAATGATTGTATTTGCAAATAAAAAGGTATTTAAAGATATTAAAATCCAGAAAGTTATTTCATTTAAAATAGAACCTCATATAATATGAACAAACTATAAAAATATTTTAGCTGTCACTTAACATTTCATGAAAATTTTATATTCACTGTATACAAACTGAATCAGTATCTTTCAGCTAAATTTATGAATTTTGTTTCTTCATTTCCATGCAAAGGAACACTTACATTTGTAAAGAGTAACAAAGAATTGCATCCAAGCAAATATTTGTGTGATAGTCAATATTTTACATAGTACATGATACATATGAAGTATAGGCCCCCTAGTCTTTGCACAGCTTTGATTTTAAAGTTATTAGTGAGGTATGGTTTCCATATTTTTAAAATCAGTGTATATGAGCTAAAGTGCAACACTCACACGATCTTTTGTTTCAGAATATAAATTCGAATATTTTATAACAAAAGATTTGAAGATGGTTCTTAACTATTTACTCCTGGGTATGCTTGATAAAGGTGTGTAAATATATACCGAAACACATGTATATATACAGAAAGATGGGGAAATCCATAGCTGTATAAAAATAATTATCCAGAAGTCATTTCATTAAGCTCAAACCAGTGTACATGTTCAGTCTGAAGTTTGCCCATTAGGCCTATAATATTCATAGTCTGCTAAAAAAACAAAACCCATAGGAAATGTATTATAAATAAAGGGCTTTAAAGTGATAATGGTCCACTTCCACTCATTAGAAAATTTGGGAATAGCTCTCTAAAAAATTATATTTTTAAAGAACATATTTTGAACAAGTCTCAAAGATGTATTTGAAATGAACCTCTGCCTACCCAGCGGGGTTCGTTTTACTGAGGCAAGCACATATGGTAAGTAGTATTTCAAGTCTAAGACTTCTCCAGTATGATTTAACTCAGTTATACTTTCATTTCAAGATATCTTCAAGGATTTACTTTTCTTGAATAAATTGAATGCTTTAGTGTTTCTCTACCCATTTAAAAGCTGAGAGATTATCTTCGGCTGTATTATTACCTTTGCAGTTCTTCTTTCTCAAAGAGTAATCACTGCTGAGATTTCCCTTTGCATGAAGACATAATATGTCACGAGATCATGAGTAAAAGAAGTCCGAACAAAATTCATTTTTTCTTGTAAACAGTGTCTTAAATTTCTTTACTACAACCTGAGTCTGTTTTCCATTCTCTCAATTTGAAAGAAGTCCTTAATCATCATTGCTTTTACTGTTGATGTAACTCCAACTGTCTCTTCTGTTTTCTTCTTGTAGGATAGATTTGTATTGTCTTTTAAAGAAGCCGGCCTGAAAATAGCATTACAAAATCACTAGTGTATAGTTATAAACACTCTAATCTACTATACTCATTTCTAATAACTAAGCAGTTAACACCAATATTTCTTAAACTGCATCCTTTGTAACATCAATCATAAAGGTTTAACAGAGGTAATCAGTAAAAATTAGTGGGCACATACTGGGTTAAAGAAACATTTTTGTTTTTAATGCAGAAATTCTCAGTGATACATACCACATTCTCTTCAAAATTGACATTCAGTATAATTTGCAATCTTTTCCAAATGATTTTTTAAAAGGAACATCTTTCAAAACAAATTAAGAAGGCATATTTTTCTAGAAGGATTTTGGTGTTAAGAGAAATGTGAGATCAGTACTGAGCAACATAAAAAGTTAACATTAAAATAGTGAAATATTTAAATCTAAATAACTTGGAAGTCAAATAGGCTTTGAGAAAATGTCATTTTGAGTAGTTTAATGTTAGTAATTGTTAGTAGGTTAATGTTGGTAATTGTTAAATGCTTACCTTCCACATAACATATGAGATCAACAGAAGTACAATAAGTCCAAGTAGCAAGCTACTTGAAATAATCACTATGGTGAAATAACGTTTGGGTCTTTGATGATGTAGTCCTTCCAGGAGAACCTATGTGAATTAAGAAAAGTAAAACCCAAAAAGCAAAAAAGCAAAAAAGAAACAGTTTAAAAAGTTGCTTATATTTCCTTTAAAGCCCTGCCATAATCCCCAATAGTATTTAGAAGTACCCACCCTGTTTTCTTGCTGGTTCTAATATAATTGCAGGAAACACTGGTAACTGTTTAGCAGAAACAGTGAGTGTAATGGGCTCTATCCATGACTTTTCCTCCAATCTATCCAATTCTCACTGCTGCCCAATTCACCTCTCTAAAAGAACTGCTGTGTTGTTCCCTCCTGCCAGTTGTGGAAAATGCCAACTCTCAACCAAGTATTGAGGACCCTCCATGAGCTGGTCACACTCTACTTTCCCAACTCAGTTACTCAAAAGGAAGTAATTATAGACGCCCTTGAAATGTGTTTTCCTATAATTTTAATGCAGCAGTTAAGAAGGTAATCTTACATGTGCAACATTCTCATCCTTGTTTAGTTCAATAACTCTTGAATTTGGCTCTGGAAAACTTGTTGCTCTTATTTCAAATTTGAGTGCTGAAGTCTCATCCTGTGTAATAAAAGAAAGATCACCATAGCCTGGTTTGTTTCCTGAAGACATATTAATAGAAATAATTTGTCAGGATCTTTACCTTCTATCTAGAGGTTTTCACAATTTACCTTCCCCAATTTACTTCACCACTTAAAATTAACTGCAGTGCTTCCTTTGGTTCCCAAAGTGTGGTCTTGGTATTAATGTATATAGTATCATCTTATTGAAATCCTTTGATTAAATATAGCTACCTTGCAAATAACTTGATTTAAATATTAGACTACAGCAAGAGGTAAGTTACCATTTACCAATGTTCTCCACCCTGCCACCGCATATTGCATCTATCTTATTTGGGCTTTTTATTTTTTTCTAAATTATAGAATTCAAATATAAAATCAGTGGATGAACTCAGAACTTTATTATCTAAAGCAGGGATTTTATAATGCAGAATCCATGAAGCCTGGGGACGTGTAGATGGGCTTTACGAGTTCTAAGAATCTTTAGGAGATGTTTTCATGTGGGCATTTGCTGAGGGAGATGAGAATATATTTAGTCAGATTCTTAAAGAGGGATATGACCTTTAAAATTACTGTGTAAATGTTATTTAACATTTTAGAGCCAAAAATGACAAGCTTCATACAGATCTAGAGCAGTGGTTCTCAGCAGAGAAGTGATGAAATCCTAAGGGACACTCAGGAATGTCTGAAGAAATTGTCAAGTGTCAGAATGTGGGAGGTGGTACTACCAGCAGTGAGTGTGTAGAGGCTGAGGATGCTACTAAATATCCTACAGTGCACAGGACAGCCCCCAAAAACATCTGGTTCAAAATGCCAATTATGGCTGCTGATGGGAAACCTAGACCTAGAGGAAAAGAGAAGGCAAACTGCAAAAGGTTAAATGACTTGCTGATGGTCCAATGACTTTGCTTTTTGCACCGTTGAAACTAAAATGGATATTTCTTCTTTGCCTGTCTACTGTATCTTAAGCACTGTTTGACAATTTCAAAAATTCCACTTGAACAAAACAGCTGCCATTTCCTTTGGCTTCCTATGTTCCATGAACTAAGTGCTTATAAAAATCATCTCATTTATCCATATTGAACAGATGAGAAAGCTGAAAAACAGAACTCCACATAAAACTAGTTTCATCTCAAACTACTCCTCATAAATATACATGTTCCCCTTTGTAGGAAGAAGTCCAAAATATATTTAAGTATGTTTTTGTTGATGTTTTTGATTTTATGAAATCCTTAGTTTTTCTTCTTAGCTATATTTTAAAAATAAAAGGCCTTCAATAAAATTCATCATCCCTTCATGCTAAAAACTCTCAATAAACTAGGTGTTGATGGAACATCTCAATAAGAACTACTTACGACAAACCCATAGCCAATATCATACCGAATAGGCAAAAACTGGAAGCATTCCCTTTAAAAACCGGCACAACACAAGGATGCCTTCACACCATTCCTATTCAACATAGTATTGGAAGTTCTGGCCAGAGCAATAAGGCAAGAGAAAGCACAAAAGGCCGGGTGCGGTGGCTCACGCCTGTAATCCCAGCACTTTGGGAGGCGGGCGGATCACAAGGTCAGGAGATCGAGACCACGGTGAAACCCCATCGCTACTAAAAATACAAAAAATTAGCCGGGCACGGTGGCGGGCGCCTGTAGTCCCAGCTACTTGGGAGGCTGAGGCAGGAGAATGGCAGGAACCCGGGAGGCGGAGCTTGCAGTGAGCCAAGATCGCGCCACTGCACTCCAGCCAGGGGGACAGAGCGAGACTCCATCTCAGAAAAGAAAAAAAGAAAGCACAAAGGGTATTCAAATAGGAAGAGAGGAAGTCAAATTGTTTGCAGGTGATATGATTGTATATCTAGAAAACTCCATGGTCTCAGCCCAAAAACTACTTAAGCTGATAAGCAACTTCAGAAAAGTCTCAGGATATAAAAATCAATGTGCAAAAATCACAAGCATTCCTATATGCCAACAATAGACAAGCAGACAGCCAAATCATGAGTGAATTCCCATTTGCTACAAAGAGAATAAAATACCTAGGAATCCAACTTTCAAGGGATGTGAAGGACCTCTTCAAGGAGCACTACAAACCACTGCTGAAGGAAAGAAGAGGACACAAACCAATGGAAAAAATATTCTATGCTCATGGATAAGAAGAATCAATATCGTGAAAATGGCCATACTGCCCAAAGTAATTTATAGATTCAAGGCTACTCCCATCAAGCTACCACTGACTTTCTTCACGGAATTAGAAAAAACTACTTTAAATTTCATATGGAACCATAAAAGAACCCATATAGCCAAGACAATCCTAAGCAAAAAGAAAGCTGGAGGCATCATGCTACCTGACTTCAAACTATACTACAAGGCTAACCAAAACAGATATACAGACCAATGGAACAGAACAGAGACCCCAGAAATAACACCACACATCTACCTAGGAATACAACTGGTCTTGAACTCGTAGCCTCCAGTGATCCTCCTGCCTTAGCCTCCCAAAGTGCTGGAATTACAGGCTTGAGCCACTATGCCTTGGCTATTTTAGCCTTTATTACCTGATAATTTCTAAAGCCATTTCACTTAGTTGAAGTGACAGAAATATAGTTTTAGAGTTTTACTCCAAAATTTTATTTGTTGAATGGCTTCATACTATCCTGCCTATATGACTGAATTTATGGATTGTATGTAAACTTAGCCACCAAGTTGTCAATATGTTTTAGACTTACCATTTCTAAAATGGATGGTCGGCCTTCCAACTGGATATGAACACTGGCTTCTTTTCCACTTTCCATTTTCCCGAAATTACATAGGAAATTTAAACAATGTGGATCAGCTTTTATGCAGTACTTGAAAGGAATAAAAGTGATACATTAAAATTTTCAACACTGGAAAATATTTTTAAAATATTTTATATAGAATTTAATATATACTCTAATGGTATTTTGAAAATCAATCTTTCCATAAATATGAAATTTAACATCTGCTTTCCTTAGTGGCATTTAAATTATCTTTAAACAAGACATGAATGCTTATTTTCTAAATTATAATAAAGTATTTAAAGTAGAGCATATGTTCTTATTTGTATTAACAATCTTCTGGGACAGAATTTTTTTAAAAAATGTTCTAATCAGAGTCTTGCTAAGTTACATATTCTATGTTTGTTGTAAAACGTGGATCATTTCAAGGTGATGACTGCTTCTCCAGTTTCTTTTCATACATTCACTAAGCTGAAAAGAATGAAAATTAACCCATGCCACAAAGGCTGCCCAGGTGAAGACAACATCTTGGTGTCCTGAAGGGTTTGGAACAATGTCTTGTTGGCAAATAGTGGGCATTTGTTAGATAAAAAAATGAAACTGTATAACTTTATTTTTCTTTTTGACATGGAGTCTTGCTCTGTCGCCCAGGCTGGAGTGCAGTAGCATGATCTTGGCTCACTGCAACCTCCACCTCCCGGATTCAAGCAATTCTCCTGCCTCAGCCTCCCATGTAGCTTGGATTACAGGCACCTGCCACCACACCTGGCTGATTTTTGTATTTTTAGTAGAGACGGGGTTTCACTCTGTTGTCCAGGCTGGTCTCAAACTCCTGACCTTGTGATCTGCTCACCTTGGCCTCCCAAAGTGCTTACAGGCATGAGCCACCATGCCCAGCTAACATATTTATATATGGGATAGACCCTAGGTCTTTCTTAACTCTCCAACCGTGCTTGTTCCTTCCATGCAAGACTACCACCTAAACTTGGCTTCCCTTTTATTGAAGTGACAGCTCAAACCCATTGACTTGATTTTAAGTGTTTCACTTCTCTGTTGGAAAGCAGGAACTACAACCTGAAAAACTGAAACTTACCAATAGCCTCTTATCAGTCTTGGACAAGAACTGGAACATGCCTTTCAAGATGTGCATTGCACTCTTTTGCTGCTCTAATGCACATACTCTTTGATAATTTTCAAAGTGGCATTCTCCAGTAGTAGTCTATGAAGATAGAAAGGAAGAGAAATCTTATCTTTCATCATTGGAAAAAACAGCAAAAAGCAACATGGTTTTAAAAGTTCCAGTAGCTTATCTTTGCTAAAATATATCAAGTACCTTTGAAATTGTAGAATTTTTTTTTTTTTGACAGATTTGGGAGTGATTAAATGTCTGTGGCAGAAACACAAAAACCCAGCTGAATTATAGAAGGTTGGATATAGGTTCTAAGCTGATAACATGGCCTTAAACCTTGCAGAAATGTAAAAATTGATATTGGAACATTAGCATGATATTAAATATTTCTTTTCCTTTATAGGGGAAACAATATAACACCATATTCTTCTCTCTGAATCCGGAATTTAAGTAGGATTTTAAAAAATCAGACCTCAAACGTATTTAGATTTGTTGACTTCTGTCTTCAACCTGGCAAGCTCAAAACAATTCTGATGGAACCATCAATGAAAGAATATTGGTTCTTAAGAAGTGGTTTGAATAGTGCTTCCTTCAAAAAAGGCTATAATCCTCATATTTGCACAGTAGTTTCAAGTGCTATGAAGAAGTCTACCAATCAAGTTACTTCTGTAGGTCCATATCACACAAAAATGTATCTTAAAATAATTATTCAATGGAGATGGTAGAATATGGTTCTGTTATTTAAATCGAATGTAAAAGTTGCACTGTAAATCTATAGCTGTAATGAAATATATAATATTCAAAGCATAACTCAATAAATGCATGGTGAATTCATAGCTTACAGTGTGACTGAAAACAGTTATCCATTTTCACATTATTACTTGAATAAAGGATTGGTTTGCATTTATTTTAGTATTTAAGACACACAATAAAGGTCAGGTGGAAGAAATACATTTTTACCTGGACATCCAAAATGTTGAACAGCTTATCAGTTTGGGGGCTGAAAGAATTTGGTACCATTATTTCCACACTAACATTAGGAGCCATGCTATTGCCAGTGTTGATAACCTGGTAAGAAGGAAAAATTTTTAACAAATGTTTTCTATAAATGTAAGTGCAGATATCAATGAACTTTGAGGTGATCCCATATATTCCATGCAACATTTATAGTGGTGGAGGTTTATAGTTGGCAGCTGCACAAAAAAGGGAGACAAGATATCCATAGTCAGAATTTTTAAAGTTTGCTAATTTTGAATGAGTCATTATATTTAACCTTCTAGTTTTGGTATTGTTGAAAACAAAAAGTACAGGCTGATGGTTTATTGGAGAAACAGTCTTAGGAGACAAACAATATATATTTGTATGTTACATTACATATTTTAAAAATATTTGGTTCTCATGAGGTGGGCCAACATTTTGGCATTCACCAGCTAAGGGAAATGCTAACAGATGTTCTTAGAGTTCCCAAGACAAAAGTTAAAAAATGACAAGAGTTATGACCAAAACTCAGATATTGTAATTCTAAATCCTATGATGTTATTGCAAAAGCATTCTGTGCTGAGAGGATAATCAGCAGGAGAAAGTGAATAAAAATGTATTTTTATTCAGGATCTATATGCTGATGCATTCAGAAAAAAGTATGTTGTTGGGTTTTGAGAAAGCACAACAGGTTTTTAACAATACTTGTCAAAAAATGCATAACAGGATGATAAATCTGGGGATTGAAGATTCCTGAAAAGGGAAATGGGGCCAAAATATAGCCTACCAAACTGGCAGCTTAACTATAAAACCAATACAGTAAGTCAGAAAGAGATGCATCCCAATACCTCGATTAAAAAATGACCTGCAGACCTGCAGTCATTTTATGAACACGTGACAAAGATGAAGAAAGTGTCTCCAGATTGGGAACAGGTGGTAATTGCTAATCCATAAAAGAACAGGGCAGTTGCAGAAGGAAATGTCAGCAACAGATACCTAGCAGTGCCCAGTACTACAGACAAGGTCTTCTCGATGCCATTAAATATCAATCTAAATCACAAACATCTCTGTTTGCCTAACAAAAACCTCTAAGAATATCTACATAGTTGGCTAGACACAGAAATCCTATATACCACAAGTTTCTCTAGTCCCAGCCACTACATTATAAATTTAGTAGCAAATACTTAACTATTAATTGTAAATTAATAAATCATCTAGAGTACAGTTTGGTTTCTGTTTTAGTTTATCAAAGCACAAACTCCCATTGGGTTTTAAAGAGCATTTCATAGGACTTCAAAGTGGAGGAGGACTAAAATTTTTCAACATTAGTATCAACTAGTATAACAAAAATTGGAATATACATAGAGTCAACAGAATTTCAAGGTCATTCTTTTTCCACAGATCTGGGGCAGGGCCCAGGAATTTGCATTTTGGATAGGTACCCCAAGTGATTCTAATACGCATTTTGAAAAGCATTGTCTTACAAAATATTATACCTAAGCCAAGATTTACTCGCATATATAGATTATAAGAATGCTTGGAGAGTGCTTTTGGTTCAAAGAATTCTTTTTTGGAAATTACTGATCACCAATATCTTTGATACAACAAAAATATCAGTTTGACAGCAAAAAATGTTTTTAACTTAGGTTTACATCAGTCTCCGAATACTTCTGAATTATGATAGTACTCTTTACTTTAAAAGGTTACTTAATAATTGATAAAGCACTTGTCACAGGTCGTAAACTTATGGCTTGAAAGGCCGACCAATGTGATCTTAAATGGAGATGGGAGGTAAAAGCCTCCTTTACTTTGTAGTGTTGAGGTTTTTATAAGCTTGAACCAAGAAGAAATTTCTCTGATTTGCACCCAAAGATGCCTTCCCTTGGCCTGTCCTGCTTTCTGTGTGCGTCTCTAGCAAATTCAGCTCACCCCATAACTTTGCCTGTTTCAAGGCATTCTCTCTGTTCCTGCATGCTGTTTCTCACCTGTCCTGTAAGGAGACATGGGCTTGAATACCAGAGACAAGACAAGTGGAAGGAAAGCAGTAGGGGTCTGAGAGGCAGGAGTACCACTGCTGCAGCCCCATTCCAGCCAGCCGTGGTCTACAGAGGCTGAGGGATATCACAGGTGTACAATGTCGCTTGGAGCAATGCGTCAGTGATAGCCTTTTAGGTTGTTACAAATATCAACACAATTAACTTTTCTTACATGGAAAGTTAAGTTCATTTTCTCCACCATGCACATTTCAGGCTCATTTTCATCATTTGATCCATACACAAATGAAGTTGGGTTTACAAACCTGGTAGAAACAAATTCAAATTTAATTAACTATCTTATTTGACAACATATTATAAAGAATCTTTCTATAGACTGGATTATAGCATATTTAAAAGTCACCATGGAATACTTTTGGTTTTGTGGTCATATATACATTTTATTTAAAAAGAAATTAAATTGTGGCCAGGCATGGTCGCTCATGACTGTAATCCCAGCACTTTGGGATGCCAAGGTGGGCGCATCACCTGAGGTCAGGAGTTTGAGGGCAGTCTGGCCAACATGACGAAACCCCATCTCTACTAAAAATACAAAAAAACTTAGCTGGGCGTGGTGGTGCATGCCTGTAGTCCCAGCTACTAGGGAGGCTGAGGCAGGAGAATCACTTGAACCCGAGAAGCAGAGGTTGCAGTGAGCTGAGGTCACACCACTGCCCTTCAGCATGGGCAATAGAGTGAGACTCTATCTCAAAAAAAAAAGAAAAAGAAAAAGAAGGCCATATTCTCTGACCTGGGTGACAGTATCTGTCCTCACTGATATTCTTTTCTTGCTTTCCACAACACTACACCTTGCTCATTCTACTGACCATTCCTTCTCTTTCAGCCCTTAAGTGGTTTATGTAAATTTGGCAAATGTGGGATAACTTCTTAGCTTTTTCCTAAGGTTCTCATACCTCAATTTCTGTTACCCATTTTTGAGTTATTTCTTCCCATCTCATGATCCCTGCTGGCTACTTATAATGAACCCCAAATCTGGGGAACAAGTCTAACATTATTAAGTATGATAAATTTTTTGTTACAATACAAGGCTGTCACTCTCTTTTAAAGGCCTGTGATTCAACATTTTTATCTGCAATAAACTTTAAGAAATATGTTTCTAGGGAGACCTCTACTCCATAAGGTGCTCACATTTGGCAGCTAATATTAGGTAATCCCAAATTAGAAACTCATGAAACAGGAAAGGAATCAGCATAGATTTAGGCAGTTTAACAGTGAACATTCCTTAATCAAAATAATGAGATGTGAATAACAGAAAAATAGGAAGACACTCATCATGAGCCAGGAGGAGTGGCAAGATCAACACTGAAAACCAGGAAACATGCAGTGAACTTTTTATTTGCTTACTCGTGATTCTCTAGGTCTTACTCTGCTGTGAATGGCCTTTTTTTTTTGCCTGTTTGCTTTATCTCAAACTTGATACTCAATTCCATCAGACACTGACATTTTACATTTACATGACTGTATATCACCTTTCTAAGTGGATAAAATGACTGGGGGACAGTTTAGATTTAGAGCAACAGGAAAGGCTCATCTGTCTATTTGTTTTGTAACTCATATCTTCTGTATAAAAATGTAGTTCTAAGGACTAACAGCATGAATAAGTTCCAGTGGAATTACTGAAGGTTTCCGTAAGCCCCCTTTAATTCTTTCTCCACACATCTCCTTCTTGGATGAGAGGGGGGTCCACTCAATCATTAAAATCATGAGGAAGCAATGAATTCTGGTACTTGGGCTGTAGTTGAGGAATCTGGTGATCCCATAGGTATAAAAAGTGGACAAGGGACACCTTGCAACCAGATCTCTCACATCGCAATCCATTTGCCACATGTGTAGATATGGGTCTGCAGAATAGTGATTTGGCTAAGTTCACACTTCTCTGAACTTCACATTTGACATGGGCATTGAGTATGATTATGCAAACTGCACACTTTCTAATTCCTGATTAGGATTACACAGTGCACAACTGAAAGGCTCAGTGTGGCCTTGCTAGCTTACTGGGGCTCTCCCAGTAAGAAATCTCCTCCAACAGGGTACTAGTTTGATGTAGTATCAGTGATGATTATAGAGTGCATTATTATAATGGACAGCTAAGTAAGGAACTATAAAAACGAGGTAATTATTAAAAGAGTATAGTACCCTTTTTATTTTAAAAAAGTTCTAGAGTACAGTTTTTTCATTAATGTAAGAAGCAAGGGAACTGTAAATCAGCTCTGAATTTGAAAGGAGGCCTTTGTGTCTACTTACCCATGAACAGTCAGCTTAACCTCATATTTTAAAGGTATTGCTACAGTCACTCTGCTGTGCTTTAGATTGTCCATTTCCCCTTCATTTTCACTACACAAATAGAAGACACCCTGTTAGAATTCATCAAGCAGAAAAATCTTCAGAGAGAACTAATTACATACCCTGTATACCTAATATACTCAGAGGTTTGCTTAGATGCTTTTTGACGAGTGGGGATAAAAGCAGATATGGCAGTAAAAATTTTTTAGGATAAGGTTGGCAGAAAATTTCTCTCATTAAACTGTTATCATTTGCTTCTAATGCTAGAGGAGTTTTTTTTTTTTTAACAAATAGTTACATTTATTAGATTAAAAGTTGTTTTTTTAAAACATTTATGTTCTAGGTAGTACAAAAACCAAAATAAATAGGTAGTTTAGAAATAAATTTATTACTCTCTTTAGATTGAAGTATTTTTGCAAGACTTAATTCAATGATCAAAGAAAGCACATCAATCATAAAAGTTTTTAAACCGTATAGCAAGTGTCGTACTGCCTTAACCTATCTTTATAATCAATTTTACTTAGAGATTTTGAGGATGAGAGGGTGACCAAGTTGTTGTGTTAGGTAAAATGAAGTCCATCTTGATGTTTACTCTGAATTTTTAAAAATATGTTGAAACTTCACTCATGAAATAGTCATTAACGATTTCCTATTTACTCTAGGAGATATATCTATGTCAGTCATTGCCCTCACTTTTAAATCTTGTAGAGTTATTACTGTTTATTCTGTTTTTGATTTCAAATACACAGAGTGATTCATGACACATCATGTCCACTCTAATCTAATCTAATAAATACTTAACATAGCTCAAGAGCTAAAACATTACCAGTCACTCCCATTTAACTATGTTGTTTGTTTTTTTTTTTTTAAAGCAGACCATGTAAGGGAAGTTTTCTCTTACAATTAATGGAACAGAGTTTTATGGTTTTCCTAATTCCCCCCTCAAAATATGGGGGTACATTTCTAGTTCATTTTGTTAACAATAACTCATACCAGGTAGCATGCACTGTGATATTGAGGTCCTCTTCCGCTCTGCTGAGTGAGCTCACATCCAGGAGAAAGCTAATCTCTATCTGTAAAACACAGAGCAGGAAAGCCCATTAAAAAAAAATCTTAAGTACATTTTTTATAATCTGAATTTTCTTCTTAAAAGTTTATGTTCTATGGAATGTAGAATTGAACCTATTCTAAAGGCATCAGCTACTCCTCCCTTGGCAGTAAGATTCAGGGAAGTTGTTGGGGTTGTGACAATTTTAAAGTACACACATTTACACAAGTAACATTCAGAGACAAAGGCGTCTCTGAATGTGAACGCAGGCAAGTCCAGACTGACAAAATTAGAAATGCTTTCACAACTTGAGTGAAGACTCTTGCCAAAAACACCTTTTTGTGTAGCAGAGGTAACATGCCTGGCAGACAGGACCACCTGGGGTGGGGGTGGCGGGGTGGGGAGTGTTGGGGAAGGGTGTGTAGGGGGAGCAAAATTCTGATTGACACATGCACATGTCCATTTCGATGTAAACATGCCACCCCCTTTAAAACAGCAAACATTGCCAAGAATATAAACACAAAGCTCAAAGATTTCAAGAACCAGTTTTATTTCATCATTCAGCTACCTACCCTAAGCTAAAATATTTATAACATTTTATATGCAACATAAAGATAGGGAAGAATAGAAAAATATTCATGATAGTGAACAAAAGGCATAAATGCAAAACACTTACCCTTGAGAGATGATCTACATATATATAGCCAATACTGCAGTCAAGTTGTACCATGCCAGAGTTATCTGTGACTTCACAGTTTATTTGCTTCTCTTCCTAATGGGAAAAATGAAACAACTGTTTTGGACAGGAAGGAAATAAAAAGTTTGTAACATATGTTTAAGGATGGTTATGGAAAGGAATATCCCAGAAGCATTTGCTTTCCTAGGAAAACTATTTTCTATTTATGTTTATGTTTGAGATACATAGAAATATAAATAAATGATATAAATATGTGTATATGTGTGTATATATGTGTATGTGTGTGTATAATATATACATATATATACGTATATATACACGTATATATACACACATATATGTACGTATATATACACATGTATATATATACACACATATATATGTATAGATGTATACCCTAATATTCAAACAGATTCTCCACAAAAAAAATTTCTGGACTTGTAGCTTTCATTCATCTTGGGATAGTCCCTATTTAATCCAGGGTCTGAATTCCTTGAAAAATCATAAGCCAAGGAATCCATAAGGTTCATATTTTAATGGCCCTCTTCTGTCTGGTATGTGAGAATGTGTTTAAGGTATTTAATCAAAATGGCTATAATCTCAATAGGTGTAATGAGGTTATAATTGCAATAAGTATAAAATGCTTTAAAAATAAAGTCTGAATATCTGAGTTTCCACGGTTACTTTTGCTAGTATTGCAAACACTAGAGAAAGGAGGTAATAGATATTCGTGAGAGGTCAAAGGTCACTCCTGGTGTGAAGGTGTGGTCCCTGGACAAAAGACGAGTGAATTTGATAAAGGACAGAGAAAATTCCATTAATTGTCTGAGTGTCACCTTAAAATAAAGAACAGTAACTCTGGAGTCCAGGATGGAGGATCAATGTTACTTGTGCAAGGACCTCAATCAAGGGGCATACTATTTCAACATCAGACGTGTGCTGGCTACGGCAGTGAGAATGTAAAGGCACCCAAACAGCTTCCTCCTACTCCTAGCACTGGAAAACAGGAGGCTGATGCCTTTGGACTTTAGACCCAAGAACTTGCCATTCTGAGCAGGGGCACGGAAGAAGTCTGCAAATAACTAAGAGCCTAAATACTAAGACTTATACCCCAAATCAGTGAAGTGAATTCTACCATTTACTTTTAAAAAATTAAGTAAAATACTAAGTAGTATCATGCTATTGTGGTTTACAGTACTTACCAGCTCTAAAATCTTAATGAAGTAAAGACCCATGGGTAGTTTGACATGTAGAGTCGTTTCATATGCATCATCTCCAGCATTAAACAAGGACACATTCAACATTAATGTCTTCATACTCCCAACAGCAAGGTAGGTTTTATTTTCATGGGGCCTAAAAATTAAGTAATATTATTTGGTTCTTGTTTAGGTAATAAAAATCCCCCCCCCTCTCTGTATATAGGCACACAAGGATATATGTATGTAATTTATGCTGAACATAAAATACTAATTTTCTTGGAAAAACAATCATAGGATTGACCCTATGCAAGCAGATGTAAACCCATATTAAAAAGAACTCTTTCTCATGTTTTTGGTAAATTCAGTCACCTATTACCCAAGGAAAGTTTAATGAGCTATAATTAAAATGGCATCTTTTCTCATTTCTTTTCTGCGTAACCTCTCACTTCTATAATTTTAACATTTTCCTGATTTTTTCATAACGTTTTCTAAAGGCAAAGCAGTTTTTCTTTTCTTTCTTGCAAGCCTAAAATAGACATTGAACTAACTACTGCCTGAATCAAGGGAGGAAAATGGAAGGAACTGGTAGAAAGGAGAAGACTAAAAGGAATGCTTGGTAGAAGTGAGCAAGGCAATGAGGAAGAACTACTATGTCCACCCACAAGTGCGTGGCACTAAAATCTGTGGGACTAGAATTAAAGTGTGAAGCAGCTGGTCACCCCCACCAGTAACTAGGCCAAATTTAAAAACAGAACTGGAGAAATGCTTCATCCTCCTGTGTATTGCAAAGTATAGATTGCTGCAAATCCACACATATGCATGAGTTCAAGTTCTGGCACTGCCAGCAGTTCTTTCCAGTGGGGAAGTAATTTAGCATTTTTAAGCCTCAGTCATCCTATTCCATACCACCTACCATTCAGTGAAGATCTGGGTCATGTATACTGTATGAAACCCTTAGAACATTTTAAATATGAAGTATTTGAGACATAAGGAACTTATTAAAAGGCCATAGCTAGAATGTTCTAAAGTTCTGAAACAATTGCGAATTTCTACACAGTTCATTCTTTTTTCCCAGTGAGAGGGTTAGAACTGCTAGGTGCTAAGGAAAACTTTGTTACAGCATGTCATTTTATAAACTTTCCACAAAGACAGAAGTTCTTAGATCTCTAGTAATTTAAAAATTGGAAAAATTAGTTCAAAGTCAAGAAGCATGTTACCCAAAGCAAAATATCTGGTGAGGATAGATAAAAAAGATAAATATCCACTTAGCAGTGCAGAATTTAGAAAGTTTCTTCAATAATGTTTAAATTGTGTCCTTTGAATCAACATTTGTAGAGAAGATTCGTGTTTGAAGAAACTTTTCATGGAAAGAGTAAAGATACAGTAGGAATTTAGTAGTTTTTGTGAATTGATTAAAGACAGAGTATGTAAGCACAGAGTTTAAGAACATGTTTCAAAATTTCTGCTTTTAAGTATTACTTGAAGATTCATGAATGAATATAATTGAAAGTTTCCATACAATAAATCAGGCACTAAGTTCATTGTTCCCAAATACCAACACACTTCACTCCTTCCTAGAGCTGATATAATAAAGGAGAGATGTGTAAATAAACGTAAAAAATAATACACAGATGAGCAAGAGTTATGAAGAGAGCTCTGAGAAACCACTTTTTGCCTGAGATAGTAAAGACATGGTATTTTTTTCTTTCTCTACTACTATGGTTAAATTGGCTGCTCAAGAAACATTTTTTAAGTCTGAAAATGTCATGTTTGAACCTAAATTCACTTGGATTGAGTTTCTAATTGATTTATCTGTCTCAAGTCATTCTCCTCTCCTTTAATCCAATCTTCACACTACCAGAGGGTCATTTTCTTTTTTTTGTTTTTTTTTTTTTTGTTTTGAGACGGAGTCTCGCTCTGCCGCCCAGGCTGGAGTGCAGTGGCCGGATCTCAGCTCACTGCAAGCTCCGCCTCCCGGGTTCACGCCATTCTCCTGCCTCAGCCTCCCGAGTAGCTGGGACTACAGGCGCCCGCCACTGCGCCCGGCTAGTTTTTTGTATTTTTTAGTAGAGACGGGGTTTCACCGTGTTAGCCAGGATGGTCTCGATCTCCTGACCTTGTGATCTGCCCGTCTCGGCCTCCCAAAGTGCTGGGATTACAGGCTTGAGCCACCGCGCCCGGCCCAGAGGGTCATTTTCAAGAAAGCAAACTAGAGAATGTGTCTGTTAAGAACCTTACATTGCTTTCGAGATAAGAGTTCTGACTCCCTAGCATGACACAGAGGCCCTCCAGAGTTGGCCCCTGCTTCATCACTTTCACTGCACAATTCATTTTTTTGTTTCACAATTTTCTACAAACAGGTGTCTAATACATCAAGATGTTTTGTGTCTTCCTTCAAACTAGCACTCTGACGTCAACATCTCCTCTTCATGCATCTGACTTGTACTTATTCTTCAAGATTTAGCTTGGATGTCAATAATTCTTAGTTGTTCTTCCAGCTAAAACTCACTGTTAACCACCTTCACCTTGCACTGCTCTCCCCTAACAGCATAAGGTGGCAGCTTCTCACCTCTCCCAAAGTATACTGGGCACCTCTATAATAATGCGGTATTTTCACAATGTCAAGTCTCTGTCTGATTCCTCTCACCACTAGACTAATTTATCTTGGGGAGAAGATGCTGGATCGTGATTAACATGCTTTCTCAGAGCCTAAGAACATAGTATTACAAAAATATAAGCAGGTATGTACATGTCTGCATTAAACATAAAGAAGGGTTTGGTGGAGTCTAAGCAACATGTCAGAAAAAAAGGGAAATTATTGGATAAGTTATTGACTGTTAGAAGGTTATAAAAGTATCAGCATAAATACTATCACGTTATAGCCTTAAGCCATGTTTATCTGTTCTATGATAGTATACAAATTCCAAATGCCTCACTAAGTAAGTAAATATCTAGTGTTACCACATTGTGATCTGTACCTCATCCAGAAAACCTAATGTTTTAGTGGTGATAAACCTACTGACATGACTTATAAATTAATGACATCATATGACCATGGCAAAATCAAAACTGCAAATGTGTTATGGTTTTTGAGAATTATTCTTATGAACCTCGGAATACGCAAATAAAATAACTTTAGACATTTTTCCCTACTTTTATAACTCTAATTTAACTTCTAAGAAAACAGGCACTTCACTTAATGCTTGAAAGTTCTTTTTTCTATTTTAAACTTATCAGAGTATAATACATGCATAGAAAAATGCACATAACCTAATTGTACAGCTCAATATTTTTTATAAGATGAATACATGTGTTAAGCATGCAGATCAAGGAAAAAAATATTAGCAGCCCTACTGTAAAACCCTCTGGGATTTTTTTCTTCCAGTTATTGGCCCCACCCTCCTTGATTTTTAATAAGTTGGCTTTGCTCAATTTTGTACTTTATATAAATGTAATCTTTGAGTATCTGTTCTTTTGCATGGCTTTTATTCAAAATTTTGTGAGATTAACATATTGGTGCGCGTAGTTGTAAAACGTTTATCATTGGTGTATATAGTCCATTTTATGAATATGCCACATCTTATCCTTTCAATTATCCATGGGGCTTTTGACAATTTCCAATTTTGGAACTAATATAGTTTTTTGTTCGACATATACATGTAATTCTGTAGGCTAGATATATATTTATATCTATCTTTATGTTCCTATCTAGGAGAGATTCTTATAATTTTTTAACCCAGGATTAATATTTCTTTAAAATATTTGAATCTTGGCTTATTTTGGCAACCAGCCTAAGTTATACTGACAAACTACGTTTATAAAACAAAATATACTATCAGGAACTTTTAATAAAAATATATATACTTTAGAATTTCCATGTAAAAAGCAAGCATATCATAGAGTAGAGGTCTGTAAACTACTGCCTGAAGGCCAAATTCATATGTCTGCCTACTTTAGTAAATAAAGTTCTATGAGAACACAGCCATGCTTTTGCACTACAGTGACAGAGTCGAGTACAGAGTCGAGTAGTTGGGACAGAGATCTCTGTCCCACAAAAACTCAAATATGTACTATCTGTCCTTTCACAGATAAAAGATGCAGGCAGTTGCTTCAGAGCAATCCGATTGATGAGTAAATTAATTACAAAATAAACATATAACATATTGCCATATTTAATTGAAATCTATTTGTACTATTCTGACTATCATAGAAACTTCATTGTTTCAGATGGCATAGGATGCAGTTCTTTACCCCAATAAGCCATACAGAATTAGAGAAAATGATCCCCCAGTCCTCATAACTCCTCCAGACATGGAGAAGAAAGGAAAGAATGCTACTTCCATATGCATCATCTCTACGTTGGGATCCTTGATTTGAGCAGTTGGATATGCTGGAAGAATGTGTAATAACAAACAAAGCAGTAATTCTAAACCCTGGGCACTACTGCAGGGTGGAGGAGTCTGAGTGACAGTGTGCTACCACAACATTTTAGGGAATGGCTGTGATTTACTCATGCCTGTGTTGTAAACCTTGGGGTTAAGTAGTATGCATCTGCTTGGTGTCACTGTTAAATGGGAGAGAGGAAATGTGTGGGAATATGGCTGTCCCACATCACCCCCCTCACCACCCCAACTCTATAATCATGTTAGGACTAAAGCAACCTAAGAGGTTCTAAAAGTAAACTTCAGCTTGACATTAAAGTTTAATTAAGACTTGTAGAAGAGCTGCCCAGAAATAGACATTTATAAAATATTCTGGCTTGTAACCAAAGCATTAGTCACTGAACACCTTTGGGAAAGAAGTTGGCACTTAGACAAGCAACAGAAGGTGAAAGCACTGCATAAACAGCTAGGTTCCAAGACAACAGCAAATTAAAGAGAAACACAATGTTCACATTTCAGCAGCTAGATTCCTGGTTTATTTTCCATTTTTAAGCTATTTTGCCACATTACCATAATTACAATTCTACTTTTTTTCCCCCAAATATACATCTTACTGTAAATTGATTCATTAACAAGATGCTCTCAGAAAGATACCTACCAGCTTCCTCTGTGAGACATAATAAAGAACCAGGTGCACATCTGGAAGTGTGACAAGACTGAATCAGAGCTGTCCCCGGGACTCATAGTTCATTCTTCATTAAAACATGCATAATGCAGACTTGAAATTTACAAAGCAGCCTAGAATCCATGTAACTTAAACAAATCAAGGTACTGTGTACGTACAGAATCATAACTTAATAAGTGACAGAGGAAAAACAGAAAAATGATGTACTGCAGCACCAGGCTCTATGTTTTTTTTTCTGAGTGAATAATAGAGCTTTATTTTGCAAGAAATGCTCCCCAAGTCTTAGTATAATGAATTCATCTTGTCTGCCTAAAATGAATTAGGGCTTGATAGCTAACTTGTTTTTAATCAAGATGCTAGAATAAAATATAATGTAAACTGATACCACACTTCACTATGTCAAGACACATGACTCATTTATTTGACAAAAGAGTAACCTGCAGCAAGTAGCCTACAGGCCTAAGCAAAATTTTTATCTTTTTTTCCTTTACTACTGACTTCAGGGAAAAAGACAACACTGAAAAATTCTTGCCCATTGGAATAGACAGATTACCTGACATTTAGGAATATTTTATTAAAGACAGGCAAACTCACTGAGGTTAAGGGGAGAAGAGCAGAAAAACCTAAATTGAAAGATTGAACCAGTAATTAACATGTCTTAGTTTATAAAGCATATAATTCATTCTCCCACAACTTTATGTGGTCAGTGAGGCAAATATTCCTACTATTTCCATTTTAAAAATGGACAATTTCATCAGACTAGCTCTTTGGGGGATTAACAGTATAGTGACAGATGTTGCTCATTGCTCATTGTCTAGCCAACAGTGATTTCCCTTCTTAGCTGCCAACAGAGCCCTGGATTATGCAGGTGACAGGCAGCATTCCCTTAATATTTCAGAAGACAGACCTCTAGGTTCAACTCCAGAGAATGTATCACAATAACAAAATAATTGAATCAGGATCAATTTACTGTTATCATGATGACTCCATTCTCCTTCAACCATGACGGAATCAGGGATAAACAGGTAACACAGGTCTGGTTAATCAGCATACATCTAATGAGGCACTGCCCTTCCTGGAAGGGCAACTTAAAGGGGACAAAGCACTTTTGCTCTTTTCCCTTCTCTCCTGCTTGATGCTGCCCAGCTGTACTGTGATCATGAGGAAAAGCTGAGAGAGCTGAAAAGATAACCATCAATGTCCAGTCTTTGATAGCTGTTCACCAAACCTGTGAACATCCTTCCTCAAGACTGCTTATTATGCAAAATAATATCTTTATTGTCGAAGTCACTATTATTTAATACTCTAAAACTTGCAATTAGAAGTATTCCTAACAGAGACAGAAGCAATTGTTCAGGGAAAGCTTACATCACTCATTCTGGAAGCACAACTGAGGTGCAGAAATGTATTGCGGTGTCATTTACATGAGTAATCTGTATCGAGGATTTGATTTTAAACTTCCTATGTGGTGGCTAATACCTTCTATTATATTTGCAATCTTGAAGTCATGTTGGTTCATCTTTACTTTGCACTGGAAGTCCTTTTAAATGTAGTTTATTGTCCTAAGCATTTAGACATACAGGAGGAAGCCTCAACTTAATGAAGAGATGAGAGACAGTGGATAAGCACTGCTTAGTGTACTATTGACAGTTTATTATTGTGGTCTTCAGAAACTCATGTTCTTTACTGAGTAAATACATTTACCTAAAACAGGTTTATAGCTCTGGGGCGCATAAATACCATTAGTGCCAGCAGAGTTATAGCTGGGAGAATGCATGGAACATATGGTCACAATTGTCCTACTGTTTCTGAGAAAGGGGAGAGGACACCTCTGTGGGAGAGACATATTTTTGTCTGATAGAGTATAATTTACTAGAACACAAAGCACTTTGTTAGAACCTTTCACTGTGAGTCTAAGAAATTAATTAGAAGCGCTCTCAACCGAAAGTTCCTCAAATAAATTATCATTTATCTAACAGAAATACATAGCCTGTAACTTTCTTAGTTGATTAAAAAAACATGGTGCCTACTACTTTATATGGACATTCATGCCACTTCAAACCTTGTAAGACTGCAACTACTGAGTCAGTCACAGCCAGCTATATTTTCAGGATATAAAGTTTATATGCAGAATTATGTATAGAATTGGCAATGTTTCATTTTATCGCCAAACTAAAAAATCTTATCTATAGAAATTCCAACCACAATATATCAAAAATAGTAATGACTTTTATTGAGCCTTCGTGTAAATCAGGCTTTGCACTAGACACTTGGTCTGCATTATTACCCTTTAAGACAACCTTAAAAAGTTGGTACTATTTTTATCCACTTAGCAATGAGGAAAGAGGTCTAGAGAGGTTAAAAGTCTTCTCTGAAAAGGTCACTAGTAATACAGTAGATATGGGATTTGAACCAGGTCAGCTTGACTTCAAATCTGGAAGCTCTTCACCACCACCACATTGGTTCTTAGGTTTCAGTGTGATAAGAACTTGGAGCTCTATTAATTGTGAAGATCTGTGGCCCGGTCCCCTTTAGTTCTGACTTGGATGGTCTGGGGCCTAGGAACCTGCATTTTTTTTTTTATTATTATTATTATTATTATACTTTAAGTTCTAGGGTACATGTGCATAACGTGCAGGTTTGTTACATATGTATATTTGTGCCATGTTGCTGTGCTGCACCCATCAACTCGTCAGCACCCATCAACTCGTCATTTACATCAGGTATAACTCCCAATGCAAGCCCTCCCCCTCTCCCCTAGGAACCTGCATTTCTTTCAAGCATCCAGGTGATTCTCATAAAGGTGGCTTAGAGACAACACCTCAAGAAACACAGCCTTACACTCCATTTAAAATCATTATGCCATTTAAAATCATAATGGGTTTGATAGGCTACAAGAAATATCGCTCTCAATTAAAAGTGCAAAGTAGGTATTTTGTTGTGAAAAAACATGTAACAAAGAAAAAGAATTCATTAAGATGAATTTTCATTCTTCAGGAAAGAAGCATAGTTAGTAATATTTTCTTATAAACGTCAATGTCTCATTTTCTCGTAGGCCAGAGACTGCAATGAAAGGTGATAGCACAAGCGTCTGATTTAAGAAAATGAAAACACTCCTTTACTTGCAGCTTAGAAAAGATTTCCCCCACACAACTCATCTTCTTATCAAAGACCCATGAGGGTAAAAACACCAAGACAATTAGGCAGTTTAGGAAGAAAATAAATACAGAAATGGGAAGATTATAAGTTATTCAACTAAGAAATCAACAAAGGCACCGCCCTACATGCTGGGATACAAAGTAGTCAGTAGTCACTGTTTTTGGATTATCTGAGCAGTTAATCTGGGTAACTTAAGTATAAAGTCCAATCATCTATCAAATAGGTCAAGGCTTTTTGGCCCTGCACTATGGACTCTCAGGCTAAACTGACATTACCTAAGTAAAAATAATTGATTCTCGGCCGTATGTGATCCTACCACAGTAGGGTACTGAACCCTATTTGTCAACTTTTTTACTTATTCCTAGTTGACTCCCTGTCCTTTATCATAATAGCTATTTTGATTTTTTTTCCATTCCTTTCAAGTTCCCAAACATATCTTCAATGCCTTCAATTACCATATATAAACTTGCTTTTTATCCTAGCCATCCATGAGTTCTCTGTATTTCCCTTCCTTCCACACTGAAATTTCTTAATGTCAAGCACCCTTTCATAGCTTGTTAGCTTAAGATAAAGAGATTCTTAACTAAGGCTAATTCCTCTACCTATGAATCTGATCCCTTTTGGGATCTTGTTCCATTCTCAGCAAACCTCTCCAGTCACCTGCAGCACTTCAGGCACTGTTAGGCATTGGGAGCACAAAGATGAAAGGACAGGACCCTGCTTTGCAGCAGCTTCCAGGACAGTGTGGAGACAGACTCTCAATAATCGTGAGCAGAGTGCCATAGGACCAAGGGCACAACAGAACTTAAGTTTAAGTAGCTGAACACCAGGGGGCTTCCCCTAGGAAACAGCTGAGATTTAAAAGATAAATAAAAGTGAATCAGGTAGATAGGCAGAAGAAGTGAGAAGATACAGAGGTTCAGGAGAGCACGGCACAGCCAAACAACCGTAAGTATTCAGACATTGATGGAAAAACTCCCTGGGGACTTGGTGAAAAATACCATCCAGGAGTTTAGATTTTAAGTCTAAAATGAGCCACTGAAGCACTGTTATCACATGTGTATGTTAATGCAAAATCAAAGGCCAGTATCCTAGAAAGCAGGAGAACTTAGTGACCTAGGTAGTATAGTGAGTGCCTAGTTTGGAGTAATAGTGCTGTAGAGATATCAAAGCATGATGGATAAGAAAGACATCTAGGTGGTAGCATTGTAGAACTTAATAGTTCTGGATATCAAGAACAAGAAAGAGAAAAGAATGCAGATTGAGCCCTAGGTTTCTGGCTTTGGTAACTTTCTAACAGCCATGGCATTCCTGGATAGTGCCTGGGCAGACTGAAACTATAGGGCACCCAAAAGGACATGTCTAATAGGGAATTTGATATGTGGGTGGGTGTGAAACTCAAGAGACACTGGTTTAGGCTCATTTGGCTACTTCTGCACTAAGAGTTCTATCTTGGCATTTGCCAGTGATGCCCATTTTTTTTTGCCACCAGTCACATTTTATCAATAACTGCTGACTTCCATGACCTTTCTTTAGACATTATGCTATCTGATCTTTTTACAAATTTTACAATATTGTCTCCCTTTTTATATTCTCCATTGGCTATTTCACCAGGGACTTGGTTCTATTTAATTCCTTGAAGATGCCTTCTCAGTCTCCTACAGGGACTCCCCATTTTTAATCTCCTTGAATAAAACTGTTCCCTAAGATTTGATCCATAATTTTTTCCTCTATAAAATTCACATTTCTATCCCTTGGGCCATCTCACAAGTCACTAATGGATAGAGGAACTTCCAAACATAATCCTGAACTAGATTTTCAAGCGGAATGCCACATATAAAAGTCCCTCCAAATTCAACATGCCCCAGATTAAAGCTGCTCCATTTATATCCCAATCTCCCAAAAATAGTTCTCTGTTTTCCTGCCCTGCACTGATGCATCTGCTTCCCCTCTTTCACTTGCCTTCTATGATCAATCCTCAACCTGAAGTGTTCATTCTGTCTCTCTCTCTGGTCCTTGTTTTCACATCATCTCTTTGATATGCAAAATGATTTGAATATAGGGGATCCAGATATGATACAAAATTGCAGTGGTTTATTTGCCATCATAAAATAATGACAGCAACCAACAATTATCCAGTCTTTGCTTTGTGCTGGATGCTATTCTAAAGCACATCACATCTATTTCCTTTTTCTCTGTTTCCCCTTCTATGAATTTAGAAGAGCAAGATGGTTTATTCCTTTTTAAATTTGTCATACTTGGATTATGTATCAGTCTGAGTGATATAACCAATTTTCTGGGCAATAAAAAACTAACCATTGTGTTGCTAATTCTTTAAATGCTGTTAATTTTCAAGGGTTAGCTCTTATTCCTTTTCTTTTGGGAATGCAAATGCACACACTCATTACCCCCCCCTTGATGAACAACAGAGACTATACCACATATACTTACTTCAAAAACCCAATCTTTGCAGAAACCTGTAAATCAGCAGAACAATTTTCATGGGCACAAAACCTTGCAAAGCTTATCTGGAAATAAAATGACAATGTTTTTTATTTTGATTTAATCAGCAAGTATATTTATATATATATTTTAAAGAAGATGACATCTGTGATGCATGAGAAAAATAAAATTGATACATCAAATTGACAACTCTTTATTTTATCTCTTTTAAAAAGTTCAATGTAAGAATTAGTAGGGTTCAAATGACAATTACTTGCAGGGCTAAAAGAGCTAAGTTCTAAATAGGTAAAATTTAAAGCCCAAATTTTATAAGTGAAATAGATTTGGAAAAAAAGTTAAAGGCATTGAAGGAGCCTATTAGCTACCAAGATTTTTTTTTTCATTGGGTTCCTCTCAATTTTCTGGTGCTGCAGTATGATCCCATTTATTACACGTAAGTAATGGCACTTAATTTTGGCAGATGTTGTGACAGTGATTTTATATTCACTGAAATTAGCTACATGGAGATACTTAGAAATTTTACGTAGAGGAAACATTGAACAAAATTAAATAAGGGTTCCAGAATTTAACTAACTCTGAACTTTTTAATAAGATCAATAAATACTACAAAGGACCTAGGAAGACCCAAGGCATAAGCTGGACAAAAGGAAAAAATGGAGAGAGATAAAAGGGAAGATAATGGGAATAGGTAAAGAGAGACAGATGCAGAAAGCAAAGAGAGATCTAGAAAGTCAGAAGGAGCCAGGCTCATTAAGTGTGAAGTGACTAGAGTACTGTCAAATAGCGTGCCTACAGTTGGGGGAGAAGTGTAAATATCTCTCTAAATAAATATGATTTTTTTTCTCTCATTTCTATTGGTAAAGCAGGTTGTTCTAAGAATCAAAATATAAATTAATATAACTACAAATTGCTAAGGTTTTGGCTTGTGTACTTGCAATATTGATTTTCACTATTAGAGACATTTACAAAGAGCTGATGTTGAAGACTGAAGTTTAACAGAACAGTAAAACAGCCCCTGACTTCCGTAAATATTTTCATATGAGGGTATAGGGAAAAATATGCTCTTCAGTTATCTTCATTTGATCCTGTATTCTAGACTAGACTAATGGTGATTGTAAGCTCAATTATCTTAAAGTGACTATGGGGCAATTTTGTCTGGACAGGATATGAACTAGACCTTTAAATGTCCCTTTCATCTTTTACATTCTGTGTGTCATTAGTGAACATTTTAATGAAGGCTTTTTACAATGCCCAGACACATCCTGTTTTTGGTCAAACACTATGTCTTTGTGTTGGCAGACAGTAAAGGTCTGAACAACAGGACTCCTGAGAATAAATACATTGTCAGTGAAACTTAAATATTTTGGGATAATTTAGAAAACGCTTCACTGGTTAGACTGTAGGATCCATCTCAAATGCAACTGATCCCGGAATGTGGCTGAAAAGCATATAATGGATTTTTTAAAAGAAATTATTGTATTTAACATAAACACATGTGTCTGTAAATGGATAAAACTAAGCAAGGAAATTTGATTATGAAGACTTGAGTGAATCTGTGAGTAAGATGAAAGCAAGGGAGACAGAGAATGAGAAGAGGAAGATAAACTGAGGACACATGATGACACTGAATAACTAACTTATATACAACCTTCTCCCATTATGATTTCTCTCTAGTAATACCTCTCTTCACTGGCAAGGCATCAAAAATAGAACAGTAGCATTTTATATGATAATCTACTGTTGTGATTAAATGCATATTTTAAAATGTTCAGTTCAATATCCTAAAGGGAATATAAACAATTTAAAGAAATGAAAAACAAGACACATCATAAATCTATTTTTATGTTTTTAAAAATTCATAAAATTAAAAAAAATTCTGACATATAGTTCACTTCTTCAGGATGATGCCATATTTTAAAAATTTAGTTAAATGCCACATAATAATTTGGATAAAGGAAAATATTCCTACTGTTTTTTTAATTATGTCTTTTTCTTTCTTCTGCTGAAGAATTGGCTGAAGTGGTGGGAATTCCTCTGTGCTTCGTTTACTGATGACGTGAGGACCAAGGTGGTAAGCAGCTTCAATCTGAATTGGGGTGAGGATGTCCCGCACATCTTTCTAAGGAAAATAACAACCATATGAATTAATAACAAAAACAAGCATGTAGATTAAAAAAATATAAAACTTCTTTCCTGAATAAGGCCAAACACTGTACATGGAAGACAAAGCAAATACTTATCTTTCATCTAAACTGTTAAAAAAATGAAGATGTATGTTTCTTCATATCACACAAAAGCATTTACGTTTCTTATGAAAAACACAAAAAGAATAAAAATGAAAAATAATACCATCCAATAATAGTTATAAAGGTCTATACTTGGGAGTATTTTCTTCTGTGCTATTTTCTATGCATTTAAAAGATAACTTGGTATTATATGCATTTTTCATGATAAACTTTTTATAAATCATTTCAAAGTGCTTTTTATCCCATTTAACATTACCCTATATGTTTTCTATCTCTCAATAACATTTCAATTAAATTTGATTCATTTGACTCCAGATATTATAAAACATCCTTTTTAGTTATTCCCTTTTCTTTTCTTCTTCTTTTTTTTTCTTTTCTTTTCTTCTTCTTCTTCTTTTTTTATTTTTTTAAGAGATGGGATCTCCCTCTATCAGCAGACTGGAATGAAGTATAGCTCACCACAGTTCTGAACTCCTGGGCTCAAGCGATCCTTCTTCTTCAGCTTTAGAGTAGCTAGGACTACAGGTGTGCACCACCATGCCCAGCCAATTTTTTCATATTTATAGAGGCAGGGTCTTGCAATGTTTCCAGACTGGTCTTGAACTCCTGGGCTCAAGGGCTTCTCCAGTCTTGGCCTCCCAAAGAGCTGGGATTACAGGTGTGAGCCACCATACCCAGCCCTTTTCTTTCTTTATGGAACTCTTCTATCATATTTTCTAACAGATATTGAATGGTATATAGGCAAAGTATTTGTTTTGTACATCTAATTGTATATACTGGTCACTTTACTGATTTTCTTATTAGTTGTTAAAGTTTTTTTTTTTTTTTTTCGGTTTTGAGTCAGAGTCTTGCTCTGTCACCCAGGCTTGAGGGCAGTGGTGTGATCTCAGCTCACTACAATCTCCCACTCCTGGGTTCAAATGATCCTCTCACTTCAGTCATCCGAGTAGCTGGAATTACAGACATGCACAACCACATCCAGCTAATTTTTGTATTTTTAGTAAAGACCAGTTTTCACCAGGTTGGTCAGGCTGGTCTCAAATTCCTGACCTCAAGTGATCCGCCCCCATCGGCCTCCCAAAGTGCTGGGATTACAGGCTTGACCCACTGCAACTGGTTATTTTTTTTTTTTAAGTTTATTGTGCTTTTGTACTTCACAAAGAACTCTTGAATTTATTTACCAATTACGCAGAAATTGTAACCCATTCACAATCCATTCTGCCCTGTATAACATTCTTCTACACTTAATATCTTAACTAATGTCTACACAGCATTTCTTACTCCTATTCTTGTTGATATGTGGTCACAAGCTTTTTTTTTATAATCAGATTTTTAAAATTCATTGTCTTCTGTCTCCAAAGAAACAGCTCAAGTTTATTACAAGTGATTGTCAATTCTTGTATTTTAACCTTTATTTGTATATGCAGACATTATTTTCTTTTAAAAATATTTTCTATCAACTTACAAATGATTTTTTCATTTGATTATTTGCTAGCATCACTAAAAAATTCCATATTTTCAAAATTGTGTTCTTACACACAGTGAAATAATCAACAAGAAAATATCTTTGAAAGCATTTGTCATTCGATTAAGTAAGCACTTCATTAGATAGTAAAAGTGTCCTAGACTCTCAAGTCTATGAAAACAAAGAGAGTCAGCCCTCTGTACCCATCAGTTCCACATCTGTGGGTTCAGCCACCTTGGATCAAAAATAGTTGGCAAATAATGGATAGTTGCATCAGTGCTGAACATGTACAGATTTTTTTCTTGTCATTATTCCCTAACCAATAGAGTATAACAAGTATTTACATAACATTTACATTGTATTACATATTATAAATAATTTAGAGATGATTTAAAGTATATGAGAGGATTTACAAAGGTTAAGTGCAAATATGGCACAATTTTATATAAGGGACTTGAGGATCCTTGGATTTTTGTATCCAAGTGGGGTCCTGGAATAGTATCCTGGAACCAATCCCCCATGGATACTGCAGGATAAGTGTATATGAAAATCAAACAACATATAAAACAATGTCTCTTAGAAAGCACCTGTTCAAGCAGTCCACAGTCAGAAATGTGATTTTCAAAGGGCACTCAACAAAACAAACTTCTCCTTTTCTAAAAGAGTAAGCTAAAAAGATTTTACTACTAAAGTAACCTAAGAGGATTTATAACAGAATTCAAATGAGAAATTACATAAAGCCATGTCGATGAGAAATCTATAAAATAAGATTTTAGACACTGCAAAAATTAAAAGTAGAAATGATCTCAGGATATGAGAGAGCCGTTCACATCACCACATATAGCCCACCTACACAGAAACTAGTGGAGAAAATCTATGCAGTTTTTGTTTTTCTTGGTATTAGAATTGTTGCTATACTCAGGAGATAATTTGAAGAATTAGTCACAGACTGTGATGTCTTTCATACTAATAATTTAAGGCTCAATTTTTACTCTACTTTTCATATGGCCATTTCAATCTATAGGTTCTTCTCATTTTAAAAAATAGATTCAACAAATTCCCTCTTGACCATTAAAGAGTCAAGTGTTTTCACCCAGGCTAGACATATTAACTTAAACCATAACTGAGGTTTATATTATGCTAGATGAGTTCCTCAGGGTAGACCCATGACACTGCAATTGACAGACCTCCTACTGAGTAATGTCAGTGGACCAGGTTTCTATTTATCTATAGACATTTCAAGATTGCAATATGGCTTAAACATTACTGCCCCAAGGCAGGTAAGGAATAGATTATTTTCAAAGCTCATCAATTAATAATCCTTAAGGAATAGGGAAAAAAATTCCTATCACACAGATTATTGCTGTATTGCTATATTATTTATATAGTAACTTTTGATAAAAATCAATGAAGTAATTTAACAAAGAGGATACACATCACATAAAGGACTATTCTATATCTTTGTGTAATTATAAACAAAAAGGATGTAATTTTTTTCTCTTTTCATTTACAACATTATCAATTTATGTGTTAAAAGCAATAGTGGTCTAAAGGTGAAGCACTGGTGTTCAAATCTAGGGTCCACCAGTTATTATCTATGTAACATTGGGCAAGTTTCTTAATTTGTCTATGGCTTAGTTATCTTATCTGAAAATTGGAATAATAACAATTATGGTGGTTATACCTATACCTTATTGTTGTGATGATTAAATGACATAGTGTCCATAAGGCAGACATGACAAAATTTGTATGTTGCTTCAAAATGCAGGCATATAAGCCAACTAAGGAATTACTAAATTTCAGTTTCCTAGAATAAGAGATTCTGGTGAACATTTGGAAGGAATAAGAAAACTGAACTACTGCCAACCAATCAACATTAAATAGAAAATTAGTTACAGAACAAGGAGTAGACCTCTATTTATTAAATGATATTTAGAACATTTGGAGCCTGAATCAGAGTACTCAAGATCCCTGATTACTTTTCCATTCTTATACAGAGATGATTTTATTAAATTACTTGGTAAGGGATCATCTCAATATGAAACCTTGACCATATAGGAATGCTGCGAATCAAGGCCAAATCCCAAGTTATCGACTTGTGAAAACCGAACAGCTTGAAGCTCTGAGTATTACAATAGCAACCTTGATTAAATTATTCCCTAGGTGTAGGAGCTAGACGGCCACTGATTGTCCCTCCACATGTCCACTGTTTTAATTCTTCTCAACAAGCTTGCTTTGACCAAATCACATGCTATCTAATTCATACTAATTTTCCACAAGGTCTTCTCTACATCTGGTGTATATTACTTTCATTATCCTAATTAGCTATTAATTACACTTTTCTTGCAATATATAAAATGTACATGCACTCTTGCAAAAACTGTATTTGACGGATATACACACTAACTTTAGCAGCTCCACCTAAGGACAAAATCTGTAATATCAAAAATGTCTTAAAGTGATTAAATATTTAGGAGTAAAAAAGTAGATTTGTTTAAATTTTTAAATTTGGATGGGCAAGTGCTATGTATATTAAAAATAATGAAGATTCCATGCCACATTTTTATGGACAATTACATAAAATAGGGTGCCCACAAGCATGCAAATTAGCACATGCCTGAAATTATATAACGTCTGTCTTCTTGCTTGACTTTCATGGAAATCTGTATTTCTGGCCAGCTTGAGAGCTGAGCAACAGGCCCATGTCCTCCTGTTAATTTATTTAAAGGGTGGGCCAAAAAATTTTATATCACTAAACAATAATGTCAGGAATAAATATCTGAAGCTATCTATTCATGGGTCTACTGTGTCCAAGGCAGCTCTAGGGATACAAAACTGAAAGTCAGTGCCTGTCCCAATCTATGTTCCACAAATCCACATAGACAGTGTGGGGGATGAATATTCTGATACAGACATGCCCAAATACAGAAGAAGTAGGGCCACCTAATCGACACATAAAAGGGGTTGGGGAGGCTCTTACACAGGAAGATTTTAAGCAAGGAATATTTTGAAATACCTCTCTGGTGCTTATGTAGGGCTTGGGAAGGAAAAGCTGAGACCAAGACATAGGTTGGCACCTGAACCATCACCATCCTGTAAAATTGCAGTCCCTTTATGTAGTAAGCTTGTCTCAAGTGGTAGAGAACTGTTAAACATCTGGCACTACAATTTCCTGAGAAAAGACAGCACCCCCAAGACAAATGCCCTAACCATGATACCAATAGAACATTCTCAGATTTTTCTTATAGAATTTTTTAAATAGCACCAAGAACATAGCATCCATAAATGTGTTAAATATTTATTTTCTGCCTTATGTAATGGATTGTGCTAGCTCTAAGAATACAAATATGCAAAAGATAATATCCTGCCTCAAAGATCTTGCAACCTAACAAAAAACTAAAATGTTATAATAATCAATTCACTTCTAGAATACCATAATATTGGTACAATTATATAGTTTGCTCACACTTAGATTTTCAGCAGAAATGGCTGCATATATGAATTAGTCCATAGTGTGCTATCATTAAAAAAATGTCTTCTTTGGAGTAAATGACATTTCATTAAGCTATGTGCATGTATCACTCAATAATATAAGCAAATGAAATTAAAAAACACACAAAAAAATTTACTAATCAAATACACATTTGTTTTCCTGAAATTACTATGGAAAAAAGATGAGTTTTAGAAGTCACCTAAAGATTTACATAGCAAAATAAACTCCCTGTATTTCAGAAATCTAAAATTCAGGAATTTGAGAAATCAAAGAAAGAAAAGAATTAACTAATCTACACAGGTAGGTTGATATCATGATTTTAATAAAACACGCTAAGGCCACTGAATTCACTGGCTCTCAGAATATCTCTGGGGACAGGCATTCTTTGTTCAGCAACTAAGCCAGTAGTTCTAGCTTTTTCGGAAATGCAGACAAACAGGTAATCTTTTGCTTCTTTTGTTATCCCAATGTAGCACCCTTCTCTTCTCAAATATCAGGGGATATTTTGATGCAGAGATTCCATCAAGATCAACCAAGAGATATCATCCGTCAACATTTCAAGGGAAGTTTCACTACCATGGCTGCTCTAACATGTCTAAAAACTGTTTCGAGTTACAGTTTGGATTTCTCTAAATCAAAACTGCATCAAAATTATCCCTTGTCCTAAGAAATCTCTAGAATTTGATGAAGTTGTATATTTAAATAAAGCAAAAGCAAAGATTTTCATATACTTACATAAATGGGGAAACATCTTTTCCATAGAGGAAAAAGCAATGTCTAATAGAAGAGGATTTAAATAGATAAAACACTAAATGGTATAAATGAAATTAACCATTTCCCTTATATTTCAGAAATATCATTATGAACTCTTTAGCAAAAGCTAATAATTGTATGGCTCTGATGGCAAAAATTAAAGCTTGGCCTAATTATAATCAACTAAAATACAAAGGTTTTTTTTTTTTTAAATTAAAAAAAATAAAAGACAATTTCTTCCTTATTTTTTGAGGAACAAATTTTGACCAGTCAAGCAAAGTAATCCTGTGTGATACTATTTTAATTATGATTAGACTTAAGAAAACTGATTCCCCTACAAACCAGATAAATGAACACATAGCCTCAGAAAAATAACATGCCAGAACAAAAATCTACATGACAGTGATATAGATCCTCATTAGACTATTAAAAATGCACCTCTAGTCCAAGAAGATCTAGCATAAAACTAAAGAATTGTGATTAAAAGAGAATAAGTTTTTAAACGTAAATTTTATATAAACTTAAGATCTGGAGTCTTTTTGACAGCCGAATTCCCCACCATCAAAGAACACAATGGATTTTGTAATAAAGTTTAAAGGCTTTCATTTGCATAAGGTAATCAAAGAATTGTCAGCAAAAATAAAAGCAAAATTCAATCTTTTCCTCACTTTTAGGTCTCCAAGGCTTTTACATTTTATATCTGTGCCATCTTTGCAGCTCAATCCCTTTAACAGTCAATTCCAACAATTTGCTGATTGTACTGGGATCTCCGATTGAAATTTCTTTCCTGGTCCTTCACCCTCTTGGTGTGACCCCTCCCCTCCTTAGCCTGCTTCAACTTCACGACCAAAAATATAACCATTCCCTTGTATATTCCCTCCTGCTGCATGCTCCTTGCTTGCTTCACTCTCTTGATCAAACCACAACCCTGGTTAATTGTAACTCTTCATCTACTCCTGCCTGTAAGGTTGAACGTGACTGGGGGGAAAAAAAAAAAAACACACAAACACACAGGCTACACTCAGTTTATGACAATGAGTGCAAGTGGTCCCAGACACCATCTGACAACCACCCTGTATTTTGTTACTCTCACATTCTCCTGGAAGACTATTTCACATCTTCCCAAACTCCAAATACCAGTTCCTTCATCCATACTCTGGTTGATGAGTTTGCTTCTTAGTTCACTGAGATTATTAAAGCAATCAGACAAGAACTTCCATAGTCCCAATCACATCTACTCAGCACCTGCAAGCACATACTCAGATGAACCATGCACATACCTATCTAGAACCAACCCTTTCACTTGTACATTTAATCCTTCCCTTTTTGCCTTCAAGAATTTAGTTCCAGCTCTTCTCCCGTCACATATATCCCAAGTTTTTCACTCTATTGCAGCATGCCTATCAGCATAAAAACATGCTAATGCTTCTCCCGTCTTAAAAGACAAAAACCCAGAGAACTCTTCACTCCACTTCAGCTACTGACCCCCAATTCCATTTCTTTTGTCACCTTTGAGGCAAAACTTTTGAAAGAATAACCTATAACGCTTCCAATTCCTTTCTTTCCCCCACCCCCTCCACTACTGTCTGAAATGCTTTTGTCACCACCACCAACAGCCTCCACATTATAAATCCAATGGCGAGTTTTCAGCCCTCGTCTTATTCGATCAAGCTGCCGTATAGAAAACATCATCATGCTTTCCCCTTTGGCTTTATTCACTTCACTTCCAGGATGCCAAACACTGTTGATTTTCTTCCTTTCTTACTGATTGGACCTTCTTATCTCCCTTGTGGGCCTCTTCTTGCCAACCTCTTCATGTTGCAGGGGCCCAGAGTGCAGACACTGACCCTATTCTGATCTCAGCCATCTTAATATGATTTTAAATACCATCCATATGCCAAAGATATATTAAGTTACCTTTCCTGTTCTCTGCCTGTCCTCAACTCAAGATGAGTATATACAAAGGCTTAGTTGATATTTACACTTAAAATAGGTCTCTCTAGCTAGCAGGCCCATGACTGAACTCTAGAATTTTCCACTCAAAAGGTGTTCTCCTGCAATATTGTCTCAATTGATGAAAACTACATTCTCCAAGTGGCTCAGGCTAAAGACCCTGGAGTCATCATAGAGCCTTTCTCAGATGCCAGACATCCAGTCTGTCAGCAAATTGTAAATTGGATGTCAGCAAATTGACTTCGACTACTTCTCACCATATCCACTGCCACCACTTTTGTTGGAACCATCTCTCACCTGTGTTACCACAGTAGCCTCTTCTCCATGTGTCAACTCTTTATCTCCTACTCTATTCACAACACAGCAGCTAGAGTGTTCCTTTGTATACCTATGTTAGATCATGTGACTTCTCTGACAAAATGCTGTTATAAATCCACCTTTCTCTCAGAGAAAAAGCCACAGGTTTTGCATAATCTCTCCTTCCACCATTCTTCCCTTTGCTTACATTTCTAGCCATCCTTGCCTCCCTATTGTTCTTTAAAATAACCAGGTACATTCTTCAGGCCTTTGACTCAGCTTTTCTCACTGGATTCTCAAAGGATGGGTCCCCTGGGAACTTTGCAGAAATGCAAATTCTCAGGCCTTACTGCAGACCTACTAAATCAGGGATTCTAGATGCGGCCAGCAATTTGTGTTTTCAGAAGCCCTACAGGTGTTGCTATTACACCCTAAAACTAAGAACAACTGCCCTAGATATCTACATGGGCAACTTCCTTACTTCCTTCACGTCTTTGCTCAGCTGTCACTTTCTGAATGAAGCCTACTCTGAGTATCCTGTTTAAAATTGTACATTTCACTCCTTCTCCAGCACTGCACATTTCTATACTCTGCCCTCCTTTTTTCATCACCCGTATCTTCCAAAATACTATAAAATGTCTATTTTTATCTTTTTTTTGTCTCACCCCAGTAGACTATAAGTTCCATGAGGGTAATAATCTTTATATGTCCCATTCACTGGTATATACAGAATTTGACACAATGTAAGTACTCAATAAATATCAAATTAATTGAGTGAATGGCCAGTAGGGACAACTATACGAGTAAAGCATATCCAACCAACAGGCAGGCAGGGAGTCCTCTGACAAGTGGGGATTGTGGGCGGAGTATATAATTAACAAATGTCACTTCATTTCATTGTAAGGAATGCAGAGACAAAATAGATACATATGTTAACACTCCCACTCCTGGTACCATGGTACCAGATGTGTTTTATGGAACACAGGAACAACCCAGGCATCCCAACCACTATGCATCTTCTTTTCTAGTATTAGGAAGACGGAAGAATTCAGATTGCTGTCTTATGCTTTCAGACTGTAGAAACTTAAGAGTGTTAATGTTTCCTAATTCCTTGGGCTATCACCCTGGTGGAGGTGGGAAATACACTCATTACATTCCTATACCTTCTTAAGTAACAGCTACAGCTCCTTGACAGAACTCAAGTTCAGGGTAGCTGCAACTATGGTTCTTATCTTCTGTGTGGGTTTGTTACAAAGGAGAGGGTTGGAGTAACTTTTTGCCTTTCTATATGAGTTTTAAAAGTGTTCCAAACACAAGCAAGGTAACTTAGGAAGAGAAAAAGATACTGAAGGAAATGATCATTTTTAAAAAGTCAGCCTTGGCAACAGACCAAGACTCCATCTTAAAAAAAAAAAAAAAATGGCTTTCTAAAATTTAATTATAGACCTCTATCTTTCTCGTAACACAGAACATGTACTGGTTAGGAATACTGGCTCTAGAGTTAGAGCTCTGTTATTAGTTGTGTTTGCCATGTACAATCCCAGCAGTAAGTGCTATCATTTAATATTTGCAATATGGTACAAAGGCAATAGCTGAATCCTGCTACCATCAAAATCATGGCAACACTACAAATATACATGCAACAAAACACTTACCTTTGCTAATCATTTCTGCTACAAATTTGCTCCAAAAAAGGTGTACAATTTTGATGATCCCTTATTTATAGGAACGATGCCAAGAAACACAGGACTAAATAAACCAGATCACTTTTGCAAATTTTTAACACAATGTGTTTCTTTGTGAACATCTAATGTTGGCCCTTTTATTGCCTTTAAAACGATCTCAATATTTGTCTCTACAATTGACTAAGGTAAGTAAAACGACATCTATGAAGCATGAAAAAAAGAACCTCTTTAATTCCTACCATATAAATGATAGTTACATTAATATTCTATACTTTTGGCTCTGAACCATCTAATAGCTTTATTCTAGTACAATAAAAACTGTTAAGGGAAATGAGGAAATAGCATGGGGATTATTGCTCTTAGCATTTAATAGTATATTGAAATCTTGATGATGCTTGCTTACATTTGCTTGGAATAAGTATCTAAGGGAAAATTAAGCCCTAAGCTGAAGCTACTATTTGAAATCCCAGAAAGGGCTCCTGGGAATAGTTTGGCTTTTTGTGACAATAGATTTTCTGATGAAGTACACTGTTCCCTAATGAAAAAGACCTGGCACGGCTTCATATGATAAAATTTGACCAATGTGAGGAGTGCGATGATCAGTTTGGGAATGAGTGTTTTAATAAAAGAAACATGAAATCGACTGTGCTTTGGCAGGACATACCCCAAACCATCATGAGAGCTGTCGTCCTGGCCCACAGATGATCCCCACCATGCTACAACTGTGCGAGTTCCCACTGACATCACTGACAAAGCTGGCACGGAGACAAAGACATAATCCAAAAGCAGCCATGTTGCATTCTGCTTCATTGGAGTCCTATGAAAAACAAACTAACTTCCCCGCCTCCCCTGACCCACCCCAAAAAACGTACCATGGAAAAGATTTGAGGTTCAGTTGAGCTACTGAAGATGTGTATTTCTAGGCAAGTAGATAAAAGGGATAGGAAAAATGAAATTTTAGAAAGGAAAAGGCAAGTGTTTTCAAATGATGAGGTCAAATGTGATAAACGTGAAAAAGGATGATACAATAAGAGGACTCTGAATTACTTGGGTTGAGACTGTCTAATACTTTAACTGGAGCAACAAGGTCATAGTTTACGAGGGGTAACAGTTGCTTTTATCTACGTTTTATAAAAAGACACCAATACGATAAGTTGCTCTCTATCAACAACATTGAAGTTCACATATTCATTAATAAAAAATAGCTTACATTACCCGCATAAATGCTTGATGTGTCCTACAGTTAGCTACTCCGCTGGACACTTGTATGCTTCCTGTAATCACGTCAGAAGTTCCATTAGAAGAAAAATAGAATCTTGGTGGAGACTCTGTCTTTCTGTTCACATCCAAACTCATGTTATAAAACAAAACTGCAAAAATATAGAGAATTGCAGTTAATCTATTTACTGAAATACATCTATTGTTATTTTTGAAGTGCTAATAGTCAAAGTTATATAGATTACTGGAAATAATATCTGGAATTCTCTTTATTAAACAGCTTTTTAAAGACTAACCTGAAATATGAAAGAGGGAACAATTAAAAATACAAATTTAAAAAATTGCTTTTATAAATAAAGATTTATGAACTTTCCTCTAGATTTCTATTAACACTAAAATCTTTAGTTATTTGCTTAAACCTCCTATATATAAAAATATAAACATTGTTGCTAATAAAAGTCTTGCATAATGGTTCAGATTCCTTTGGAGTCATTTTTTCCTCAGAACATTGACTAAGAAAGTATAGACACAGCGCTTTGCTCAAATGTTACTTGGAAAAATTCTATCTTATGTGGTTATATGACTAATTTTATATATGACTTTTTAAAAATTTTAGGTTTGTTTGATCTGAAGGCTTATTTTTTATACACGAAGTGAACACATGATTAAGTCAAATCTATGTATATGGTTTTCTTTAAAATGTCATCTTTCCAGTCTTATGCCCTGATTATCTGTCCTTCCTCTACATGTTATTGGTTTCTAGTTTGACCTTCCAGTGTTAATTTGTGCAATTTTTAAAAAAATTCTCTCAATAAATATTCTAGCGGTTTGGCAGGGTTTATTTCAAATCTGACATAGTAAATATTCATCTGCTCATGAAGATCTCCAAATTATTAAAAAAAAAAAGAAAGAAAGAAAAGAAAAGAAGAGAACTGTTAAAAGCAAACGAAAACTTCCCAGCCAGATCTTACCAAGAAAGTGAGACCCATTTCACGAATGTAAATGGGTTCTTTGCCATGCAAGCTAAATATAATATTCTTCTGAGGTGTCACTCATTATATAGAAGCAATAATTCATATGTGATAGTTTAAAGAATTTATGTAATTCTTGACATGTTCCTTTATATTTTAGGAGTAACTTACACTTCTAGAAGAATTTTACCTACTTATTTCAAGGAAACAAGCATAAAATCTATATTATTCTTTATACATTTCAAATAAATCCTTCAGTCATCTTTTTAGTTGGAAAATAATGAAGTCCAAGTCAATTGGATTTCAAAATTATAACTGAGATTCAATACCTCAGAGAAATAGCACTGCAACTGAAATAGCTATCTACAAGTTCATTGTCCTGAGTTAAGAAAAAGAGTAAATGAAAATGAGGTGAAAAATAATCCACTACTAGTAAGAGTCAAAATATCCTGGTTTTATTAAACATGCTTGCCATGTGAATTATTTCTCCTGGGAGTAATTTTGTGATAATTCTAAGATATGTTTCTCTAATAATGTGATGATTATTTATGTGTTTCATATGTTTGTCTTCAACTATTTTTAAAAATATCTGGTCACAATGGAATTGTTAGTAGAGAAAACACTGGTTTTACATAAAAGGAAAGTGCCCCATCTACTCAGTGTGTGTCTTTCAGATTATCCATCAGCTTGTCTGTGTTAATGTGTAATTTACTGTGTGGTCAGGTTCTCAAACTGCCATTTTCAAATCAATAACTAGATGAAGGCTTGCCCACCCTCTTATTACTGTAGCTCTGGCCATGACTTTTCCAGGGCACTATTAAAAATAAGTCTGATCTAAAGCAGAGATACCAGAGTCATTGTGTACCTTTCAGGTACAGGCTCATTGTGTACCTAATGCATACTGAGACATCTATTACATATCCATGGTATTATTTAATAAGTATATGGGCCCTTCACACCGTTTAGATAACAGCAGCCTGCAGGGTCATGAATACAATAAACTCTTGACAGGTCCTAATAGAGGATCATAAATATTGTGAATTATTAATCTCTAAATGATATGCCCAGATATGCTCTTCTCCTACCACAGGCTAGTTTCACTAGTAGTTATTTTCATATTAGCCTAAATAAAACAATTAGGAACATTAATCTGCTAGCAAAAATGCTTATAAAGTCACATATACATGATTTGGAATTCGCCACCATGATTTTGGATGAGCTGTATCAATGATACATTCTCCAGAGCAGATAATTGAGAGTTGTCTATACATAGGGAAATGGGTATGGTTCTTAGGAGCTTGTAGTCGCAGTAAATTGTTAACGGGCATATTATTTATATAAGATAGAATCAGGTCTAGCTTCTTCAATTTTTAAAATATTTTTATGATTATTATTTTTTTGAGACAGGGTCTCATTCCATTGCTCAGGCTGGAATGCAGTGGTGTGATCATAGCTCGCTGTAGCCTGGACCTCCTGGGCTCAAGCCTCAGCCACCTAAAGTGCTGAGATTACAGACATGAGCCACCATGCCTGGCTTTCTTCAATTACTGAAATTGGATAAAATATGAAGAAAGAGATTTCACGGGTTAAGCTCAGTTGGTTTACCTTAAACTAACATAGCAAGAGATACTATGTCCTTTGCTTCTCATAATCTCTAAACAACTACAGCCTTCTAATGTGCCCAACTCATTAGTTAGAACAATGCAAGAATCTGGACGATGGAGAGGAAAAGTATGCATCAGCTAGTTTCTTGCCCCTGCTCTAAAGATCTCCATGGTGAAAACCGGTGAGGGCTCCAAACAGGACTGTGGGATTAATGAAAGAACCGCACCCATGAAGGATTAATTTTGTAAGGCATACTCACCAATGTAACCTGGAACTTCCTTGCCCTTATATGAGAAACAAAGTGTTAGATCCATGCACACAGAAGGCCATCCATTTTCAACACAGTCAAATTTCGTTCTATTTACTGACTCAGGGTGGCTTAAAGAAGCTTCAACAATGACTACAGGTCTTGTCCTGAGAAGGAAATAAAATTAGCAATGTTAATTACAGAATTATTTTTCCTTAAGAAGTGTATTTGTTTTGTCAGTTTACATTGGCCAAGTAATTTCATGAGTCTTCCTTATTATGTGTGTACATACTAATTACATTTCTGTGCACAGGGAAAAATAACTTTTTATTTAAATGTCCAAAAATATTGACTTTGATGATTTAATTATATCTCTGTAAGGTGAAAAAAAATACCCTAAAGTGCAATAATTAAACTTCAGAATACCAAAAGAGTATCATGAGGTCACTACCACTGCTGATTTTAAACACTGCCTCCCATCATTTACAATTAAACCAAATTGCCATTAACCAGTGAAATATATCAATCTTACCTTAGCAACACAGCAGAATCAGACCGAAAAGCACCAACTGCTACATCTGGAGGATTAAAAAAAAACACAGATTAATGATCATCATTAGTCAAAGAGAATTACTTTTCAGCCATAAGTACTGAACTATGTATCACCTTTGACTACCTAAAAACACTACTTGTAGAAAATTAGAGACTATATGCTAACATCTTACAATTCATTCCTCTTTTCTCTGAATCTACTCATGTATAACAGTCATCCCATTATGATATATCATAAACTTTATGATAAAAAGAAGTTTACTAAAACAAAATTCAATTTTTGGACTAGAAACATTCAAATTTCCTTTCTAAATAAGTTTTCTTTCTTTTCCTCATTATCTATTTGATTTTCATGAGTGCTTTCATTTTTTCAAAAACACAGACTATAACATTGAGTAACTAACACTGTTAAGCTGAGGAATTACTTGATCATTTTAGGCCCATCCTTGAATTAAGGAGAACTTTAAAAATGAATAAAAAAATTATCAGTAAGATGAAGTCTTTCATACCAGTATTATGTACTTCACTATAAAGCAATATCTATAATAGAGCTTATTCCAATTTATAAATTATGATAAACTAATTACTCACCTACATATCCATTATTATCTGCATCAATTTGTCCTGATATAGACTGTCCAAACATACTTAACGATTTGCTGATCTGAAGTCCTTCAATTCTCTGAAAAATAGGAAAGTTGAGTGGGAAGTAGTTTTTGAATACTAATATACCAGAGAAGCAATGATTTAGCTAAATAATGAGCTTTCCCAGGCATGCCTTGGCACATCTACTAACAAAGTTGCATTTTAGTTAAATCAAATACTTCCAAGAGTGACAAATTTTCCAGCTTGAAATGAACAGACGACATTTATTTTGTGACTAAAAAAATTTACTTTACTTTGTGAGCAAAGGGAAAATTATGTTGTACAGATTTTCTAAAATAGTCCTGACTCCCTCTCAAGTCTTTTCAGAGATAGGGGTCTCACTATGGCACCTGGGCTGGCCTGGAACTCCTGGGTTCAAGCAGTCTTCCCAGCTCAGCTTCCTGAGTAGCTGAGATTACAGGTGCACACCACCATGCCTGGCTTCCTTAGGTCTCTTCAGGCTCTATATTTACTTCCTTTCCCAACATGAACAATTAAATAAGTAATTTGGAAAACAAGATGTCTATAATCACTTAGTGGAGCCTATGACTGAGGCTTTTGATAAAAGCCGGCTTTTTAACAAGAACAATCCTAGCCAGATATGTACTTTCTATTCCACATGTCTAATTTCATGTTCACATACAGGTTTATAAATATTAAGCTGATATTCATACTAAGAAAATTACTATTTTTGTTTACTAGGCAAATACATTTCTTTTATGTCAGTTACAGAGAACCATTTGCTCATTTTTGCCTAATCAAAAATAACTGCCAGCTAATATTTCCATGCAAATATCAAGGGAAAAACTTTTCTTCTCTGCATATGAATGTCATTTTTTTTCTAGGCACTGAAATGCCATGATTTTTCAACATACAAAAGTGAAGTCAGAGTAAGATTCTGAGACATGATTAAAGTGCTGTCATCTTACTACTCAACAGTGAAAGAAACCCAGAGTATCATATGTGTGTTTGATCTCCCTGTGCAATCTTCATGAAATATGGAGCTCTAGCCACAAGGCGAAGACACAGTTAATCAAATCCAAATGGGCATATTTTAGAATCATATGGATATTACCTCGGAATACAATTTAATGAAATACAAAGACAAATATTTAATGGTTAATAGATAAGCTAGGGTGGAAATGAACTACAACTCTTATTTATGGAAAAAGGGAGTTTGAAGAATTATTAATCCCTTAAAATAAGATCATTTGTCACTGTAAGTAAATGGTGAAATGAAGTGTGAAGTATTTGAAAGAGAAAATTAAGAAAAAAAAAAAGTCGACATAATCCTGGAAGTTTTAAGGATACGCATTATAACCAATGCTTCTTTTGGAAATAGAATAGTATCTTACCTGCGAGAAGGCTGATGAGACCCCATCTGCACGGCCATTGTAAATATAAATAGCACCTTGCAAGTCATCTTCTTGCGGAGCTCCAATAGCAACATCTATCCAAGAATTTAAACAGTGGAAAAATAAATTCTTGATACAAAGAATGCAACTTCGAAAACTAACCTAATGAACCTTAATTCATATCACGTAAGAAAACTCTCTTTTATGAAAAACAACAGTCTTCCTCAGACAGAATAAAATAAAATACGATCATCATCATATACAGGATTGCACACAATAGTTTGTACATGGAAGAAAGCAGAGTGGAAGCATCTGAGAGGCAATCTAACAAAATGATTAGGGCATGGGCTCTACAGACAGACCACTGGGGTCTGATCCAAGCTCTGCCACTGGGCACTGCCATGCTAGGCTGGGTCCATTTCTTAATCTGTGTTTCAATTCTCTCACTTACATAATGGGATCATAATAAAAAACACTCTCAGCATAAAAGGATATAACTTCTGTAAAGTGCTTAGAGCAGTGCCTCGCATGTAATAACTTCTCATAATCTATGAATATTTTGATCATAAGAATTTTTACTTTGGGAGCCCAGACTTACCTTATTTGCAAAATGACTCAACTTAATTCCTATTCCAATGAAAATGATTAAGGTATCTGTTAGAGATATCTGCACACACATACACACAGGATTTCAGAAAAAGGATTTGTTCTGTAAAATAATGATTATATCACCTTTCTGTATATAATTATGTCAGACTATGATACCAAGGGAAAAAAAAGATCTGATCAACTAACATAAGAAAACCTGAGTAAATGACATGGTTAAGTGCTATAAATATATAGTACAAAGGAGAAAAATAATATTCTACAGTTGCAAGAGCATTTCATTATTTTACCAAGTATTGTCTATTTATGTACATATTTATTTATATGCAATGGCTTTTTATTACTTTAATAGAAACCTAAAGTAGTTTGTCTTCATGATATTACTTATTACCATCAAACTGAAAACCTTTTTATAAACAGTGGTAATTTTTGGCTACTATTTCAATGAAGATAAACATATCGTTGATGTACAACTCCATGCTAAACAATGTAAAATTGTAAAAATGCAAAAGCTTTTCTAGTTTCAGTTAAAAAAAAATGGTAGACACCTATATTTATTTTGTTTATACATACTAAGGCTAGCCTCTTTTGACTTGTATGAAGTTTTTCAAACTTTCATATGCAAACATGCCCATTCATTTATTCATTCATTGGACAGCTAGTGAGCACCTATTATATTCCAGGCATTTGCCAGGAGCTGGCAAAACAGGGCAGTACCACAGAAGGAAACTCATTGTTTAGTGGGGAGGAATGGCAAGTAAGAATAGACTAATAACATAGCATGTGAGGAGGAAGTGGTGGAAATTAGGGAAGGCTTTTCATAGAAGATGATGCCCAAGATAAGATTAAAGTATCCATAGGTCATAGCCAGGTGAAGAAAAGGGGAAATGCAATTTAGAGAGGGGGAAATGCAATTTAGAGATGGGGAAATGCAATTTAGAGATGGGGAAATGCAATTTAGAGATAGGGAAAAGCCTGTGCAAGGGCAGGGAAGCAACAGGCAGCATGGCACATGTGAAGAACGGGAACTCATTTGGAATAACTAGAGTCAGATTTGTGCAGAATATATACATACAGGAACAGAGGAGCAAGAATCGGAAGGAAGAGAAAGAGAGGAGGAGGAAAAGAGGGACGTGAAAAGCAGGAGTGGAGAAAAGTATCTTATAGCCATTGAATGGAAGACAGCAATTTCTTTAATCAGGGCTGGGTTTATCCTTCCACCACTGTGGTTAAAGCTGTAGAATTTGCTATACATTGATTCTTAACACATGAAAAAAATAACAAGCCTTGTTCATGAAGTGGTTGATGTAATTCTTACAGTATCTGTTATTAGCAAGAGTGATCTAGATTAAGGCAAGTATTTAGGAAAAATACTGATGAGTCTTTTCAGCCAAAATATTTAAAAGGTCCAAATAAATTTTTTTCCATACAGAGGACACTTCAATCTTTGGCTATCACATATATAGATTCAAACTCTTGCTTCCTGGATTACACTTGGATATGTTATATAATAAAGTTCTAGCTATCATTATTCAAATGAGAAAGATACATTTTGAAATATATATAAATGTTTTCCAAGCCTATGCAACTTAATTTGGGACACAATATACAGAACACAGATATTTAACGATTGCTTTTACTTCTTATCTGAACATTTTCATTCTTTTAATATAAATCAAAATTATTAGCATTAGTGTCAGCCAACACTTATGTTTACAATGTAGGTACTGTGATATGGGCTTCGTGCACATTTACCCAAGTAACTCTCACAACCACCATATTAAATAAATACTCTGACTCCAACTTTACAGATGAGGAAACTGAGGCACAGGGTATAACCTGCTCAAGGTGACAGAGCCAGGATGTCATGGAGCTGGGATTTAAACCCTGCAGCCTGGCTTCAGAGCCTGTGCTATTGCCATGCTCTATGAACTCATTAACAACAGAGGTCATACCCCCAAATTTCCCTTCCTAATACTGATTCCTGTTCTGTGTCAAAGAGTTTCTCTCTCTCTCTCTCTCTCTCTCACACACACACACACACACACACACACACGAATACTATTCAGCCATTAAAAAAAGGAAATCATGTATTCTGCAGCAACAGGGATGAACTGGTGGGGGGTGTCATTATCTTAAGTGAAACTAGCCAGGCACAGAAAGTAAAATAACACATGCTCTTAACTCATAAATCAGTGCTTTAAAAATGTGTTCACATGGATGTATAAAGTAGAATGATAGACAATGAAGACTCAGAAAGGAAAGGGGTTGTGGGGGGTGGATGATGAGAAATTACTTAATGGGTAAAAATGTATGTTATTTGGATGATGGATACCCACAAGCTCTGACTTGATCACTGTGTAATCGATACATGTAACAAAATGGCACTTGTACTCTATAAACAAATAAAACAGAAGTGCTCACTTAATGATTTGATGATATATCAATATTTCAGGTGCACACAAAGTAATAGTACAGCTTGTAATTTACAATTGTAGAACTTATGGTTCTGCTCTAAAAATATTCAAACATATTGTCTAAAAGTCAGATAATAAGGCTCAAGGTGAAAAAAGAAACTAAACCGATAAATAGCAGTCTTGTCAAGTCTATTTTACATATGAAATAAAAAAATGCTATCTGCTGTTGGTCATGTCAGGTATATTAGTCTGACCAATTTTTTCATGCTTTTGAGGAGTTTTACACTAAACTTTTGTCAAATCAATTGGACATCTTTTTAGAAAATGGCTTGTGTTGCTTTTCTAAGGACACAGGAAATACAGTCTGATTTTTTTTTTCCATTTGAGAACAACTGAAAAGTGATGACAAATGCCAAGATAACTTAGGTTTGCTACACAAAGTACCACAAAAATTTGCAAAATAAAGACATTAAGTGTGATTTGCATCCAATATTGGAGTCTCTTTCTACATAATCCTACACTTCTTGCCATGAACACAATGTATCTTTACCCATTCACCCCAGAAAAATAAAATAAGACAAGATGGGGCAAAATAATAAAGAAACACATAAAGAAAAAGAACTTGTAAATTCCTGCTGTCTCATGCAGGCAGACATGGTGGAATAGGACACACTCACCCTGTTTCCACATCAGCAATGGTCTTGATAATATCTAAAATATAGAAAATGCCTACTTATGGGCAAAATAGAAGATAAAATTAGAACTGGAGGACCGGGCACGGTGGCTCACGCCTGTAATCCCAGCACTTTGGGAGGCCAAGGCGGGCGGATCACGAGGTCTGGAGGTCGAGACTATTCTGGTTAACACAGTGAAACTCTGTCTCTACTAAAAACACAAAAAAATTAACCAGCAGGCATGGTGGCAGGCGCCTGTAGTCCCAGCTACTCGGGAGGCTGAGGCAGGAGAATGGCGTGAACCCGGAAGGCAGAGTTGCAGTGAGCTGAGATCATACCACTGCACTCCAGCCTGGGCGACAAGAGCAAGACTCTGGTTCAAAAAAAAAAAAAAAAAAAAAAAAAAAAAAAAAAAAAAAAAAAAAAAAAAAGAACTGGACCAAGTAGAAAAAGATATATGGCATTATAAACACTCACTGAAGTGTTAATGTAGCCACTAAATGTAAATATGCTGTGAATTATAAAAGGCATTATAAATAGCACAAAAATATGCAGAAATACTTTAAAAAATCATTTGCATAATAACCTTCCAGACATAAAGGTATTACCTTTAGGAGTGGCGTGCTGAGGGCTTTTAGCGAAACAAGAGTTATGTGAAGCCCAGGGTCTCCTATACAAACTAAGAGACTGCACTGTCCCCTGAAAGTCCCCTCCGAAGTCCTCTTCCTAAGTCTCATTGACAGAATACTCTGTCTGTCCTTCACACCACTGGAAAATTACTTGGGCTTTTCCCAGGTACTAGAGTAATTCTAATAAGGGAATTTGCCTATTGCTCATGACAGTTTTACAGCTCTAACTATAACGATAATTCAAATTTGTCATTGACATTTTGATGCCACAAAAATAATTTCTATGTGTATATACATATATTTTTCACATTCAAAAGGGTAAAAATAGTGGTCTTCCTTAAATGTGCCAATTCAAACAAGACAGAAAAATCATAAACAAAGTGTTTTACTAAACAGTGATTTTGTGTTTTTAAAAGAAAGAACTGGGTTGTCTATACAACACACATGACATATCAAAATGCATAAACATGGTTTTATCCGCAGGTCTTTATTAGGTAGAACCCTTAAATTTGCCACTAAATAAGGCTTACGTTTTCAAGTATTACTTTTATTTTCTACTTGATTGTAGAACTATGAAAAAGGGTGCCACTATTTTCTTCATTTTCATTTATTATGGTACATATTCTGTACCTGATATGGCACATCTGACCCAAAATAAATGTTCAATAAATATCACAGAATTGCTGGTTACTTATGAGAAATAACATCAAACATAATACAATTTTTGGTTTTTAATCAAATCAGACTTTTAATAAAAAGATAATAAAATAACAGTTTCTTATTGCTGTACATTAAAACTGCACACTTCTGAATGGAGAGATCAGTTATCAGTGAATTGCTTTTCTATGACACTGGATGGCTGCATAGGAGCAGCGCTGACCTGAATTTATACAAACTCTCAAGGGATGTGAACTCAATGTGATGAGTGACGGCAGCAATGGCCAATACAGGAGTGCAAACCAGGTGTCCCGCCCCCTTTCCAGGAAGGGCATAAAACAAGACATGATCCCTCTTACAGCTCTAATTAAACAAAATAGCCACAACACCTTCCCTCACCCCTGTCCGGGAGGAGGTTATTTGTGAAAATGAGCCAGTGCCCAACCTGGGGTTCTGGTAGGGTAAGGGAAGTAGGGGGAAGCTAGTGATGGGTGGGGTACAGAGAGACTCCCCTCCATACATGTTTTATTAAAATATTATGTGTAATCATAATAACCAAAAGTATATACATATATTTTTTCTCTCCTTTCAGTTTTAAAATAGGAAACAAAAAATCCAGAACAGTAATACTTGTATAACATAGTTACACTATTTTACGTTTAAGAAGGTTCCCTGGAAGCATGTATTCAATAACTGACTTTTCGTGTAGAATAACGCATTTTATATATTTAAAGTAGATTCTGGTATCTAGGTACAAGAAGACATTAAGAAGATGAGAATTTATAGTACCCCATCACTTTAATCTCTGAGAAAGCTGTAGCCTAAAATTACCGTATACTAATTGCCAATGGCCTTATCAAGAAGACAATTATGAACCCTAAAAATAAGTATCAAATACTTATGTGCTGAACTCCAGGAAATTACACACTCTCCTCTTAAGCCTATTCATCATTTCATGCACAATTTTAACAGACTCAGTTACTTACCACTTAGAACTAGATTGATAAAAGCAAATTTTTAATAGAGAATGCTAGTAGATGCAGGGATTTCAACAACAGGACTGACATCCATGGCGATATGCACAGTTACCACACTACCATCTATTCAGTTAGTGAAAAACTTCAATATCAGTGGGTAAACAGCCACTGTCCCCAGGTCACTGTCCCCAGAATCTCTTCTCGAATTCCCCAGATCCTCCCATAACATGGCTATAGGGAATGCCTGGCAGAGCAGAGGGCTTCCAGAACCCTGCTCCAGCTCTGCAGCCAGCCTCTGTTGGGTTTGGTCAGTGTCTTTATTGTACTGATAGTTAAATACCATGGTCCAATGAGTCTATGATACACATTTCCTGCCCATATTTTATTATTTCTGAAATCAGGGTCTTCCTTAACATGAAAAAATAGTGGGCATTAACAGCTTAATAGGCAGCTTTTAGGGACACATAAATAACAATGCAGTTTCTAATCAATGGTGCCTTAGAATCACTGAAATAAAGTATTTTGAATATCATCCATTATTAACAGTGGTAAAGATCAATGGGTGACAAACTGAGAAGTCATACATAACACTAAAGAAAAAACTTAGCATGCCATTATGGCTCCATTTTCTATAGGAAGGTAAACAACACAAAACTTTAATCATATTTTCTTCCATAAACCATTTTAAAAGCAGAAATCAAGCACCAAATTGATAATTTTAATTACCTTCAAAGCCATCATTGTCAATGTCACCAAGATTAACTATACATTCGCCAAATCTTGCAGCATATTTGTCACTTCCAACGAGATTTGTTTCCATTTCATTCATTACTGCTCCCTAGATAGAAAGGGAGAGAAACGGTATCATTATAACACTCCCTGACAACTTTACACAATTTACTGTTGTAATTGGATATGGATTTTTTCTAATGCATCAAACAAGTTGGACAAACTACAGACTGAGCTTTAGTACACACATCTCAGTTCAATTCAATAAATATTTATTGAGTCTGTCAACACATAATAGTATGATTAGAGCTCGGAGGACATAAAAAATTGTCAAACTCATGATCTCTAGCTTTGAAAATCCAATAAATCATTTTGATAATTCAATTTAGCAAATATTTATTGAGCTTCTACTAAAGACAACACACTGTGCAAAGAGTGAAAAGGTGAAAGGGAGCAAGGAAGTGTGTGTATAAAACACACTCCCTTTCTTCAATAAGCCCACAGTTACAGGGAGGGCTTAGCCCAAGCATACAAATGACTGAGAAGCAGAAACTGCTTTACCATATCAAGAAGCAAAAATAAATAAATAAATAATCTAATTATAACAGAAGAGACTTCATAAAGGAGATGGCATGCCAGGTGGCTATTGAAGGATAAGCGTAATTTTGATACACAGAGACAACCAGCAGCAAAACAAATTCCAAAGAATTTGGCTCTAATGAATGGCATGTATAATGAATGAGACAAAAATGTCAGATTGCAGTCTTATAGTGTAGCATCTTGATTGTCAAGGAAAATTTACTCTTAATTTAGGGAACAACAGGAAACACTGAAGGTTTCTGAGTTGAGAAGTGACATGCTTGAAATTGGTCTTTGGAACCAGCAGCAGTGGAGCATAGATTAGTCAATGGATAAGTAGGAAGGAGGAAGATGAGTTACTACAATAAGACATTCAATAATGTAATAATTAGCTGTTACAATCACAGCTATCAGTTCTCTTCACAAACTTTGATCATGTCAGTCCTTTGTATTAAAAAGAGAAAAGGCCATATCCTTTCTTCTTCTCAAATCTACTTGGCACTCCTTAAGCATATACACGTTCTTTCCTTGTCAAGTGTCTTCATTTGTGAATTTTCCAAAAGAAAAATTCTGATTTTTGTCTTTCTCGAACACTACTTCCTCTGTAAAAGCTTCTTGACCCAAAGGGAATCACTTCTTCCACTTCGTATGTACTTACAATGTGCCACGTATCACGTCGTAGTCAATTGTTTACTCCCATTGGTGTCTTCACAAGATCCTGAAGTCCTGGGGACAGCTCTATGATTATTACCTCTTTTTATAGTCCTGCTTACATTTCAGATACTCACTAAATGTCATTTATTTTATTTTAAATGAACTAAGATGACTGGGAATCATCTTTATAATCACTTGACGCTGAAGCAGTGAATGATTGATTCAAAGAAGTCAGGGATAAAACAGCTTGGCTCCTGGGCAAATGTCTAAATTAAAGAGCAGAAGGGTGAAAAGGCTCCAGGGAGAACAGACAAGGTACAGACTTAAGACAGTGCAATGGCTCTCAAGTTCTGGAAGGAGAGTTTCAATAGGAAGAAGTGATCACTATTCTTCAAGTATTCCCTAGTCACAGAGAGTGGTGACTGAGAGTTCACTGGGAACCCCTGAGAGCTATTTTAGTACAAGTAGGTAGAAGCCAGAGTCACTCAAGTATCATTCTTTCTTGAGTTCATTCAAAAACAATTTCACCTACTTGTCTAGGACTCTTTCAAGCTCTGATGAAACAGCGGTAAACAAGACACAATATCTCTCCACATGGCATCTATACTACAGAAGAACAGACAACAGCAAATCGAATCAATGTAAATAAATGCCACTTAGTGGTTAGCGCCATTTCAGAGGGTTGAGAAATTAGAGGTTAAATGGAACAAAGGAAGACTATATCAGAGGATTTAAAAGCTGAAATCACTTATTAAATTAATTCAAGTGTTTAATAAGAGTAGTGCCTCGAGGTAGGCATGATGGAAGAACAGGAGGGTAGCCAAGTGGGTAGAAGGGCTTATCTGTTTTTTCTTTTTTTTTTTTTTTCTTAATGAGATTAAGATTGCAATGGGGGAAAATTATTCTATGTTGCTTTACTTTAGGTATACATGTGGATGTTTAGTTGTAAAGAGGAAGATAAGAGAAAGCTGCAGCACGAGGATGTAGCCAGTACAAAGACCACTATTTTTGGAAATGGAAATGTGAAATCTATGGAAGAAAATTATCTGATATCACTATTAATGAGATTTAATGATCACTGTGTAGATAATTTGCTTTTACTATTAAATGTAGGTTAAATACAGTCTAGGAAATTCCAAAGCATAAATAACTTCCCTGCTCTGTATTTTAAACTTTGAGAATCTTCCATTTATAAGACTAGATGTTTTCTTTCTTAAATTGTAGAGTTTAGTCTGATGCTTAATATAAGAACTTGCTAAATGCTCTGAAACCATTGACTGAACATAGTTACAAATACTTTCTTGAAACAGAGTCCACTTTGTTGAATCCTGACTGAAAAATGCTATGCCATTCGAAATGAACTGGTCTTCTCACAAGCCCACTCTTGTTTTCAAATCAAAGGAACAGGCCAAGAAGATCTCATTAAGACTCCATAAATTTTTTGTTTTGACCTAATGTCAAGAATCTAGGCTGGCAAGATAAGGCCAGAAAGTCTTTGAATTATCAAGTGGTCAGTTTCTACCACAATAATTTAAAATTGAATTATAGTCAGTAATTACCTATTTATACAATTAATATATCCACTGTGGAATAAACTCTGCCAATTTTATATTCTTATCAAGAGCATAATATATATGAATTATGAAAATTAATGTTTTAACAAAACACATCTTGTTTCTAATTGTTTTCAAATTAAGAAATTGAAAATACTTAATTATTCATCTTCTAGTCCTAGTAATGTTTTATAATTTATATAAGGACCTTAACCAGAACTATTAAGAAATCTATATTTTGAAGGAAGTATAAAAATTATTCTTTCAAATTAGATTAGTATCAACATAAAACTGAAAGAAATTTCAGCTACCAGAGTGAACACACACAAGCTGTGAACAGAGAAACTCCCTAACAATCTATTTCATAGATTGTTCTAGAATATCAAAATGAGATACTTTCCCATTCACCTGCATATTCCATTTCATTTTTACGGCATCAGTACAGTATTAGAATTTTAACTTTTGTCAATTAAAAAAACCTGAAAATAATCTCAGATCTCTGGAATAAGACCAATTTCAGTTTTGATCATAATTCCATAAATGGCTTCCAGTTAGGACACTTGGACATACCGAGCCGGAGTTGATGTACACAAACACTCTTCCTTCCTCTCTGATGGTGCTCTGCATGGGCGCTCCCACGAGCAGATCTGAGAAGCCATCTGCGTTAAGGTCCACAGCACAGACAGAAGCTCCAAAGTACGATCCAAGCTGTCCCAAAACAAACCAGATCCACTCATTGAGAAAAAACCAGGGTTACTTGCAAAACCCCACAGAGATACTAAAGGTGGAGACATATTACCTTTTTACCTTTCATTTCATGTAAGATATTTAGTTCTTTTTCATCAATGCTGAATATATATGCCTGTAATTGGGGAAATAATTACAAAAGTTTTTATGAATACCATATATATTTTAAAACCCCACTCATTTCTGTTTGATCGAAACATGAATTTTTACAACTTGCAGTTAATTGCTCAAATATAAAAATAAATCCTTTTAAGAGTGACACAAAAGGGTTTGGGATCCACTGTTACATTAATATGCCTTACTTGCAAAAGTATTTTCTCAGGAATTATTTTATTGATCCTATAGAGGGGACACAGGAAGTGTTGTCTGCCTCACTTTTCAAAAGTAAGACTCAGAAAAGCTGAGTGACCAATGTTCACATAGCAACATAGCAAAAACTAAAACCAGAAATAATATTTCCTTCTTTCTAGTCTTACCACAAAATATATAGTTGCCTCAACTTCTTTTCAGCTGTGAAACTGTTCACCATATACTCCCTGGACATTTTTAGATTGTTTCCTTTAAAAAAATTATAAGATAGAACTAAGTCTCATTTGACTTTTGTAATTTTTCAGAAAGTGTTTTGCTAAATTTCTTCTAAAACCATAACATCTTTCACCAGTTCCACTAAATGTAATAACCTGTTCATCATTTCTAATCTTTCTTTCCTTACGTATGCAGTTTCTCCTTGAATATCTTATTCATGCAATGTCACCTTTGTGAAGAAATAAATATAAAAATGTAATTCTTACTTTACCAATCTGCTCGTGTTGAGGAGCTCCTCCGACTACTTCAGTAGTATGCTGACTCCGAAAATGACCAGCTCCAACTGAATATCCTTTAAGGGAGAAAGTATGAGAGTCCTGGGTAAAGTACATCATATGGTAATATGGGTAAAATAGATCATAAAATTAAGTGATACCCAATTCAAAATGACTACATTAAGCAGTTAAGAATATTTAGCATAGAGATACTCAAAATCAGTCATTCATTATGTTTTATGCAATTTTGATATGTGTTACAAAACTGCAATCATATGGTTTGTATTTCCAAGTCCTAGAAATTGAAAATAGCATCTTTACATCTGGTGCAGTATAATCAGTTTCTAGGATTACAACAGACATATTTTAGAGTATATTAAATATAACATCTTAATTGGGAAATGAAAACTTTAAACCTTAAATAAAAATCCTGCTAAAGTTCAGCTTTTTTGCCACCAAATCTTTCTTTTGTGATGACTTTTTGATGACAAAAGGTAATTTTATTTTATGTAATAAAAGGCATATCAACTTATATTTCTTGAACTATTTCAAAGAATCCTTTAATCATAAACAAGAAACATTGAATTGTAACAAATTCTTCTACTTGAAAGTTCTTCTGTTTGAATGGAAAGAAAGAGTGCTTGTTTTATAATTATTTCTGAGTGTAAGATGCTCACATTTGACACACATACAGTTTAAACAAACATGGATTTTCTGAAAATCTATAGGAAAAGCATTTGTTTTCTTGTAATGGACATTAATGCAAGAAAACTTTGCATTTCTGTTGAAATACAGATGATAAAATATCCTACTATTGACTTATGAGATGATAGTGAGGAGGAGGAAGATGATAAAAATAGTTAAGCTCTGGGAAATACTCTAAGAACTTATGAGGTGAAGGTCAATGAGCCGTTTGTAGACCCATATGCTTCACGGAGTCCCTCATCTGGAATGTGGTGGACAGTACCACTGGCTTTAAGTTGGTCCTTAAGGAAACTATACTTACACAGATGTTTAAATGAGTTAATTCACGTAAAGTTCTCACAAAAAGTTCCTGAGATATGGGAGGCACTCAACAGAAACAACCTGTATAATCGGTTGACTACATAAAGATACAAACTTACTAGTGTTTCCTAAAGTGAACTACAAAGAGTAAACTAAACTAGGAGTTCTATTAAGAATTATATATTGATTATTTTAGTCACATGTGTAAATGCAAAATATTAAGTTAACTAAAGTTTCATAAATCCTATACTTAAGAGACAGTTTCTTAACTGCCTAATTATTACTGTAATTATACTAGCCACTTACATCTTTGGAAAATATATTTTCCTTATTTATAATTATAGTACTAGTATTTGTAAGGTAGAGATCATTTAAGTTTGTCCATTTTTATAGTACCTAAATAACTTCCAAATTTTACTTGATTTTGTTTGTCTAAAAAAGCCTTGTATTTATTTGTAGTTATATTGTAGACAAAAAGAGAGCCAGTCCAATAAGATGATCCTGGGGCTCCCATCACAATTAAATCCTGTAGGGAAAAAAAAAAAAAAAAAAACAACTATTATTATTTAAAGTTTAAGCTCACCACCCCAAACCTCCTCCAGATACACAATAGATAGTGAAAAGAACATATTTTTATAATAACAAATTCCTGAAGTAGGAATATTCTGTGAAGTTAAAACATACAAAAAAAAAAAAAAAAGCCAGAGAAGTTGGCTAATGGATTTCTACCTAAAAGTGAAATCTCAAGAAACTCTGAAATTCTCATTTAACACATTTATCAGTGGATTTCAAAAGTTGAAGGGAGAAGTACTGAACTCTAGGGTAAGCTTTTGGGAGACAGGCAATATGGTTCCTATTAAAATCATATGTGGGTAATTCATGAGTGCTAATTACGGAGATGATCATGTGTTGCCAAAGAATAAAAAGTGGACTTAATTTATTTCAATTTGCAAAGAACCACTAATTTTTCTAATAATGTTAGCTTAGGGGAAAAAAGTCCAATGGAATATGGGGCACATTTTGTTATACATAGGAATTTAGGAGGAGAAGATTGGAATGACCATGCCCTTGTCTGGTGTAGTATGAAAACTCTCAGCAATTAAATCTCTTTAGCATATTTCTATATTCCTAAACAATCCTAAACTTTAAAAAAGTCAACTTAAACTGAATAAAGCATTTTCTTTGTAAGCATTTTAAGCATTTTAATATAACTGTTAATATTTGCAGACACTGTCAACCCCAAACTTGATATAGCCTGATCTTCATGGACTCAAAAAACATTCCTGAATTCACCGTGTGTTTTTAAGAAAAACTGAGAGATTTGGGGTTGAGTACAACTGTGCCCTTTCATAGGTATCCTAGAATGTTAAAGAGAGTAAAAAATCTTGGGAATATTATCTATCTGATTTAAGGGGATATTAAGTTCTTAAATTTCCCAATTATAATAATTTTAATGAAAAATATAGACTAATATGCTTTCTTTGCCCCGCAACTAGAAATTTAAAATAACACACTTGGGTTATTTTCAATACCTAAGTTAACAAGATAATTAACTGTAGCTACTTTTTTCATTAAATTATTGAAGAAATATTCTTCACTATAGATTTTAGTTCATCTTATGTAGCATAGCCATCTAAATATTGATATTTTATTGAAATATATGTGGAATTTTTGAGTGGCAAAAATTAAGTTGTAATACTCAAATTTAAAAGACAGGAAGATGTTGCACAGTTTTTACTTTAAAACATATCAGTCTTCCAAATCATGAGAAGAATTAAGATTCTATATGTTAACATTTATAGCAGCTATTTTTTGAACAATTACCTTTGTGTAAAAACTAGATATTCCAGCTTGACATGATGCAAAATTTTCTCCAAATTTTTTCACATAATCTAAAATGAAATATTAAAACAACTCAGAATTATATCTTAAAATAAAGATATAATCTTCATAATTTGTTTCTTAAATAAATTCTTACAGAAATGTACTTTAAGGTCTATAGTTTGTACTTTTTAAAAAATAAAAACCAGTAACCTTGATATAATTTAACAAATCCCTTCCATGAATATTCAAAATATTCCTATAAAATGGCAATTAAAATATCTCCCTCTGCTTCTTCTTCATAGGAAGCACACACAGCATATACTCAAAAAAATTTTGTAAAATAAGACAGAGGTAGGATTTATGATTTTGAGTCCATGTTTTCTTTTTACTGTATATATCTAAGGTGTGCAACATCATGTTTGACATATATATACATAGTGAAACAGTTACTACACTTAACATACATATCTCCTCAGTTACCTTTTTTGTGCATTGAGAATGAAATCTACTCTCTTGGCAAACTTCCAGTGCACAATAATTAACTCCAGTCCTCATGCTGTACATTAGATCTCTAGACTTATTCATCCTACACAAATGCAGCTTTGTACACTTTCACCAACATCTCCCCATCCTAACCCTCTCTCTTCTCACCTTCTTCTCTATGTATTTGACTTTTTTAGATTCCACAGATAAGTGAGATCATACAGTACGTCTTTCTGTGCCTAGCTTATTTCACTTAAAATAACGTCCTTCAGGGTCATCCATGTTGTCACAAAAGTCAGGATTTCCTTTTTTAAAGGCTGAATAATACTCCATTGTATATGTTTATGTATATATGTGTGTATACATACATCTCACAACTCCTTATCCATTCAGTCATCTGTCAATGGACACTAAGGTTGTTTCTGTAACTTGGCTATCGTGAATGCTGCTGCAATGAACATAAAAGCACAGATCTCTTTATGTGGTACTGATTTCATTTCCTTTGGATATATACCCAGAAGAGGGATTGTTAGACCATATGGTAGTTTTATTTTTAATTTGAGTAACTTCTCTACTGTTTTCTATAATGGCTGTACCAATTTACATTCCCGCCAACAGTGTGCAAGGGTTCCATTTTCTCCACATCTTCGCCAACAGTTGTTATCTCTTAACTTTTTTCATAATGACAGTTCTAATAGGTGTGAAGTGATACTTTATCGTGGTTTGTAATTTGCATTTCCTTGATGATAGGTAATGTTGAGCACCTTTTCATCTACGTATTGGCCATTTTGATGCCTTCTTTGGAAAGAAAGTCATTTGTTCTCTTGACTATTTTTTAATCAGGTTATTTGGTTTTTTGCTATCGAGTTGGTGAGATCCTTATATATTTTAAATATTAACCCTTTATCAGAATTATGCAAATATTATCTCCCATTCTACAGACTGTCTCTTCACTCTGTTGATTGTCTCCTTTGCTATACAGGAGCTTTCTAATGTAGTCTCATTTATTTTTGCTTTTATTGTCTGAGTTTTTGGTATAATTTCCAAAAACTCATTGTCTAATGTCAAGTAGCTTTTCTCTTATGTTTTCCACTAGAAGTTTTGTGGTTTCAGGTATTATGTTTAAGTCTTTAACCCACTTTAGTTGACTTTGGTATATTTGCTAAGATAAGGGTTCAATTTCATTCTTTTGCATGCGTATAGCCAATTTTCCCAAAGGCATTAAAAAAAAAAAAAAAAAAACTTTCAGGTTCAGGGTTCATTTGCAAGTTTGTTGCATAAATTGTGTGTTGCGGGGGTTTGGTGTACAGATTATTTCCCCATGCAGGTAATAAGCATAGTACCCGATGGGTAGTTTTTTTATTCTCTCCCTCCTCCCATCCTCTACCATCAGGTAGGCCCTAGTGTTTGTGCCTACTTTGTGTCCCTTGTGTCCATATGTACTCAATGTTTAGCTCCCACTTATAAGTGAGAACATGTGGTATTTGGTTTTCTGTTCCTGTGTTAGTTCGCTTAGGTTATTGACCTCCAGCTCCATCTAAGTTGCTGCAAAGGACATAATCTATTTATGTTTTATGGCTGTGTAGTATTCTACAGTGTGTATGTATCACATTTTCTTTATCCAGTCTGACATTGACGGGCATTTAGGTTGACTCCATGTCTTTGCTATTGCTAATACCATTTATTGAAGAGAGTCTCCTTTCTTAGATTTTGCCCAACTGAAAATATAGACTGAATCAAGATCTGCATGGACATAAAGGTCTCTTATTACAAAACCCCATGAATGAATGCTTTTGGAACTTACTAAGGGGGCAAAGCTTTGCTTCTTCCAAAAAACTGATATAAGTAAACTTCTATGAAAATAAGAATTGGAACCACAGCTTCCTTTTGGCTTTGCTAAACAGAAAACTTAAATAAATTGGTAAGTCATTTATAATGACCACTTATAGTCAGGAGTTTTCATCCCTTTTAAAAATATATATCTTACATGATCCTGTATTTTACAATTGTAGATGTGTTAGGTTTATGGCATTTTGAGATTTTTACAGTATGTGGCTAGGTATATCTGAGAAAAATAAAAAACTCTACTATGAAAATGTTTTAAAGATAAACTGAAAACTATTAGGTAAAAGAAGATAGCAAACAATCAGAAACCAAGACTGAGTTTTATTGCAACTGAGAATCAATATTCACTTTTTTACCTTTTGGGTATCCAAAGGCAAAATAGGAATATATGTAATATAAGCTGCTTTGTGATGTCACATTCCAGGGAAGAAAGACCCACATCTTATTAGCATCAATAATTGAACTCAAATACCTGGCCAAAGTTTTGCCAACCAGTACAATTTTTCTTTGGGTGCTGAGGGATTTGAGAGTGAAGGTGGTTAGAAAATTAGAAATTTGCATTCATATGTTTCTTAGCTACCTAAAGACACATTGTTGGATTTTAGTTTTGCTGCAGATATCATCTGACATGCTCTGTTGATATTCACCCCAATTCTGCTCACTTCTGTTATGTCCTAGCTCTGTATTTGCTGATGCTACCTATAGCATAGAGTTACCATGAGAAAAATGTTTCAAACTCAAGACACCAATCTCTTACTGCTTAAAGGAAAACACGTGAATTAGAAAAAGAGATAGTGAGTGTGAACGAAGGATTTGCTTACACTGATTGTTCTTCCTGATTACTCCTGGAAGCTAAAGGTAACAGAAAACCTAAAGTCTTTCTTATTAATCAGACTTCCAATATAATTTCACAATTTAAATGTCCTTTATTTGCTGGGTACTAGTCTCACTCACACCAAATTGAAAGTAAATTTAATGCAAAAGTGGATAGTTACCAGCTAGATTTCAGAGTTATTCAACTTGTAGAATTTTTATAGCAAAGTACATTTATGAAAAATAATGCTATTGCAATTAGGTAAAGAAAGAAATTGAGTAGCTAAAAAGAACATAATTACTCAGAAGATCTCCCTCTCTTCTGAACATCTAAACTTGAACATACATTTAAAATACTAAGAGATATTCACTTACTTATCTTTATCTAATTAGTATCAAAATAATGCCTTACCTTGATAACACGGAGCTATTCTTTTACTCAGTTCTGTTCGTAAATCAGGGGGCATTCCATAGCAACCACCAGTGGGGAGCTTATTTTCATTCTTTATGTAAAATATATTTTTCCATCTATGCCCACAAGTCTGAATAAAATAAAAGTAGACCAAATGATGTGAAAGCTGCACCCAGGATAGCTGATTTCACGATGGATCAGTGGACCAGTTCCAATACCTACCACGATGGATCCATTTTCTCCTGGCTGTCTGGAAAGTGTGACCCCCAACCACTGATTGTCTCTCTCTTCCAAACAAGTCTTTCCACAAGGTTCTCCATTAGGGCTACCTATAGCATTTGAAAATAATTTTATCATCAGTTGTATTGAAAACACTCTACAAAAGCAGATAAAACTGTGCACTCATCCCCAGTATTTTTCCGTTAACTACTTCTCTATCTTATATTCAGTGCACAATGTGAGGATAAATGTGAATTACTCTGTGCCAACATAATTATTCTCTAATACAAGGTGACTTTTGTTGTAGAAATGACCTCCGACTGGTAGCACCATGAAGAGATAGACTCAATCATATAAGAGATAGCTAACAGAACTAGGAGTGGGAAAACCAGTTAAAGCTAATACCAGGTTGTGCAACTACAACCGCTGTGTCTAACGTTTGGAAAAGATTTAGCCATTTATCTAACAATGTAAGCAATATTATCAGAGCACTTTAAAAAATGTTTCTTCTACTGAGATATTAAGAATAGAAAGACTATAAAACATTCTCAGCAATTAAGGTACAATTTATTGGAGCTGGAAGGTGATGATTAAGCATGCGGAAAGTGGAACATAGAATTAGCATACCAATAAAGCCTTGTGTTTATAAGAAACTGTCCTATGTTTACATTTATTGGAATATGACTCATGTTTTCAACAGAGATAAAGTGATTTGGAAAACCAGATTATCTCAGTAGTAAATAAAAAACTTCAATAGACACTTTGGCAAATGCATGAATAGCCAAACATAAATAAAATACTCATGTACTAGATAGTGCTTCTATACGATATAAGAAGTGGTCTTCACAGTGATCATTTTTTTGTTAGCAAAAATTCTTTGCGTTATAGCTGGGTTCCTATTAAAATCCTATGTTGCCGAGCGCGGTGGCTCAAGCCTGTAATCCCAGCACTTTGGGAGGCCGAGACGGGCGGATCATGAGGTCAGCAGATCGAGACCATCCTGGCTAACCCAGTGAAACCCCGTCTCTACTAAAAAATACAAAAAATACAAAAAATTAGCCAGGCGTGGTGGCGGGCGCCTGTAGTCCCAGCTAGGCGGGAGGCTGAGGCAGGAGAATGGCGTGAACCCGGGAGGCGGAGCTTGCAGTGAGCTGAGATCTGGCCACTGCACTCCAGCCTGGGCGACAGAGCTAGACTCCGTCTCAAAAAAAAATAATAAAAAAAAATAATAAAAATAAAATAAAATCCTATGTTAAGTAATTTCAAGTAAGTTACTTTAGGGGAGAGTAAGATGCAGTATCCTAAGATTCTTTTTGCTGTCTTTATTTTCACCCTCTTTAGTTGGCATATGAAAATTCTATTGCATCTGTTCTTAATTCCTGGCAGTTAAATACATTAGCATCAATTTGATTGGATAAGGATGTGGAACTTGGGTTTGTTAATTTTGAACACTGGCCACTAGGTACCAAGTTTTCATGAATTTATGGTGACCATTCTCTCTATATCATTGGCACTTTGTCTCCTCCTATAATGTTGACCCCTAATGTAGTTTCCTGGGCAAACTCAGAACCCTTACAGAGATACAGACTAATATTTTTACTTATTTTTTTGGGTACCAATGGGGGTCTCACTATGTTACCCATGCTGGTCTTGAACTCTTGCCTCAAGTGATCCTCTTGCTTTGACCTCCCAAAGTGCTGGGATTACCAGCATAAGCCACCATGCCTGGTGAGGTAATATTTGAGAAGTGAAATTATTTGCACTAAGTCTTCTGGGTAGGAGAGATTTTGTTTAAGGAATGTGGGAAGATGTTTGTTTATACTTTTGTTTTCCAAAATGTCATTGAGGAAAAACAAAACCTTTAATCACAACTGAAGTGAAGAAAATGTTTGAGCCCCTCCTCCAGAGATTCTGCTTCAGCAGGTCCAGGTGAGGCCCTGATTACCCTAGGTCAGCGGTTCCCAATCTTTTTGGCACCGAGGACTGGTTTCATGGAAGACAATTTTTCCATGGGCAGTGGTGAGGGTTGGAATAAAACTGTTCCACCTCAGATTATCTGGCATTAGATTCTCCCAAGGAAAGCACAACCTAGATCCCATGCCTGCGCAGTTCACAACAGGGTCTGCACTCCTACCAGAATCTAATGCCACCACTGATCATCTGACAGAGGCAAAGTTCAGGCAGCAATGCTCACTGATCCACCACTCACCTCCTGCTGTGCAGCCCAGTTCCTACCAGGCCACGGGCCAGTACCCATCCACAGCCCAGGGATTGGGGATCCCTGCCCTAAGTGGTTCTCATGGTCAGGAACACTGTTACTGTGAAATGCAGAGAATGTTTTTCTGGACAGCATACACATAGAATAATGACAACTCCCACTAACTGGTAATGGCTTCCTGGAGAACTAGACTGAAGGGAGGAGGACTAAGACTAGGTCTGGACAAAGAATGCTAGGGCTGAATGGCAATGGTTGCTATTAGATTTGGAAAGGAGCCTTGCTGTGGCTCAAACCTTGATAAAGAATGGTCCAGGTGGACACATAAAGTCTCCGTGTTAAATTGAGAAAGCAAGGGATGAAGACAGAAATGACAGGAAAACAGAAGGGGAAAACAGGGAAGATGGTAGGAGGAAAAAAAAATTGTGTGTGGGAGATAAGTAAGGTCAGAAACAGGGAGTTGTTATTGTGGCTACCTGATGCCAAATCAATAGAATTTAAAGTAAAACAGAATGACAAACAAGGCATTTTCATTTTCATTATAATATAATTTTCAGTTTTCATTAAAATTGATTTTTTACTGTCAAAAATAGATAACAAATGGTAGATTCAGTCTACACGAAGTTCCTGTTATTTACTACAAGCCACGTTAATAAATACCCTCTGAAAATACTAAAGTTTTTGTGAAGTTATAGTCAACACTCAGTTAAGACAATTGAGCAAGAGGAAAATCAAGGACAGGAGAGGATGGGGCTCACAAAAACATGGCATGTTTAATAGACACTTTCATTACAATTACATCCAATATTTAGAAACAAATCTATTTTTCTAGACAAAGCCACCCAGAAGATTAAAAACAGACAAATAGTTTCGAACCACAAAATACCATGTAAATAGCTTGATGGAAATGGCCAAAAAATTATGTGCAAAAATAGTGTATTGTTATCTGCTTCTTAGCTGAACTGTTTTGTAAATTTCTAAGTGAAGACTAGACAAACTCTTGCATTATGAACTGTTATCTGTTTAATATTCTGCATTGCCTCCTCCTCGTTTTAGTTTTAGCTCCATCAGGTGGCATCACAATGTCATCACTGCCCAGGCTCACACTGAGGTTTACACACATCACAAACTACTCACTTTCCCACTTACTAACATCACTTCCCTGAAACTTCTTTCTCTCCATGTGAGTGCCTCTCAGCTCTCTGGGAAAACAGCCACTAAATCATTAGGCTATTTTAAGATGTGTCCCATGTAGTCTCACCAAAGTCCTGGGACTTTAATTCCAGTGTGGCTCATGCCCTTCCCTTCTCCTTACTGTAGGTTAAAAATAATGATTCTTAGAAACAGGAGAAGAAATAGCCCTCCAGAAGCCACAAGAAAGAGATGTTTACCTAAGAATAAATGTGGGAAGAACTTTCCCAGGAAGCCAGTGATGTGGTTCATTCACCCGTGAGCAGAAGAGATTTCAAATAGAAAAACATATGGCAGGTTTGTAAGTGGGAAATTGGTAGGGTGGGGGTCAAAATGCCACTAGATGTAATCTCATATCTGTCACAATGTGGTTCTAAATAATGGTTGCCTTCTAATATATAGATAAAATTTCTGATTCATTAATTTTCATATATCTCTTATACAGTTGTTAGTTAATCCACTCTTAGATACTGACAGATGACTCTCAATATCAGTACTCAAGGGTTCTCAGACACACAGGATATAATCACTCAGAGGAAATTATGGTAAAATTGATTAATATCCTGTAGGAAGAAGTATTTTCGTTTTTGTTAGGGTTAACTACATTTATTTATTTACAATGTTTCTGGCCTACTTCCAAGGCTTAGTAAATAGTGACCTCATTCATCTTGCCCAGGACTGTATCTTTGTCATAATCCCACCCCCGACAAACAGCCCAGAAATGGGTGCTGAAATGGAAAGGTCAGTAAATGAAAAACAATTCAAAGCTTCTATTATGGTTTGACTAGGCATCTTCTATTTGTTTGATATATATCTTAATTCAAAACATGTGTAAAAAGAATGAATGCACAGCCAGAAAGAAAGTTCATGAAAATAGTCATGAAACAACGATTCTTCCACAGAAGAAAAACCAATCTTAATAAGTGAGCAAATACATATACTACATTTAGATATGTTTCCCCTTTTCACTTATTAACACTGCTTTTACCATAGAGGCAGCCCCCAACAGCAATGATAATACTGAGGTAACTTTCAAGTACTGGTTACAGGCTAGAATCTGTTCAGAGAACATCCTGTAATTCCCCCTAGTGTTCTGGTTTTTTTCTTAATTTCTGGGACTTTTTCCTCTTTTTATTTTTTAAAGAGTGAGGATCTCACTCTGTCACCTAGGTTACAGTGCAGTGGCGTGATCATAGCTCACTACAGCCTCAAACTCCTGGGCTCTTGTAATCCTCCCACTTCAGCCTCCTGTGTAGCTGGGGATATAGGTGCCCGCCACCATGCCCAGCTTCTCTTTTCTTTTGTTGTGCCTGCAGAATCTTAGCAGAAGAGGTAAGACCTTCACATGATCAGCTTGTGATCATGGCCTTCTCCAAAGCTTTTCTCCCTTAACCTGTGTGATCCTGAGTCCACTCCTTTCCCACTCAGTACTCAGCCTTGGCTGGACATTAGAATCAATGGAAGGGAGTTTGAAACCAGTACCTCCACCTGGGCCCCACTCTTAGAGGCTCAGACTTGACGTGTCTGGGTTAAGAACCAGACATAAGAATTTTTTCGAAGCCCCCCAGGTAGTTCTGGCATATGAATGGGCTTGTGAACAATTGCTCTACGATGTAGCTCAGAGGTTCCCATATTTTGGCTTCCCTGGGTCATACTGGAAGAAGAATTGTTTTGGGCCATACATAAGGTACACTAACACTAATGGTAACTGATGAACTAAAAAAAAATTGCAAGAAAAATCTCATATTTTAAGAAAGTTTGCGGATTTGTATTGGGCCACATTCAAAGCCATCCTGGACCACATGGACAAGCTTGATGTATTAACAGATGGTTATGCCTTTTCTTGTATTATATTATTTAAAAACCTACTGTTTTAAAAATAAAAGTAGTATCTTTTGTTCCCCCTTGTGTTTAGTTACCTATTGAAATAGCAAATGTTAAGCAAATTGTCTTTGGGTAGAAATACAATATTTAGAACTGCCACTAAAGCTAATTCTCATGAATTTCTCTGACAGAACACCATAAATAACCTCAGATTATCTTTATATTTTATCCAAATGTCATGCTGAAGTGATTTATAATCTGGTTTTCAATTCAGTTCATACGTTACTCATCTAAACTCTTAGTAAATCAAATCAGCTCCATAATTGAAAAAGTACTTTACGTGGTTTAACATAAAAGAGGTCAGCAGAAATTAACATGTGATAATTTTCCCTGCTTTTAAACAACTAGAATGACTAATTCTTTACACAGTTGAATGCATTTTTCCACTAGATATTTAAAAAACAAAGCCACATTAAAAACCATCTCCTTTTAAGCCTATCTTTCTCTTTCCTATTTTTTTTTTTTAATTTGGGAAAGAAAATGTAAAAATGCATGCTTACTACTTCAGTTTCTTTCTTCCTACTGATGTGTATCAGCATATATAAATGTGTATATAAATGCAAATAAACAGCAATTTTGATCAAAGAAAAAGTTAGTACAAAGCTAGTTAAGTACATTCTTTACTCCTCCCCCTTTCATTGTTATTCATGTCACCAGTTTTAGTGTCATTGCTCCAAGTGTGACAGGGACTACAGGAGATTAGATATTTGACCTTTTATGTCACCTCCATAAGGGCAGATTGACTTTTGTTGACAGCAGCATTCCCACAGCTCAAGATAGTGCCTTACATGCAGTAGGCAGGAACTTAATATGTATGAGGGAGGGAATTTTGAACTACATTATATCATCACAAAAAAATCCTTTAACTAGAATGTACTACTGCATAATTATCACCAGACTTTCAGGGATCTAAGCTTTGGAGAGGTCTTTTCTCTTTACTATGATTGTTCCCTACTTCTCCTTCCAAAATATTATTTTCTTCAATTTTAAGACAGTAACAGATGGTCTGAAAGGAAACAGTCTCTGAGTTTGAAGATCTTTACAAAGGATAATTTGTGAGTGGGATGACTTAAGACAGAATCAGCTGGGGTCCACAGAAGATGCCTATCTCAGAGGGTTTCTGCAAAGACTGTGGAGTAAATGAGATATGTGTATCGTGCTTGGATGACAGCCTGGCAGAGAAAACATGCAAATGTTAGTTGCTATTGACATCATTATATTAAAGATTAATGTCAGCATATTAAGCTGCACATGCATTGCAGCATACAACCTGGCTCGTAAAATATATGTGGCATATCATTATTGGGGAACTGGAATCATACACATTAACTCATTTTACGCCCACAGTAGTAGCAAAGGATGACTGTATTATTAATTCTATTCTACAGAAGAGAAAATTGAGTCTTAAAGAAATCAAATAACTTGCCCAAATCCATAAGTGGAAAGATTAGAATAAAAAATATCTTTGATCTCTAAGTTATTTCACCCTATAGCATAGAACAATAAAACTCTAGAAATATTTCAGACATATGAATTAACTGAAATCTATTCCACTTTCTGAAGCTTTTAGCTGAAAATATATAAAATATAGCAAATCTGCCTACAGACTGTACAATCAGCTTTCACTTGTTCAAGAAAAAGGTCACTTACTTGTTCCCTATCTTGCCCTGCTTTTTTTCCTCCCTTTAGAATGGTTCTCAGTATTTTGGCATTTCCACTAAAGAAAGAAGGACCAGGGAAAAGGTCAGACTCTAAGGTCTTCTTTCTATACAACTTTTGACAATGGAAGTGAAATACTTTGTGGCTGGGAAAGCCTGGGACTTTCAAATGCAAGTAAATGTCTGCTTTATCTACCTGCGTCATTGTACTGTGACTTCCCCACCAATTCAGACATTTGACTGGGGCTCTCAGTCTGGCTTTCTGGCTACTAAGACAGCATACATCCTTACCTGATCTTTCAAAACTCATGATGTGATGTGAAGTTTCAGAAAAGCAGTAAAAGCCCTTACCTTCCACCAACTGCCTTTTTTTTTTTTTAAGCTGAAGCTCTATTCCATTATAAGACAAATCCTATACATTTCAAACTGTTCCACTCTAACGTTTTTCCTAAATAAAATAATCCTGAAACATGAATGACCCTTGTTCCAATTCCATGTTTTATAAAGAGTCATTCATTCAAGATATTTTCTATAAAAGCAGTAAAGTATATAATCCCTTCACTCACATAAATTCAGATTAGGAAAAATATGGGATTACAAGTGAGAAAATCAATTCAAACATGACAACATGACAAAATTTACCATTGCAGGGCTATGAGGATGACAGAAAATTTATGCTTGTGTATGCAAGAATGCCTGGCACCTAGTAGGTGGTCAATAAATAAATGATCAATGCCTCTGCTCCTCAGGATACGTACATTATGGTGCTTTAAACTGAGCCAGCAGAGGGCGCTCACAGTGCTGCAAGAATTGATCAGCCGTCTTCAGCTTTTTAATTCAAATGCCTCCTTAGTTTTTCCTTTTAAGTCCTAATACTTACTAAATCCATTAATACTAATCCATATAGTATTTGACTATATTAAACTATGTACTCTTTTCACACATCTAGTTACACCTGGTGGCAATGTTTCTAAAAAATAATGATGTTCATGAATTCTACCATAATAAAAATAATTTTGGGTAATGAAAAGTAAAATATCCAAGTTTTAGAGGTGATAAAGGACATAAAAGTATTAAACTTCTAGAACTCTTTTCTTCCAGCTAGCCTAGTGGCAAATAAGAGTCAAAAGAGCAAAACATCAAAGTTAGAAACCAAAGTTAGGTTTTTTTTTTTTTTTTTTTTTTTTTTAATGTGTTTAAATGTCATATTTTCATATTGTCTAAACAAAACCTGACAGTAGCCAATAATCATGCTCAATTTATGTGAGAAACAGTTTATATAATTGTAGGGCTGAAAAAGCCAGTTATTTCAGCTCTCTCTCTCTCTCTTTTTATCTTATTCTATTTAGAAAGAGTTCAAGAGGTAAATGTCCCCAGAGAGTAGTGCCAAGCTTTATGGTTGTAATTTTATAAATCTGGGCTGATCCTGAGTCATCATGAGGCCTCAGAACTCTATACAACTAGGTCACTTGTGGGTTTGATTTTAGGTTTGGGGTCTCTGCCAGGGACCTTGTTCTCAAACTTCTTCAAAATCCCACAGAAAATGTACACAAGTCTTTTTAATAACTAAAGTCAAAAATGTGCCCCAGCTGATATATTTTGTAAACATAATTTAAACAGGGAAAGTTACTCTCTAATTACTAATACTTATTGCATGCTTACTACATACCACAGTTTTAATACATGCAAAGACAGGTATTAACTCACTTTTCATAACATCCCTATGAAGTAGATTATCATCCCAATTTTGTGGATGAGGAAGCCAAAATAAGGGATGACTAAGCACTTGCCCAAGGTCACGCCACTTGTAAGTGGGGAAGGGAAAGGATTAAAACTCATACTATCAACCACCATCCGATGCTGCCAGACAATTAGTTGTTAGCACTTTTCCATTATTTTCAAATATGGACATTTTGAATAATCCTATACTATTCTGAAACAGCCTATTAAAAGAGCATATTTCAACCTCTAACATTAGAAAACAAGGAAAGAAAATTCTGAACCTCCATGGTTTTCAATTGATCTCTTGGATTTAAAAATTCATTTGAAAAAACATCACACTAATGTGTGGATGCCACTTTGTATATCTTTGAAACAAGAAAATACAAAAATGTAAACAGAAAATACTCCAGGGAAATCTGCTTGGTGGTCAGTATTAAAGTTCTATGCTTGCTTTTGGAATTCACAGGGTAGGATGGCTGAAAAGAAAAAAAAAGACAGCAACGAAAGAATTAAAGGAGGTCAGGAAGATAGGAAGGCTTAAAAATATAGTAGAGAAAAAACAGTGAGGAATGTATCATATTATCGCGACCAATGGAGGATCAGAATGAGATGAAGAGTTACAGATACCAAAGGACGTTTCTCTGGGCAGAGTTTAAAGGATAAAATAAGAGGTTATATTGACAATGACTGGCAGACAAAACGATAATAGTCTATTGACTTCTAGAAAACTTTCACAAGAAAACAGACTAGTATTGTGGTGAGGTAGACTTCAAAGGGATTCATAAACAGATGGTACACATTGACCAGCATTTTCTATACAGGGCATAATGTCAAAAGAACATTTCTAATCCACTGTACACAAGAAGTCCCATAAAAGGGGTTTTTAAAACTAAGTCTACAATCTTACTATTTTCTGAACATTTTTGTGAATTATAGTATTTTATGTAGTTTATATAAAAAAGATTTTCTATGATTTTTTAAAATTCTCAGAGGTAAACTGAGAACAAGCACACTGCATTACTGAGCCTAGACCTGTCACCTGTATGTCCACTTCCATATTCTAATTTGATGTTTCCAGCTAATCTTAAAATTAAAAATCCCTGCTTTTAAAGACAGTCATTTTCAAGCTCCTATTTCAGGAGTAGGTGTTACTGTTTGAACTACCTGATATGAGCCTTTGGAACCCAAAGCGGACTTAGATACTTTGGAGTAAGGCTGAAATGTGCAGCAAATCCCAGGGGATTTTGCCCAAATATAAAAAACATGAAAATTATTTCATGTTTATTGAGTCCTTACATGTGCTCTTCAGACACAGAACTGCGTCCACTACTCAGATTTCACTCCTCCAGGACGCCTTCTCCCATTCATTTCTTCTCATCACTGTGTGCCTGTCTATTGTCATGCTTATTACATTATCTCATAATTATCCATTTACCTGTCTCTCCCTTCATCTCAACTGAGTTATTCAAGGGCTTCAACCATGTCTTATTCAACTGTGTATATCCAATACATAAGTAATAAAATGTATTAATGAAGGAAGAACCCAGTTAAAAGTTATTGATGCTTGCTATCATCTCACTTCTCAACCCTCTGCAGTGGATTCACCATTAAAGCTTGTCTTACCAAGGTTACTAAGGAACTAATTCTCTCTATATCTAATGAGACCTCATAGTTTCTCACCCCGGTTGATGTCTTGGCAACTTTTACTACTGCCAACCACTCACCTCTTCTCAAAACAGTCTCTTCCTTTAATCAGATTAATGTCACATTGACCTGATTTTTCTTGCTACCTCCTTGGCTTCACCCTCTTGGTTTTTGTTTTGTTTTGTTTTTCCCAGTTTCTTTTCTTTTCCAGCGGTTCTCAAGCATGGATGAATACTGGAATCATCTGGGGACCTCTGGAAACTACTGGTGCCCTATAGACTTACCCCAGAGATTTTATTAGTTTGAGGTGGGCCACCAGAACTCTTAAAGCGCTGTATGAGAATTTAAGTTGCAGCCAGACTTGAGCAGCACTATTCTAGCCACTTCTCAAACTGTAGGAATCCTTAGAAATTTGCCATTGGCCATTTATCTACTTACCCCAGAGAGACGATAATCAAAGCCTTGGAGGTGAATGGGGTTATGTCAATTACTCTTACCTCTGGTTTGCTAGTACAGACCTCTCTACTGTCTACCACACCCATACATGGAACTGATCACTAGATATTTACTTCTATATCTCACAGGAATCTCAAGCCAATGAAACTCATCATTTTGCCAGAAAACTTGCTGGTCTTCCCTTTTTCAGTACATTGCACCATCAACCATGTCACAGCCCAAGCTAGAAACTTCAGTAACATCTTTGGAACCTTCTCACTCAACTCTTGCATTCAGTAATTACCAAGTGCTATCTTCTAAATATCCTCAGAATCTCCATGTTCCTCTCCATTGTTACTGCCAGTGTCCTTGTACAGACAATTGTCATCTGTAGTCTAAATTATAACAAAGTCTTCCTACACCTGTCTCACTGCCTTCAGTCTTGACCCAGTTACTCCAAAGCGTTCACCAACCTGCAACCAGAGAATATGTCAAACACACAAACCTGATCATGTCACGCCCCAGTTTTAAATATCCTAGGGTAAATTCACACTTAGAGTTGTATCAGAAGTAATCCCTGCCTGCCTTTCTAACCTACAGTTTAGTTCACACTCCATAGTGCAACTGTACACATTTTTTAGTTCTTCAAAAGCATCGTGCTCTCAAAGACTTCAGGGTCTTTATACACACAGTTTGCTCTTTCTGGCAAACTTTTCCATAGCCTCTTCTTCTGCCTAACTTCTGGTTATTTTTCAGTTCCCCTACTTGAACACCAATTCCTCAGGAATGCATCCCTTTATTGTCTTACCTAGATTAAATCTCACCATACTTTCCTATAATAACCTCTCTTATAAACTTTAAAGCCCTTGCGACAAGGAGTATGTTTCTTTTGCAGGCCCGGGTTCTGGCCCTTAGGCATTCCTCAATGAACAACGGAATGGATAAATCACCCATGTGTGCAATGGATTTCCACATCTGGCCCTAGAACCGTTGCCAAGGGCATCTATTTTCAAGTCATTGGGTATATCACTCAGTGACCAAGTAAACTTAGGGCAAAAACTAACGTGCATTTAGAAAGTGTCATCTCTCAAATTAGGTGGAAACCTCATCCTTTTGGAGATAAAGTTTGGGAAACTGCTGGAAATAAGGAAACTTCTTTCCAGTAACCTGATAGTTTATTAATGAAGCTCTCCGTCTTGATTTTCTACGTAATTGTATAACAGCCTTCGTTCAGGATGATTTTTCAAAATGACCAATCTGCAATCTCAGCTTCATAAGATACAATTTAAAGCACATTGCAAATGAAAAAATTAAAAGTTATCAAGAAAAAACATATTTGAAGTTTCAACAGTGAGATATTTGCTATTTAATGTTAAGCTAATAACTCCTATGAATCAAGTAGAAGTGAGGATTAGGTAATCATTAGTTTAACAATGCAATGCTAATTAAATTCTTTCAAATAGGTTATATAATATGAACCAGGAGGCTGGCTAAGGTAATAAAATTTCCAGAAAGAAATCTAAATATGGGTAATGGTGACTAACTTGAGATGGGTCTCTTCTGTAAGAAAGAGAGGCACAGGCAGGCAGCTTGAAGGCCCAGTAACTATAGAACACTTAGTCTGGAAAAGAAAGTAAAAGTTCTACTCATTTATGCATAAATACCAGGAAAGTATCTCCTAAAAAGTTAGTGTTATTTTACAGAGGGAACAAATGTTTCTCTACAGCAGTGCCGTCCAATAGAAATATAATACAAGTCCATTGGAAATTTTAAATTTTATAGTAGCCACATTAAAAAAAATAAAATTTTATTTAACCTGATATTTTATTTAGCCTAATAAATCCAAATTATGTAATCAATAATTTTAAAATGTTTGTTTCAATATATAATTAATATCATGAAAATTAATGAGCTGTCTTCTACTAAGTATTCAAAAGCCAGTATGTAATTTACATTACAGCTCTCTCACTGCTGACTAGCCACATTTTGTGTGTTCAAAGCCACTTATGGTTAGTGGATATTATACTGGATAGCGTAATTGTATAACTTTAGACTATTACCCAAATGAGAGTCAGTGTGTGTATAATGCTTTCAGTGGTAACTCCAAAGTAATGAAAGATCTGGAGTGTTTTTCGAATAACCAAATAAAGACCATCTTTTTAGTGTAATTTGATAATCATTTCTATGTTTTATTATGTTCTAATTATTTAAATATTGATAGTCCACAGATGGACTACGCTTAACTATATTAATTGAGTCATTATTTGTGACACCTTAATTTAAGAACCAGCTATGATTAAAGTTTCCTTTAAACAAGCCTGATGATGCAGAGTACCCGGGTGGAAGGTGGACCTGTGGAAATCACCTGGGTCTCCTCAGACATAGTCTTCATGAGCAAGTCTGGGCCCAGACCCTCCTGACAGAGACACGACTTTCCTCTGGTACAAAAGAAGTGAGAGAAGAGATGTCTCGGGGAGTCAGGGAGGTAGGAGGCGGCCAACAATATATATACAGGAAGAAAAGCACCTTGTGGTACTATCCAGGAAGAAAAGCACCTTGTACTCGCCTAACGTCTCTCACCCTGGGCATTCTAGATAAATGAGCAGGCTCATTTCTGCTTGTGGCACGAATATACCATGGTATGGGACAACTTGTCCACAGAGGGTAGGGTGGGGGAGATATGGACCTCCTCTTTTGAGGGGAGGGGTCTATCTGAATTAACCATTGATCTGAAATTCTACAGAGACTCAAAGACGAGTACATGTGGATATTTTTAATTGCATGGGAGATGGGCGCCATTTGAAGACCCTACACCTTCAGATTCTTGATAGCAAGTAAAGCTATTCCAAAGGAAAGAAGATACCTTACTGACATGGCAATCATAGATCAATCTTTAGTCATTATAACATTTTTTCCTTCAGCCAACGAAATATTTCTCATTGTGTGTCATTTCAACTTCTACCTTTTTTTTTTTTTTTTTTGAGACGGAGTCTCACTCTGTCGCCCAGGCTGGAGGGCAGTGGCACGATCTTGGCTCACTGCAAGCTCCGCCTCCCGGGTTCACGCCATTCTCCTGCCTCAGCCTCCCGAGTAGCTGGGACTACAGGCGCCCGCCACCTCGCCCGGCTAGTTTTTTGTATTTTTTTAGTAGAGACGGGGTTTCACTGTGTTAGCCAGGATGGTCTCGATCTCCTGACCTCGTGATCTGCACATCTAGGCTTCCCAAAGTGCTGGGATTACAGGCTTGAGCCACCGCGCCCGGCCTCAACTTCTACCTTTTAACGTATTACCTTTTAATTTTTAAACTTTTGGTTCAGTTTATTAATTGTCCCTATTAACCTCAACCTGCTTATTACAGGTAACATACAGATAATAGATTTAAGTAAACAATAAAGAAGAACCGCTATTTTTTGAATGTCTATTTATGTGTCAGTACTGAGCTAAGCATTTTCGCAACATTAGAGTCACCCACATTTGAAACAGGACAACTGAAGCTATTTTATACAGAAGATTCACACACACACACACGCATGCACACACACTTCTACAGAAGATGGCTTATCTATATTTACACATACTCTTGAAACTTCTTCATACAAAATAGTGCACAGCCCACAAACCTAATAATCCTAAAATATGTTTATTACCAACGTAATGTTTTCAGTGTTTTATTTCTAGACCGTAGCCTCAATCCCTATTTTATACCTTTAAGCTACCACTGAATTTATTCTGAATAGAAAGAGGCAGTTTCTTTACATGAAGAATAAAAGATATCTGTATTCTTTAGAACATCACATGAGAAATAACTTCAGTCAACTCTTCAGCAAATACTCAAGGCATTACTATCGCTGTTAATGTTTTAACTCATTGATTGACCAGGAATCTTGTCTTTTTTCCTTTCATCTCAGTAAGTACCCTGTAGATTGGTCAAAATTTTGAAAGTTAAAAATATCACTTTGGCTCATTTCTAATCAATTATCTTACCCATAAATCTGGTTAATAAACTTTCCCTCTACTTTTATTCATTCATCCATCCAAAAAAAAATCTTCATTTAATTCCTATTACATATCGATCATGTTTACATTTCTCTGAGAACAGTCAACCCCCATGCTACACATGCCCAATTTTTCCCTTCCATGGACAGGCATCATCTTAAATTTAATATATTATGTCATGATGTATCCAATTAAACACAGACATCCAGAAATAGATTCTGTGTCCATCCAGACAGGAAGTAGACACTAAATACCAGTAGTTATAATGTCATGGATCAGGAAACTATGACAGGACAACAGAAATAAAATTGCTCCCTCCTGAGACCTTGCCAAGATCCTCTGGCAGATTAAAGTTGTCAGCTCCACTCCCTAATTCTTCACCCACAACTCTCTCATGCAATGAAAATTATGCTTTGCAAAATCATTCCAAATGTATGGGTCTGTGAATGTTTTATACATTCCTACTGTGATTTCTGGTATTGAGGATGCTTAACAAGAGGCTAGGGCTTATTCTACATGCTACAGACAACTCGTGGACTTTTATAGGTGTTCGAAGTTAAAAGTAAACATTCCATTATGTTTATACTCTATTTGAATTCATTCGAAAGAAAGGAACCAGCTTCGCTGTTTGAAAAAGAGCAAAGACTACTATAAAATGCAAAAGAAGTTAAAGATCCAATAACCAATCCCAAAAGTCCCTTTACAGCAAAGAAATATAAAGTACCAATTTTATTCACCATTTACAGATGACCCACCAGCTCAGCAGGCAACATATTAAACCATTCACTTAATTTTATTTGCATTGAAGATGCATACATGGAAGAAAATGGCTTAGACTTTGGACCCATTCAGACCCTAGTGTGACTTTAGTTCCCACCTATCACTCACTAGCTCATAACTTTTAAAAAGGTATTTGCAACTCTGAGCCACAGTCCTCATACATAAACTAGGAACAATGTCAACCATGACCCAGGGTTGCTTTGAGGGGAAAAAATTAAGCAATATGTATAGCAGTAACATTTTGGAATAAGATAGGTCTTGTTATTTAATATTCGTTCCTCTTTCCCCACTTGTCTGTGTGCAAGAAACTTGTCTGAAACATGAAACTTCTCCCCTCTATCAGTACACATTTTTCAACTTGTCACAAATCTGAGACATTGAGAAATGACTGCAAAAAGATGGACCCATATAACATGAGAGTTTTGGATGATGGTTTTGAGAGTGGAAAATTATACTACATTAACAATGAAGATGCCAACTTTCCTTTTCTTTTACATTGCATATTCTAAGTAAAACTATCACTTTTTTTCTTTAGACCTTTAGGTTAAACGACGGGATATGGGATCAATTCCAATTGCTATTCCTGATATGCCCTTTAGCCTGTTCTTTAACAAGGTTGATAGGACAAAGATGGAAATAAAATTCTCAAGTCTTGGCTTAGCTGGATTCTATCCTTAATATGCTGAGACACGCTAAAATGTGCTTTACACACGGAGAGACGGGGGAGAGATGAAAAGAAAGTATCATAAGAAATTTCCCTCTACCATAGTTTTGGTCAGCGTACTGCAATCATTGCCATAAGGAGAAGGGAGAACGATATTAACAGAAAGGGAATCCCTTTTACATTAAGGAGGGAAGATGAGACGGAGTTGAAACTGAAAACTTTAAGCTCTTTAAACGAGAAGCAACAGGCGACTTGAATCTTTCCAGGACTTGCCCTATGGTGGGGTCCACATGGGGGGTCGGGAGGTCGCTAACTCCTGGTTCCACACCCAACTCACCCAGCTGGAGCTGTTCGCACGTCCGGCCGGGATTCTTCCCGATCCTGCATCTGTAAATCGCCCCGGGATTGATCACTGAAGCGTTGGCGAGCCAGTTGGCAGTGGGCGCACCCACCACGAGCCTAAAGAGACACGTGCACGTGCGCTCAGACGTGAGCTGTGCTGCCCACTGAGCTCCCTGTCGGAACAGATGTGCAGTCGGCAGCAGGGCAGCTTCCCCACCTCCTCTTCCGCCCACCACCCCCGACTCGAAGCTCCAAGGTCTTGCGCCAGAACGCACCCGGGGTGCTGCCACCCCAAGATAAGTTAGTTTCCCTGGCAGATCTCCAGCGAGCTGGCACTCGCAGCGTTTCCCTCCTGCCTCCTTGGGAGGGAGAAAAGTTTGAACCGGGCAGGGAATCCCTTGGGCGCCGTTCTCACGCCGCTCTGAGCTGCTGAGGGCTCATTGGTCCAACTCTACTCACCATCGGTTCGCCCCGTGGCTGTGCAGCACGACCGAGTAGCCGAACAGCGTGTTGGGGGGGCCCTGGTAAAGCAGCGCGCTCTCAGTGTCCACGTTGTAGGGGCGGCCGGTCGGGACCCCCAGGCACAGCAACAACATCACCGTCTCCCGGAGGGCGGCCCTTCGGGGACCAGGTTCGCGCCTCGCTTCCCAAGCCATGCGCTGTCGGTGGGGAACATTCAACACTAAACGGCCACTACCCCAAAGTTGCACGGGATGCGACGGTTGGCCAACGGGGAAGAACGCCCCAAGAGATGAGGCGCAGCGTGTCCGGCGCCGGCGGGCTACAGGAAAGGAAGGAGGGAGGGAAGAGGAGGGGAAGTCGGCCCACCGCGGGCGGAGCGATTCGGCTGGCCTGGGATGCCGCGCACTCGCCCGGCCCCACTCCCGGTTTCTGCTGCTCGCCGGGAGCTTCGGGTTCTCGCGCTGATTCTCCGGGTACGGGCCGCTGGGTGGGGTCCCGGGCGTGGTGCGGAGGCGCAGGGCCGGGCCCCGTCTCCCCTTACGCGCGGCTGCAGGGGGCGCTGGGGAGCCTCGGCTGCGCAGGACGCGCGTCTCGGCCCGACCTCCCAGCCCGCAGAGCGCGGGATGGCTCTGGGCTCAGTAAGAGCGGACCTAAATGGAGCACGGGCTTCCCCTTTTAACAGTAGTTGGGGCCTAGAAGCGGAGCTGTGTGGCCCCAAACCGCGTGCCCCTCGCTGTGACCGCCCAGTCTCTAGCAGGCAGCCCGGCGTGGCCCAAATGCCAGTCACAAACTCGGGGACTGGGACTGCGGCGGGGAGCCGTCCAGTTCTTTGGTTGAGAGTCAAGCACTGTCTTGTTTTTCAGGTGTAGGCAACCACTAGATAAATTATCAAGAGCCACAAATTAAAAACAAAACCCCAAAAAACTCGCCGAAGGCTCCTGGGGAACATTTTGGTGACAGAGACGTTATGGCTATTCTCTTCAAAACCCACACTGGGCACCCTTCTATGCCCACTTCCTTCCTCCCCACACTTCCTCTGCACCCCGGGCTGTGTGCCTGAGCAGGCGAGCAGCAGCCGCTCAGGTTGAATGGCAGGCGGTTATAGGCTGTGGCCGACCCCAACAGAGAGGTTGGGTTAAGGAAGCACTGTGACTTGATTCACTTTAACCGATTCTGATTGCTCCAGCTGGTTCTTGATTATCCCCTTTTCACGTACCCACTCAGTTGCCACGGGACACACCTGCTATTAGGGGTGTAAACTCCAGTGTGGGGTCAGGGTCCTAATGAGCCTCTGAAATGTGCCGGAGACCCATGACGCAACACACCTGAACTGGGTAGTGAGTTTCATTCTAATGCAATCCAGGTGTGCCCTGGATTTTTTTTTGTTTTTGTTTCGTTTTGTTTTGTTTTTTCCCTTCAGCAACCAGAGAGACAGTCATAGGTGATTATTAGACTGATATTTTCAGGAGATGAAGGTCTAGTTTTTTTATTGTTGCTATATGTAAAAAGAAAAGACAGAAAAAGTCTGCATCAAAGAGTGTGTCTGTGTGCTAAAACCCTGCTGGAATAACACATCTGACACTAACGACAGATACTTAATTAAAATGCTTATTCATTTATTCAGCACATTAATGGAGCAGGCACTTGGCTAGGACCACAGGATTCCACCAAGAGTAAGGCAGGACTGATACAAACTTTCAAAAAATGTTTGCTCCAATGTTAGATAGAAAATTTGTACTAACTAGAGAAAGTTCCAGGTGAGGACACCTAAAGAGAGATGTGAAGGACCAGGAATCTTGAATCAGGCTAAGAACGGAATGAGCAATAAGGAGGGCTCCAGCGGGGCCAGGTAGAAGAACTGAAAGAGCTTCCCTGGCTAGTGTATTTAGCCACCCTACACACAGATTGGTGTGATATGAGCCTGACTTAGAGAAGCAGGAATACATGGTGAACCTCATAAGCCAGGTTAGGAATTCTAAATCTATGTTGGGGCTGACAGGAAGTTGAGGAATTTGTCTGGGTCAGCTCTGGGTTTCAGAAGTGTGAACGCAAGACTGAACACAGAAAACCTAATTTTGGAAGCCCCTGCAACAATAAATAGAGGATAAGCCCAAGGGGAAGTATTTCTCTTTCTTGAAAGACTCTCCTCTCAGGGCACCACTTTATTGAACTTTTTTCTCCTCCCTTCCTATCTGGGCACTCTGAGTCTCCTCTGCTGGCTTCTTCCACCGTAATTGTTGAAAATCCCCAGGGCAGTTTTGGATTTGGGGACTGGGTGTGTGGTGATACCATTCACAGAGAAAAAAACACTGAGAAATGAAGTAATATGCATGTATGCAAGCATGTAGATGGGGGCATTGATGGGTTAAGTTTTAGCCATGTGGAGTTTGAGATATTTTTGGAATGACAGGATATTCTAGCCAAACCCAATGCAATTATTTTCACTCTGTCAACAGACAAAATATGAGGAATATTAACTTTCTCTTTACAGTAAAAAGTCGATATGGTGTGTGATAAATCTATTGTAAAAATGAAATGGCTTCCAGAAATGAAGGGCCTGTGGAGAATGGTTCTGATGTTTCTCTCTGCAGTAGTGCTGAGTGTGTTTCTTAGTAGATCTACATGCTGATTTTAACCCAGTTCCACAATTAGCTTACATTGTCGTTATTCTGAACTACGCAATCCTCCTTGTTTGCAGCTACAAAACCTCCAGTTGAGGCCAAGGACGTAGGTATATTGAAGCCATTCTGACACCCTCCAGAAACTGGCAAAGCCAGATCTTCTGATCTGAACCCCTACCAGTTTCTTTCCCTCCCTTCACCAAAGTCTTTTACAATGAAAGCCACTCAACACAATTTGTTTCATAGCGTAGTTTTGGTGACTAGCAGTCAATGGAGTGGTTGATAGGGCAGGACTTTTTTCCACAGTTATGGTTATAGCTATGATTCACTACCTTTCAAGAAATAGCCACCCTACATTATCTCACATGTTAGCTGAATTTCCTTCCTCCAAGGCTTAGAAAACAGCTCGCCTTTCCTAATGTTAGCAGGAATAAAGTGTGTTTCATGATGCTTTAAAATAAACTGAAGATACTGCTATCTCTCTAATCAGAAGGATGTTGAAGAAAGACTCATGCCTATCCCTAGCTCTCAACCCGACATAAATATTTGGGCACTCAATTACTAAGTGTCATTGAATGAATACTTATCAAGTGCCCACTATGTGCCAGAAAATGCATTATGGACTAAAATTATAGTAGACAAAATACAAGTGATCTCTAACCTTGTGTAGAAAGTCCTCCCCAGTAGCGAGGATTCTAATGTGGACTCACCCTATTTTTCAGTTGTTATCAAGAGTAAGCATTTCTCCTTCCAGAAAGACTCTCTTCTCATGATACCACCTTATTAAGCTTTTTCCTCCCTTTCTATCTGGCCACTCTGAGTTTCCTCTGATGTCTCCTTTCCCTCCACCATAAGTGCTGGAAATCCCCAGGGCTATATTCTGGACCCTCTTTCGTTCTCTTTCCATCTTCCCTCTTTAGGAGATCTAACCCATTTCCTATGTCTTTAAAAACAATCTAAATATTATAAGTCATTAACAGAAATGGTATACTTATTTCAATAGATGCTGAAACAGCATTTGATAAAATTCAACATTCCTTTATGATAAAAATTCTCACCAAAATGGATATAGAAGGAACATATTTCAAAATAATAAAGGCCATATATAACAAACCTACAGTCAACATCATACTGAACACAGAAAAAATGAAGGCCTTTCCTCCAAGGACTGAAACAGACAAGGATAACCCCTCTCACCACTGTTATTCTACATAGTACAGGAAGTCCTGGCCAGAGCTATCAGGCAAGAGGAAGAAAGGAAGGGTATCCAAATTGGAAAGGAAGAAGTCAAATTAGCTTTGTTTGCAGACTACATGATCTTATACCTAGAAAAATCTAAAGAGTCCACCTGAAAGCTGTTAGATCTGAATCAGTAAAGTTGCAGCATGCAAAATCAACATACAAAAATCAATAGCATTTATATATGCCAACAGTGAACAATCTGAGTAAAAATCAAGAAAGCAGTTCCTTTTACAATAGCTACAAAAATATACAATACCTAGGAATCAATTTAACTAAAAAAGTAAAATATCTATTCAAGGAAAACTATAAAACTCTGATAAAAGAAATTGAAGAGGACATAAAAACCCAGAAAGAGATTCCATGATGATGGATTGGAAGAACTAATATTGTTAAAATTACAGTACTACCTAAAGCAATTTACAGATTCAATGCAATTCCTATCAAAATACCAATGACATTCTTCACATAAATCGAAAAATTCCTAAAATTTGTAAGAAACCGCAAAAGACCCTGCACAGCCAAAGCAGTCCTGAGCAAAAAGAACAAAGCTGGAGGCATCACACTACCTAACTTCAAAATTTACTACAAAGCTATAGTACCAAAACAGCACAGTCCTGGCATAGAAATAGACAAATGGAACAGAATAGAGAATCCACATATAAATCCATGCACATACAACCAACTAATCTGTGACAAAGGTATAAAGAACATACAATGGGAAAAAAATAGTCTCGTCAATAAATGATGCTGGGAAAACTTAATAACTACATGCAAAAAAAAAAATTAGAACTTTCTCACCATACACAAAAACCAAATCAAAATGAATTATAGACCTGAAATTATGAAATTACTAGAAGAAGACATTGGGTAAATGCTCTAAGATATTGGTCTGGACAAAGATTTTTTTTGTGTAAGACCTAAAAAGCACAGGCAACCAGAACAGAAACAGACAAATGAGATTACATCAAGCTTAAAAGCTTCTGCACAGCAAAGAAAACATCAACAAAATGTAGAGAGAACCCATATAATGAGAGAAAACGTTTGCACACTCTCTATCTGACAAGGGATTAATAACCAGAATATATAAGGAGCTCAAACAACTCAATAGCAACAAAACAAAAACCCAACAAAGAATGTAACTTCAAAATTGGCAAAAGATCTCGATAGATATTTCTCAAAAGAAGACAAACAAATGGCCAACTGGGATGTGAAAACCTGTACAACATCACTAATCATCAGAAAAATGCAAATCAAAACTACAATGAGATATCATCTCACTACAGTTAAAATGGCTTATATAAAAAAGGCAAAAACAGATGCTGGTGACAAAGTGGTGTCAAAGGGGAACCCTCATACAGTGCTGCTGGAAATGTAAATTAGTACAGCCACTGTGGAGAACAGAATAGAGGTTCCTCAAAAAAGTAAAACTGGAACTATGATATGATCCAGCAATTCTTGTGGGTATATATCCAAAATAAAGGAAATCAATACATGGAAGAAATATCTCCACTCCCATGTTTATTGCAGCACTATTCACAATAGCCAAAATATGGAATCACCCTAAGTGCCCATCAATGAGTGAATGGATAAAGAAATATACATACATAATGGAATATAATTCAGCCATAAAAAAGAATTAAATCCTGTCATTTGCAGCAACATGGATGGAACTGGAGGCCATTATGTTAAGTGAACTAAGCCAAGCACAGAAGGACCAATATTGCATGCCCTCACTCATATATGGGAGCTTAAAAAGTGAATCTCATGAAGATAGAGAGTAGAATGGTAGTTACTAGAGGGCAGGAAAGGTAGGTGGAGGGTGATGAAGGGAAAAAATATATATAGTTATTACCACTGGACTTCACACTTAAAAATGGTAAAGATGATAACTTTTATATGTATAGTGTACTATAAAAAAAGTTTAAAAGGAAAAAATATATTCACAACTAATGTCAAGTAACTGTATTGGATGGTCAGTGGGGGATACAATTAAAATACGTGAAGAAACAATCCTCTTAAATGATCCGTGATTGTCTTTTTTTGGTGATAAATATCCTCATAGAAGACTACAATAGAAACAGTACATAGAAGGTACAATTTAAATTATATTCTCTTACTATATTTTACATACCCAATAATTGGCTTCTAAATCCTTGAGGAATCCTTGTTTTGCTTTTGCATAACATTCTTTTACTCAGTAGGTTAAAAAAAATCATTTAAAAATAAAGTTTGATTTTTTATATACATGTTGAAATATCTGTTAATCGGCTATTTCATGAGTTATTTAAATATACCCTCAATTGTTTGACATGAAAAAAGTAAATATCATGAGTCTCCAGTTTATGTCTCCATCCTGGACCTTTCTTCAGAGCTCCCGGTTCATTTGTTCTACTGCCTACCAGACATCTCCACTTGGATGTACAGTGGGCATTGTGCATGTAACATACCTAAAACTGAGTTCTGGTTCCTTGACTTCTGATCTAAATCACTCTTCCACCCACTCTCTTTCTTTCCAGAACAACTGGGCACTCTATCTGACCAGTTGTTCAAGCCAGAAATTTGGAAAGTAATACCTCCCTCTAACTTCAACAAACAATCCATCAATCACAAGGTCCTATCAATTTGACCTCTAAAATGTGTCTCAAGCCCATCTTATGTTAATCTTCTTTTGCACAGCTACTACCATTTCTCAAGATAATTTCATGTGGGCTACTTAATAATCTGCTAGGTGGTCTCCCTTTTTCATTGCCCCACCTCATCAAATTTCTGCACAGAAGCCAGCGTGAACTTTCAAGATTCTAAATGAATCAGGCAACTAATTCCTTGCTTAAATCCTTTAAACAGTTTTCCATCGCTTTCTTATAGTACAAACCACACTCAACATGGCCTAAAAGGACCCTATGATCTGGCCTCTGACTACAGCACCAGCCTTGGCATTGGCCACTCCTCCTGGATCACTTGGCTTTTGTCGTATCAGCCTTTCTTAATTTCCTTCAGTGCATCAAGGTTTTTCATCCTCAAGGTCTTTACCATATTATTACCTCTTCTTGGACACATAGCCTTTGACTTTTCACATGATTCCTCTTTCTCTTTCTTCCATCTCAGCTTAAAGATCTCCTCACAGAGGACTTTCTGCCCATCCAATTTAAAATAGGTCACCATAACATTCTCTGCCAGACAATCCTGTTCATTATCTCCAGAACTCTTTAATTTATAATCATATATTTTTTCATTATATCTTTCTCACTAGAATTTGAGAGTAGAAAACAGCTTTGTTTTGCTCCTGTTGTTTACCACCATGTCTCTAGCACTTAATATGCTACCTGGCAAGTAGCAGGTGCTCTGTATTTTTTAAGTGGCCCTTACATGATTTTGGCTTTTTACATCATTAATGTCATAAACTGGAAATTTATAGGTTTATGTTCATTACTACATGCAAAACAATATGCTAAGTCCTTTGACAAATGTGAAACTGTATAAAAAGTGAGTCCTAATCTCAGTTTATAATTTACAAAGGAAGATATGATATACCTTAGATAATATAATGTAGTCAAATTAAATATCATATACAATGAGGAGACAAGAGACAGTTGGTTACTGACAAAGAGTGTAGGCATAAAGGCAGTTTCAAGACCCAAACTTATGCAGACAGCAGGGCAGGGGAAATGAAAGAGCTCGTAAGGCATTGGGAAAAAACCTGATGTGTATTGTGTGGTGTAGGTACTAAGAGGAAGTAAAATATGACCAGCATTTTTAGCCCTGGTGACAGAGACACTGGTAATGCCATGAAAAACAAAACATAAAGCAACCAGATGGAAGAGTTGGAATGGGGAAGAACAGGGTGGGGTGGAGGGGTGCATGGTGTTGGGGGAGATGGAGAGTGTGTTTAGATAGTACTCGCTGGGTTCTAGAGATAAGTTTGAGGTATTGGTGGGACATTCATGTAGATACGTCTGGCAAGTAGTGTTTTTTGTTACACTTTTTAAAATTAGATTTTAAAAAATTACTAAGGTAAAGCATGTAAAACAATTAGAGATGCATTAAACATTTTGTACAATTTCTCTGCCGTTCCCTAATCTAACCTTCTAAGACACCCCTTTAAACTGTTACACCCAAGTGCTTGCCTGAAGGTCAGCTTTTAGGGGATCCATACTCAGTACTAAAGTTACCAACCAGAGACAAGAAGCTCAATTCTTCTATCCAGATACATACTATTAGACCACACTTCTTGATGCTTTTTTTTTCTTTTTTAAAGACAGTCTTGCTCTGTTGCCCAGGCCTGAGTTAAAGTGATTCTCTGAGTAGTTGGAACTACAGGTGTGTGTCATCACACCCAGCTAATTATTTGTATTTTTTTTTTTTTTTTTAAGTAGAGATGGGGTTTCACCATGTTGGCCAGACTGCTCTTGAACTGGCTTCAAGTGATCTACTTGCATTGGCATCCCAAAGTGCTGGGATTACAGGCGTGAGCCACCGCACTTGACCCTGATGCTTTAATATAGGTATCAATGACAAGGTTGCTTTAAACAAAACATGAATCAAAGGCTTCTCTTCAATTGTAAGACTTCTGAAACCTGCTGATAAAGTGTATGAGACATGGCTAAAGAATCCCTAATCCCTGAAAGACTGAGAGGCTGAGGCATCTATCCAAGGACTCTCATCCTCTACTGGTGGAGAGATCACCTCCCAACACTTGCAGATTGTACCTGTTTGCCAGCAAGCAAGCTCCCAGGTATGCTCAGACAGTTATGAGAGACAAAAACGTGGGAGCTGGGAAGCTGCCAATGTTATGAGATTGTCTTCCCAGTCGCAGGTGGGCTCGTGTGGCCCAAGGGGTAGGGCATCAACAGTGTCTGCTACAACTGTCAATCAGAACCTGGAGTGATTTGTTAGTATTGCTCAAACCTGGTTTTTATTTGCATAATTAAGTTTTCTCTTGTTGGATGAGGAAGATGAGTACATGGGGGCAAAGCACTTAATACAATGCTTAGCACATAATAAATAATGAGTAAATAGACCTTTTTCCTTCATCACTCTTTTCTTCCCTTTTAGCATCATCATCATGAATGTTATAATTTTTTTAGAAATGAACTACCTACACAAATAAACTATGTATAAAAATCTGAAATCAAGGCAATGACCTATATGTGGAAGATTATCTTAGTTAATAAAGCATTATTTATGTCTGTATTTGCTTATACTTATTCACTCATTCAACAAATTTATTGAATGCCGGTTACATGTTACTGAGAGATGCCATGCATACCACGGCAAAAAGCATTGAGATCATTATCTTGTTTAGATGGGCATGCCAAAAGGGCAACATGGTAATAAATAATAAATAAATATTTCCTTTATTTTCTTGTCACTTTTCAGTATATACTTGTCATTTTTTAATATATACAAGTAGATTTTTTTTTTCTACAGCGTAACTATCAATATGTCATTTTTCAACTCTGTCCTTAGGAGTATCCTAATAGTTCCTCCCTCTCCTCAACCCAAATAAATTAGAATTTCTCGCCTGGAGCTTCATGCCCTCCTTGTTTGGCCTTAAGCTCACTTTCTTTCTATCCACCCCAAACATAATCTATTTTACCTTCCCTCTCAGCATGTTCCCTTTACTTTGGTAAATTGACAGATCAAGCCAGTAGAGTGTCAAATGCCACACAAGATGGTGCATAACAGAGAACGGATGAGGAGGTTTCTTCTGGCTGGGATGTTCAGGGCAATTTTTCTGCAGTAGGAGGGTAATTTTGATAAATATTACTTTTTACCCTTCTTTTCACAACTCCGAAACTACTGCTACTTTTAAAACCAACTCTATTTCATGCTTCAATTCAAAAGAAGAAACAATTGCCCCTCTTGTTACAGTGTATAAAAGACTTGGTATAAAATCATTCTCCTCTCAGGGCACATAGTTATTATGTGACGACCTTTTATCTCATAAGTAATCTGACCTGGAAGATTGAATTTATACACTGGGACGATTTAACAACTGGTCCACACTGGCTCTCAAAGGTTCACAAGACACACAGTTTGCAGCATTGCTTTCCTTTATTATGAGGAGTTAGAATCTATTTTATGTAAAAGTGCTACACAGCAGTGTTTTGCCACAAGATTCTCACACACATGGCTTCATCTTGGTAAAATAGAGTTCCAGGCATTTTTGGAAAGGAATATGGTGAAAAAAAGTAGAATTATGCATAAAGTAAGATCACACAGCAAGCATATGTACATATGTCCAAGCACCCTGAAAACACAAAAGAAGCTAACGATATGTTCTTATTCATCAATAGCTGGCAATCTAACTGGAGAAAACTAGGAAACAATTTCAAACAACTTACAAAATATGTTGTGGATATAGCACAAATAATATAATAGTGGGATTTTCAGAGTAGCAAAACGTTGTATGGGCAACTAAAAGAAATTTAGTTAAATCTTAGTCTTTAAACTTAATCTTACTTTTTCTTTTTCTTTCTCTCTATTTCTTTCTTTCACCAGACCAAACTGGAGGGACATAAACATTAGTCCTTGTAGACTAGATAAAAGAGATAAGAGAACATGAAAGACTAAAATATCATCAGTAAATAGGAAGATAAAACAGTGAAATGAGGCTATACCGCTTTGTAAGAACAACAGTAGGAAATGAGAGAAATAATTTAATGCACTGAGGTTTCCTGAATGGTTTAGAACTCAGCAGAATTTGGGGGAAAATAATTATAATTTTCATTAGTAAAATATTGTGCATATTACTACAAATAAAAAATAATGTCAACTCTATCTTATGTCTGTGAATTGAAAGACCAGCAGAGAGCTTAGATGTGCTATTTTTGGTATACACTGGAAATCAGCTTTGTTTATAACAGTTGCACAGTATATTGGCCCAGTGAAGTAAATTTCCTCTGTTTACAGAAACTAGAATAACTATTTTGATTTTAAAACTGTATGTTGTTCATTTCTTTTTTTAAAAAAACTTGTTAGAATTGTGGATAAAAGTAAAAATTTTAAATTCAAATCGTTTTTTTTTACTTCTGTCTACAAGGTTGATAATACTAATTCAACACAATAATAATATAAAAATTTTACTTGTAGAATGTAAAAATATTGCTTATTCTTTTCATGGTTCACATAAAAATCTGCAGGCTTATTTAAAACCAGTTTTAGAAACTAAACAGGGATTTGAGAGACCTGAAGTTCCTAATAATGGAACTGCCCTTGTATTTTCACAACTTTCTTGTTATTAAAATGAAAGGGGTAAATCAGATTGTCACTAAAGTTATATTCATTTCCAAAATATTACTGTTTTTAGTTCTCATAGGCAGCACGAGAACCCTCATTATTTCAGAGAGAACCCTCTTCTTTCATGCAATAGGAATCAGAAAATCATACACAGATAGATGAACAGGTAAAGAGCATTCAATCAGTAGATATCTCTATTCAAGAAGGTGAGATGATGCAACAATAAGAAATATATGAATCATGAATAAACATCAACATCTATCTATCTGGCTATATATCAACATCTATAATCGACTGTCTATCTATATCATCTTCTTAGCATATTATGGCCTCGTTAAGTGTAAGCATATTAGGAAACTTAACTTTTCTTTCCAGAACTGTTGGATAACACTGTTTTCTAGTGTTTTGCAATTGCCTTTCCTAAAACTCCCTTTCCTTTGTACTCTTACATATGTAGCCTTCTGATAAATGATCATCATCATAATAAATTATACTTGTTTAGATCTTTGTAATTTATAAAATACATTTTCTCAAGTTGCACCAAAATAGATATAAGGTTATTAACAGTAAAGCTTGAGATCTAAGCAGCATTGTATGGTGCAATGAAATGATAGACAATGATATAAAATGCACATGTAAGGTTTCAGAAACAGGTGGAAACTAACCAAAACAGCAACAGGTCCATATGTTCCTGGGCAAAGGCTGTGAACAGAGCTGAAACTTCTATGACTTGTCTTTGGTATCTTAATGATACTGAGATTGGTGGGGGCCAGTGGCTCACACCTGTAATCTCAGCAACTCGCAAGGCTGTGACGGGAGGATTGCTTGAACCAAGGAGTTCAAGACAAGCCTGGGCAACATGGCAAAATGCTGTCTCTCCAAAAACTACAAAAATTAACCACCATGGTGGCCTGCTCCTGTAGTCCCAGCTACTCAGGAGGCTGAGGTAGGAGGATTGCTTCAGCCTTCAGCGAGCCATGATTGCACCTTTGTGCTCCAGCCTGGGTGACATATATATATATATATATATATGGAGGTTGCCCAGGGAACATGTTAACAAAAACATTTTAACAAGCAAGTGGCACAGTGTTTGTTCAAGGTCTGGTCAGCTATTCAAATTGACTATTTTTTTAAACTATTTTTTCCCCAATGTATAGAGAAAAGACATACATATCCTATTAGTATATAGAGAAGAGAAGCTCCGTATCTGAAGATGTCAGAAAAAGTCTACCCTGAGTAATCACCTCTGATTACTCCAAGAAATCTTGCCTTTAAATGTTGATAGCACCTATTTATGTAATTCCTAGCTTAGCTCAATTTAGATTGACAACTTGTTTTCCTTGTAAATTAAGAAAGTCTTAGAAATTCAAACTCTTGATCATTCTCTTTATTAAGACAGTTTTGAGAAGCCACTCCACCTCGCTCAGTGCTGTTCATGTGCATGAGTTAAATATTAGAAAATGGACCTGAAGGAATGAAATAAAGCAGAATGAATTTTGAGATCTATGTTCAGTTTTCATAATGAAACTTTTTATTTAAAATAATTATTGGACCATTGACCTTCCTATATTCAAGTATAAATATAAAAACAAATCTATTTCAAACTCTAGAATGATTATCAGGTTATTTACTCTTGAGACATAATTGCCCCTTCTACATTTCTGTCCATATTTATGAGTATTATACTAAAATTTAATAAGCTGATACTGTAAAGGCCCATGGTTTTAGCAATCTTATGTAATTCTTTAGGGCCAGCAGATGTGGACTAATAGCAGAGCTGTGGGCCCTGCAGTAGATAAAGCAAGGTCTGGGTGGAAATGATTCAAATCTAATCTTACCACTCTTTTACAACTGTAACTTCCACCAGCATCACGTTTTATTCAAACGTGGGTAAAGTTACTACATGGCTTTTGGCTGTTAAGTGATTTTGGAAGTGCTCATAAATCTTTATGAAATTCAATTCAGTTTTTAACAAGTAATAGTTTAGGGAATGGGCAAAAATGCTTTCATAGCTTCACTGAAAAAATTTTCATTGAATCAAATAAAATTTTAGTGGCTTGACTGAAATGAATCCTTGTTATGGGATGATGGCTGGTATTAACAGTAGATACTGCCAATGGGCATTTTTGTAACTTTGAGTCCCTTAGGTTTTTCGTAAAATAAAAACTACAAGAGCAGAATAAGGGATGGGGACAGGATTAAACCTTTCTCACTGTCCTCAGACTCACATTCTAAATCAGACTGTCAGTAGCATCAGACATTTTTTAATTCAGGAGAACTGTCCTTAAGAACAACAACAAAAGTTCAAGATTTTAGAACCTCTTTTGATAATCTTTCACAGACAGGAATTCCAAAGGGCTTTTGACTTCAACGCAGAGAAATTCCCTATTTTTCACTAGAGAACTCAGTTAAAAGAGACAGGAGGTGTACACAGGCTGAGAGTATTGTTTGAAGTGAGATGATAGTCTGACTTGTAAATAACATCAAAAGAGCTCCCGTATGGGGGTTGAATTGAAGAAAGAAACACTTAAGGGCAGCCTTCTTGTTCTTCTATATCCCTCTGATTTGTAACTCAGATGTCTGTTAACAGATTAAAATCTGTCCCCTTCTTCTTTTGCAACCTCCCTGACCACGTGTCAGTGTCAGTATACTTAGAACTCGAATCTGCTTCTTTCAGGTTCCCCCCATCCCAACGAGAATGACTCTGATATTATCCCTTTAGTCTATACTGTAAATGCTGTTCAGTCTACCAGAGGCTTTTGATTTAAAACTGGCTTTGTCCTCATGGACAAATCTTAGGCATCATCATGTAAAGTATATACAAGTTTGCTGTTTTCTTCAAATGCATTCTATGCCTACTCATTCTTTCTCTGTGAATATTTAGTGGCGCCTACCCTATGCCAGGTATGGCTGGTGCTATAAATACAAACATAAATAAGGCAGGATCCCACATTCAAGGAAATTACTGTATGTTCAAATGAGATTGATGTAAACCAAATAAATAAAATACTACACTTTTTAAAGTGCAATATTGTGTTTGGGAACAAAGAAAGGAATGGCCAATCCTGAGGGTCAGGTAAAGCTTTATCAGAGGGGGACACCTAAATTGAATCTCTCCGTTTGAGTAGGTGCTTACGAGGGAGATAAGGTGGAGCACTAAGACAGTGTGAAATCAGGAAACTTTATGCACCTATCATAGAACAGGTAGCGGTGGGAACAGACAGAATAGGTAGGCAAAGTTTAGATTATGTCAAGCTTATATGCCATGCTAAGAAGTATAGATTTTTAGTGAAGTCAGAAAAAACTACCTTATGCAGTAGAATAATATGCTTACATAGACTGAAGTGATGGGAAATTAACAGACAGCCTAGTTAAATGACTGATGTATTAGTATAGGAGAAATATGCCAAGAGCCCTAACTAAATGTCTTAAATGGCTAAAGAGAAAGAGATGGGGTGAGGGCAAGGGAGAACTTAAGCATGGTGTCCACAGTTTTGGGTGACTGGGTAATGCCATTCAGTGTGATAAGGTGTAAAGGAGAGGAACAGGTCTCAACGGGAGGATAATTAGGGTGGAGTTGATTAGGGTGTTGAGCTTGAATTTTCTGAGACATGCAAGTGAATGTGTTCCAGAGACAATTAATATATATAATTTGGGACTCAGAAGAGACGTATTTGCTAAAGATATTATCTTAGTAGCATTATTAACATAGAGGTGGAAGATGGAGAGATATGGAAGGAAAATAGAAAGGAGCTATGGAAAGAATTTTGGAGGATAATAAACTTTTGGATCCAGTAGAGGAAAAGCAAACATAATTAGATCTAAGAATCATTAGAGAGCTAGGAAAACCAGGGAAATGTTTCAGAAGACCAAAAGTATAGAGTTTTAAGACGAAAGTGGCCTACATGTGAATGTGACTTTTAGGTCACATACAATGGGGATTTAGCAATTAGAGGTTTGGGGAGGACACAAGGTTTGTAAGACTTAGAGTATCTGGAGGAAGATGAGTGAGAACAATGAGTCTCGAAACTGACCCTGGGGCTGCAGGTTTGCTCTATCCAAGAGGGAAGCCTGAGTGGCGGCCCTTTGAGGTCATCACAGGCTTATTCTCTGGACCAGCATGAAGACCAAAAATCAGTCTCTGGAAAGGAAGTCTGCTCCTTCTGAAAATCGGATTTACCACACAGCTGCTTATCTCATTTCCCTACTCACTCTTTTCTGCTGGCATAGGCCTCATCTTCTCTTTTTCTCCTATAACTACTAGATACCAAACCCTCCCACAAATCTCCATCTACCAGCTTTGGTGTTAATTTTTAATTTTCCTATCTCTTCTTAGGATGATACTAAGCGTGACAATGGACCATGGTAGCTTTACTACCCCAAATTCCAGCTACTTCAGTTTCTTCAAATTTAGGAGGGGAGGCGATAGGCATATGAATCATAGTGCTTAAAAACCTCACATGGAGAATGTAGCTATATTAAGGAGTGTTGGAAAAGGCAGGAGGCAACAGGAGCCAAGTTTTGGGCTCAGCAGGGAAATACTGAATGCAGCCGAAGACACAGTCTTACTTAGACATGACACACCAGACTCTATTCTCAGATGTTAAATCTTCTTGGTCTCACTGCCCCCATGGCACAGTGCTTGGGCTGAGAGGTCAGCATGTAATTATGTTGTTGCATTTCAGATAGGCAGATAGAGAAGGTCAGATCTTCTCTGAGAAGGTCAGAAGGTCTCGAAATTTTAAATGAGCTCATCCCACCCAGGTACTCTGGTGATATTTCTGAGAACAGGTTGAGTTTTAAATAAACTTAGAGATTTCGGAATCTAGGAGAATTTGAAGCATTTCCAAGGAACCAAATACTTTCAATAAAGTGGGAATCTTATTCTGGAGAATTTAGTGGCCACAGACTTGGCTGTTTTCATTTTTGCTAACTGATAAACTTGAAGCCAAGGCAGCTCTGATGTTAACTAGGGATATAAAGTGACTGTGAAACAGACAGACACACACACACGCTTTGTAAACTTGTGCTCTACTAAAGTGAGAGAAGATAGGTAAGTTGTGGAATTAATTTTCTATTCAACATTAGAATGTAAGATCTGCACAAAAGGTGTTACGTATGTTGCACTCTAAGCAGTATTTTCAGTCAGTTGTAGGTCATACATATTAAGTGGTTAAGCAGAAATTCCAGTGTCGAGTTCTTAGGAAAACTTGCTGATCACCCCCAGGTGGTGACAAAACAATCCCCAATGATAGCAAAACACCTGGAGAATGTCTTCTAAGACAGTGCATCTCAAATTTTAATGTGGGTGTGAATCATCTGGAGATCTTGTTCAAACGCAAATTCTGATTTAGTAGGTCTGGGTGAGGCCTGAGATTCTGCATTTCTACCATGTTCCCAGATTATCCCAAACTGCTAGGCTATGGATCACACTTTGGTAGTAAAGTTTTAAGAGAATATTCTTAGTTGAGTCTCATTACACAGTTATACCAGCCAAGTATAAAGTCTATTGTCAGAAATACCAGCAAAGAAAATCTGAACTGAGCAGCTAAGTGTAAATCAATATTTTTGGTCAATATCTTGTGGATAAAAAATGAAATTAGACTATGTAATGAAAATCTATTTTGACATTTAGTTAGAAGTCATATAAATCCTTTTTTATAGATGAGATAAAATTTTGTGGCATGCTATTTTTTTATGATCAGATTCAATGAATTGTAGTTAGAAATCTTGTCTCTCCCTGTCTGGATATTGTCATGGTAAAATTTCTATTGTAGTTACAGATATTTAACTTAAATTAAATGCCTTTTTTGAAATACCACCAAACGGAACTATGTGTAAAAAATACTTTTACCTGTTTTCTTTCTTTCTTCCTTCCTCCCTGTGTGTCTGCCTTTCTGCCTCTGGAGGAGAAGGAAGAGAAGGGGGAGGATAGCAGCTTCCCTAACAACTCAAGTTTTTAATGATTTTAATTAATAATGGAAAGGGAAAAATACAAGGAGCAATTTTCTAGCTATATCTTTACAGGAACTTTGATATAAACAAGCCTTCTAATTCTTGAGAATTAATAACATTTTGGAGAATCCAAATCTTAACATCAAGCATTAATTTTGGTAAATTCTCCCAAGTAGTTGATTTTTTTCGTCAAGAAAGATTGTAACACTTAAATGTTTAGATGTTTACAGCCTGCTGTGGGCTTTCAAAGCACATCACTGATATACCATGATTTTGAGAAATACTATTTGATTCCGTAAAATTCACTCCTTTGTCCAGTAATGGTGTTTTCAAGAAGAGTGGTTCTGTGAACAAGATCATTATTTCCCAAATGAGAGTTCCATCATCACATAAAGTTTGAGAAAAATCTAGGTTCTCTTTTGTAGAGAACTAAAGCATATCATTATTTGACAAGTTATGAAAAAAATTTTTGCACTCTGTTTAATCACAAATTTATCTGTCCATAGATCATACTTTGGAAAATGTTTGCTTTTGTCACCCTTCTACCTATTCCCATATTAATCAAGTTTTTGGTTTAGGGAAGAACCAGGCAGAATGCCTTTCCTTTTACCATCAGTAAGGTGACATTCTTTGCAGAAATTTCCCCAGGTGACTATCTCTGAAGTCTTTTTGGACAAGGAGGATATTCTGAGCTCTGTGGGATGCCATGAAAGTGAATGGTCAACAAAGGGGAATGGGATGATCAGGACATAATTGGACCAATATTTTCTTGTTTATTTTAGATATGGGGGTACATATGCAGGTTTCTTACATGGGCATATTGCATAATGGTGAGGTTTGGGCTTCTAGAAAACCCATCACTCAAATAGTGAACATTGTATGTAATAGGTAAATTTTCAACTCTCGTCCCCTGCATCCTCCCCTATTTTGGAATCCTCAGTATTCATTATTTCCATCTTTATGTCCATGTGACCCATTGTTTAGCTCTTACTTATAAGGGAGGACATATGGTATTTGATTTTCTGTTTCGGAGTTATTTCACTTAAAATAATGACCCCCAGCTCCATCTATGTTGCTGTGAATGACATGATTTATTCTTTCTTATGGCTGCATAGTATTCCACAGTATGGGTGTGTGTGTGTGTGTGTGTGTGTGTGTGTGTATATATATATATAAAATTTTCTTTATCCAGTCAACTGTTGATGGACACTTAGGTTGATTCTATGACTTTGCTATTGTGAATAGTGCTGTGATGAACATGCCAGGGCAGGTATCTTTATAATAAAACTATTTCTTTTCCTTTGGGTAGGTAACCAATAGTGGGATTGCTGGGTCAAATGGTAGTTATATTTTTAGTTATTTGAGAACCTTTATGCTGATTTCCACAGTAGTTGAACTAATTTGCATTCCAACCAACAATGTATAAGCATTTCTTTTTCTCTTTGAAAACATTTTTAGAATTTTTTAAAAATGTTATTTTTTGACATTTTAATAATACCCATTCTGATCAGTATGAGATGGTGTCTCAGTGTGGTTTTAATTTGCATTTTTCTGATGATTAGTGATGTTGAGCACTTTTTCATGGTTTTGGATATTTGTATGCCTTCTTTTGAAAAGTGTCTGTACATGTCCATTGCCCACTTTTTAATTGGGTTATTTATTTTTTTCTTGTGGATTTGTTTAAGTTACATATTCTGGATTTTAGTTCTTTGTCAAAAAATATTTGTACAGTTTGCAAATATTTTCTCCTATTCTGTAGGTTGTCTGCTTACTCTGTTGATAGTTTCTTTTGCTGTGCAGAAGCTCTTTAGTTTTAATTAGGTTCCAGTTGTCAATTTTGTTTTGGTTGTGTTTGCTTTTGAGGTCTCATAAGTTATTTGCCATAGGTTATTTGCCTAAGCCCATGTCCAGAAGAGTATATCCAGGTTTTCTTCTAGGATTTTTATTTTTTGAGGTCTTACATTTAAGTATTTAATCCATATTGAGTTAATTTTTGTATAGGATGATAAGCAGGGGTCAAGTTTTATTCTTCTGCATGTGGTTAGCCAGTTTTCTCAGCACTATTTATTGAGTAGAGTGTCCTTTCCCTATCATTTGTGTTTGTTGCCTTTGTCAACGATAAGTGGATTGTAGCTATGTGGCTTTATTTCTGGATACTCTATTCTATTCCTCTGATCTGTATGTCTATTTTTGTATCAGTAACATACTGTTTTGGTTACTATAGTATAGTTTGAACTTGGGTAATGTGATGCCTCTGGCTTTGTTCTTTTTACTTAAGATTGCTTTGGCTATTTAGGCTCTTTTTGCTTCCATATGAATTTTATTTTTATTTATTTATTTATTATTATTATTTTTTTTTGAGACGGAGTCTCGCTGTGTCATCCAGGCTGGAGTGCAGTGGCGCGATCTCGGCTCACTGCAAGCTCCGCCTCCCGGGTTCACGCCATTCTCCCACCTCAGCCTCCGAGTAGCTGGGACTACAGGCGCCCGCCACCACCCTGGCTAGTTTTTTGTATTTTTAGTGGAGACGGGGTTTCACCATGTAAGCCAGGATGGTCTCGATCTCCTGACCTCGTGATCCACCCGCCTCGGCCTCCCAAAGTGCTGGGATTACAGGCTTGAGCCACCGTGCCCAGCCCCATATGAATTTTAGAATTACTTTTTCTAATTCTGTGAAAAATGAAATTGTTAATTTGATAGGGATTGGGTTGAATCTGTTGATTGCTTTAGAAAGTATAGTCATTTTAATAATAATAATAATTATCCATGAGCATGGGATGTTTTACCATTTGTTTGTCCAATTTCTTTCACAGTGTTTTGTAATTCTCCCTGTAGAGGTCTTTCACTTCCTTGGTTAAATGGAAGTGAAAGCCTTCCATTTATTGCTAGGTATTTTGATAGTTTTTTTTTTGGGGGGGGGGGACTATTACAAATGGGATTGCATTCTTAATTTGGTTCTTAGCTTGAGCATTGTTGGTGTATAGAAATGCAGGTGATTATGTGTGTTAATTTTGTCTCCTAAAACTTGACTGAAGTCATTTATCAGGCCTAGGAGTCTTGTGAAGGAATCTTTAGAATTTTCTAGATATAAAGATCACATCACCAGTCAATAAAGATTATTTGACTTCTTCTTTTCCAGTTTGAGTGCCTTTTATTTTTTTATCTTGCCTGATTGCTCTGGCTAGGACTTCCACTACTATGTTAAACAGGAGGGGTGAAAGTGAACATCTTTGTCTTGCTCTAATTCTTAGGAGAAATGCTTGAAATGTTGCCCCATTCAATATGTTGGCTGTGGATTTGTCACAGATGGCTCTGATTATTTTGAGGGATGCTCCTTTGATGTCTAGTTTATTGAGGCTTTTCATCATAAAGGGATGTTGAGTTTTATTGGAAGTATTTTCTGCATCTATTGAGATGATCAAATGATTTTGTTTTTAAGTCTATTTATGTAGTAAATCACATTGACTTGTATATGTTGAACCATCCTTACACACAAGTGGCTCAATCGTGACTCTTCACTTGGGACTGATGCATCATATAACATTGGAGCACTATTAACAAGAAATGGAAGCAGGGAGGGCTTCTGGGAAGGCAACTAACAGTGCCTAAAGGAAATTTTTAAGAAAAATGTATGCATTACTTTCACTGCTTTCATACTGGTTTAAGCCAAAATCTTTTCTCATTTTTGCAGAAGTTTTGGACTGATGCTTCCATTCTTATTCCCTCGCTATTAGTCCTCCAGATGGCTGCCAGGACAATCATTTAAAACCATAAATCAAGTCTGTTACTTCCCTGCTACAAACCCTCCAAGGGCTTTCCATTTCATTTAGTATAAACTCCATGCCCTTGGTCACGGCTAAAAAGTCCTGTGAACTTTTGCAACCTGTATTAGTCTTTTCTCACACTGCTAAAAAAGTGACAAGACATACCCAGGACTGGGTAATTTACCAAAAAAACCCAAAAGAGGCTTAATGGACTCACAGTTCCACATGGATGGGGAGTCCTCACAATCATGGCAGAAGGCAAATGAGGAGCAAAGTCACTTTTTACCGTGGTGGCCAGCAAGAGAGAACATGTGCAGGGGAACTCCCCTTTATAAAACCATCAGATCTTGTAAGACTTATTCACAATCATGAGAACAGCATGGTAAAGACTCCCCCCAAGCTCCTATGATTCAAATATCTCCCACTGCGTCCCTCCCATGACACTTGGGAGATACAATTCTAGATAAAATTCGGGTTGGGACACAGCCAAACCATATCACAACCTCATCTCATGCTTTGTTCACTTTATTCTAGTCTTGGCTCTTTGCTCTTCCTCCAGAATGCGAGATTATTTTTTTTAATCTCATACCATTGGCACTTTCTCTTTTTTTGCTTGAAAGTTTCTTTCTTTATGTTTTCACATGACTTTTTCCCCTATTCCTGTTCATGTATCACCTCCTTAGGGACAATGTTCCTGATCAGACTCTCTAAGACACTGCTTTATTTTTCTTATCTGCTTTCTTTTTGTCCTTTAATTACATACTTGTCTATATTCTGTCACTTCCACCAAAATATTGAAACATGAGTTGATCTTGTTTATCGCTGAATGTCAGCACTTACAACAGTCTTACATTGTAGACTAGCAAATATATGTGGATTACATGAATGAAATCTATAAAGTTAAAAGAGAAACTCAGAGCCAGTTAAAATAGAAGATGATGGGTTGTTTGTAAACAAAACGTACAGAGTAGTGGCACTAATGAAAACTCTGAATAGCAAAAATCTTATTGACATCTTTGATCTCATTTAGACCCAGAGATGGGGCTGAATTTACTGAATATTAACAAATCTAAAAAACTGCATTTGTAATGCAACAACAACAAAAAAATAAGTGGGACCTAATAAAACTAAAAAGCTTCTGCATAGCAAAAGAAATAATCAGCAGAGTAAACAGAAAACCCACAGAGTGGGAGAAAATATTCACAAACTATGCATCCTACAAAGGAATAATATGCAGAATCTACAATGAATTCAAACAAATCAGCAAGAAAAAATCAGATAATCCCATGAAAAAGTGGGCAAAGGACATGAATAGATAATTCTCAAAAGAAAGTATACAAACAGCCAACAAACATATGAAAAAATGCTCAACATCACTAATTACCAGGGAAAGGAAAATTAAAAGTACAATGAGATAACACCTTACTACTGCGTGAATGGCCATAATTAAAAAGTCAAAAACAATAGATTGTCATGGATGTGGTGAAAAGGGAACACTTTTACACTATTGGTGAGAATATAAACTAGTACAACCACTATGGAAAACAGTACAGAGATTCCTTAAAGAACTAAGAGAACTACCATTCGATCCAGTAATCCCACTAAATGTATCTACCCACGGGAAAAAGAAGTCATTATATGAAAAAGACACATGCACATGCATGTTTATAGCAGCACAATTCACAGTTTCAAAGATATGAAACCAACCTAAGTGCCTATCAGCCAACAAGTGGATAAAGAAAATTATATATATATACATATATACTATAGAATACTACTCATTCATAAAAAGGAATGAAATAATGTATTTTGCAGCAACTTGGATGGAGCTGGAGGCCATTTTTCTAAATAAAGTAACTCAGACAGGACTGGAAAACCAAGTATTGTATGTTCTCACTTATAAGTGGGAGCTAAGCTATGAGGATGCAAAGGCATAAGAATGATATAATGGACTTTAAGGACTTGGCATGTGGAGTGCAATAACTGTGAGTTGGGTGAGGGATAAAAGGCTACCTATGGGGTATAGTGTACACTGCTCGAGTGATGGAAGGGCCAAAATCTCAGAAATTACCACTAAAAAATTCCGTATAACCAAAAACCACCTGTACCTCAAAAGTCATTAAAATAAAAACAAAAAATATTAAAGAAAAATAAAATTAGTAGCTTCAGGTGATAATATGCATTTGCAATGCTTGGTTTGAAAGTTCTGTCTTAATAATCCTATTTGGAGACCCATCTGAGCCCTCTGCTGACACCTTTGGCATCTGCAACTCTACCACATTAGATATTGGAATTAGAGACTTTTTTTTACCAATATAAGGGAGAGCTACCTGTAAAGATTTAAGAAAAAAGTACTGATTCTTAGAGGAAGTCATAGATTGAAATGAACATTTTAAATTAGACAGGATCTAAGGTATCTTCCAACCATTGGGTTTTAAGTTCCAGTTTTCCACTTATCCGAAAACTGATCTTTCCTTAGATTAAATTCTATTTAAAGTAAACTTCTTAGAAAACATCTTCTAAGACATTAAAAATTAAGTCTAGATTATTCATAAATTTAAGAGACAATTTTGTCTGGGTTGGACATTGTTTTACACGTAAAGGACTCAAACTAATTTTTTTATATGCAAGAATATTTTGAGTATAGATGATATCATCAGACTTTAACACTCAACTTAATTTCTGTTACGTTTTTAAAGCTTATTGCCTGTCTATCATACCTTGTCTGTTATTCTATATGTTAAATTCAAGTAGCAAGATTTATAATAGAAGTCAGATTTTAAAAATCTGGAACCAATTAAAGACATTCACTTTTAACATGGCCTTAGTCCCAGAAGTTTTATATTAGCAATGTAAAGCATTCCACGCTAATAGAAAAATTGGATTAATATTAATATGAGAGGTTATTTTTCAAAAGGCTTTAGAGTTATGTCAATGACCTAATGATAAATGTTCCAGTAAAATTTGCACCTTTAAGAATTCTTTATACATTGTCACTGCATCTTGTACATGTCACAGTCTCCATTTGGACAATAGACAGAGAACTGTTCTGTTAAACAGGGCTAAGAAGTAGCTGTAGCAGGGACTGCTGGCTGTTCACCAAAGTTCATTCTCTTCTTCTGCTCTAGTAATATGGTTGGGCTAAAGATGTCACCACAAAACCAGGAACTACATTTTCTAGCACTGTCACCCCTCATCAATCCTTTCAGAAAAGCATGACTGCTTGACTTCATTTTCACCATTGGAAAATAAATGGAAGTGATGTGTACCTCTTCCAGGCCTAGTGTCAGAGGCACTCAAACTAGAGCGACTTCATCTTAAATAGGGGCTGGGTAAAATAAGGCTGAGACCTACTGGGCTGCATTCCCAGGAGGTTAGGCATTGTTAGCCACAGGATGAGACAGGAGGTCAGCACAAGATACGGGTCACAAAGATTGCAAGAAAGAAGCCAGCCAAAACCTATCAAAACCAAGATGGTGATAAAAGGGACCTCTAGTAGTCCTCACTGCTCATTGCATGCTAATTATAATGCATGAGCATGCTAAAAGATACTGCCACCAGTGCCATGACAATTTACAAAGCCATGGCAATGTCAGGAAGTTACCCTATATGGTCTAAAAGAGAAGAACCCTCAGTTCAGAGGAATTGCCCACTATTTCCTGGAAAACTCATGAATAATCCACTCCTTGTTTAGCATACAATCAAGAAATGACCGTCAAAATAGCGAACCAGCAGTCCTTGGGGCTGCTCGGCCTATGGAGGACCCATTCTTTTATTCCTTAACTTGCTTCAAAGTCGCTCTTGCACAAGTTCCAAGAACCCTTTCTTGGGGTCTGGATCAGGACCCTTTTCTAGTAATGCTGGGATTTAAAACATTGGGATTATATTCGTTGATGCTCTTTCCTCTTTCCATAAACTGGAATAAATACTGTTTAAAGAAAACTTCCTTAGTAAACATCCCTCATGGGGTTAAGGGCAACAGTCCAGATGATAATGGAGAGACAAAATGGTAAGACCTGATCCCAGAATGACTGCGTGGACCACAGCAGGCTGCCTATTTGCTCTGGATTGACATGTAAGGAAGAAATAAAAGCCATTTTAAAACCCACTGCACTGTGAAGACTTACCGTAATAACATTATAACAATTTGGCCTTTTATGCTAAATAATACAGGGGCTAAAGCCATCCTGGGTGCCCTCCTACCCCACTTTCATGTTGTGCTCTCTTTTCATGGTAGCTCCTCATTCCCCAGAACCCTCAGGAAGCTACCTGCATGTGTGCTCTATTTTGGATTCTTTTCTTCATGATTTTGGCTTGCTTGACTTCTAAATCCTGAGTTTTGTTGCATTTAGTTTTAGCTGTTTGGCTCATTCAAAGGCATCTAATTAACTCAGTCAGTTTTTTAGAAGCTTATAGACCATTATGTCTGATTAAAGGCATTATTTTACCTCAGAGTTGTGACTTAATCCAAATGAATAGATTTTTTTTTTAATTGGCAGAAGTTCCAGCAGAAGTCCACAGATTATTCTAGTGTCTGTTCAATTATATTCTATAATGTTGGATTTTCCCTTCAGATTCTCAGGTGAGAGCAGAGCTCAGCTTCCCCTTCCAAGACAGATAAAGAACAAAAAAATGAGGCTGGGATCTTCCCATTTCTTTGTCACTATTTTGCTAGATGGCCAGAAGTAAGAGATTGTCCCAAATTTTAATCTGAAAAATGTAGGCTTAATTTATTATTTCAAACAGTCATGAACTAGACAAATATCAATTACTATCTACTATCTAACTTTAACTAATTTAACTAATGAGATTGCTTGATTCAACTTAGATTTCAGAAGTTTCCATTTACTTGTTTCAATGAATCAGAAGCTGAAAGTTTCTGAGTAATGCCTCACTCTTTCCAACTTAGTTGTCTTTTGACCCAAAAAGTGAAAGAATTTGTAGATGACACTGATCAAAGAATGTTCATGTTTTCTGGGCCACTTCTACTTATAAATCAGAGAATAACAGGTCCTCATTCTGCATCCCAGTTTTTATGACATACTTTCTAATACTTTCACATTGCTGGGTGCTACTTTTTCATGGCATGAAATAACTCATTGGATCATAGTCAACATATGAAAAAGTATGAATAGAATGGAATGGAATGGAATGGAATAGAATAGAATAGAATAGAATAGAATAGAATAGAATAGAATAGGATAAGAGTGCTTCAACTATAATTCCAGTAAGTACTATTTTGTGAAATTTTAGTTTCCATTGGAAATTTACTTTCCAACATTCTATAAATGTTAAGGTGAATGTGAATGTGTACTGGGTTGTGATGCAAAATGTATTAGTTACTATTAAAAGTAAAGTTTTAAAACTTTATTTTTAGTTTTAGCCCATCAGCTCATTTTAGAGACAGGATGACTCCTCTGTATGGATGCCTGCCTACCCAGGCTACTGCCTTAATGTCACTAAATGGAGTCTCTTAAATTAACCTTTAAAGTGCTACAGTGTCCTGTAATAATAAATGACACAAGTATGTATCAGGGAGTTAGGTCCAGTGCCATCCTTTTACAAAACTATTTAATTCTCTGTGCTTCTATAAAAATCAATCACCAAATCCCAACACTGTTCTAGTTTACATAAAATAACGCCTTTGTAAAGAAAAGTTTCCACAATATAAATTTGTCTATGGTCAATAACTTAATTTACACAGGGACTAAACACACAGTTCTATAATTTTAAGTTTCCTCAACCATTGACAATTTCATGCTGTACTCAGAGCACCACAGAGATCCTTTGTGGGAAAGCACCAATGTACAATTGCACAATGTACAATTTAACAGCTTATATGAGAAGCTATTTATTGCTATAAAAGGAATTTGCTCAGATTCATGCTCAAATCCATTTGTGGCTTCTGCTATAGATTATCTTTTGGGGGGTAGGAGGTCAGGAAACTTTTTTATTTTAAATGCAAAAAAGATGTATTTTACTTGGTGGAATGCACATATCTATAATTTGCATACTACATTTAGAATTTCAGATTTTATATATAGCATGCCTTATATTCCAGATGAAATTACTTAAAACTAGATGCATTCATTTAATTATTATACATATTAAAATGTAGAAAACATTCACCAACAACTCAAAAATATAAATCAAGGGAAAGGAGAAATTCTTGACTGATTGCCTTAGTTGGAAATACTGACACACTAGTTTATCTTATGAATGATCATATCTAGTAGCTTAACTAATAACCTGCCCCACTGTCTATTCTACAGTGAAGAGAAAATCTGAGCACAAACATGATTGAATGATGAACAGAGGAAAATAATTATGTTGTCCTGAAAAGTGGTTTAACTCTTTAACTGTAAAATATTCTGCTTTTCAGAAATCACCCTTCTGAGAATAATCAACAAACTCACTAATTTACCCAAAAGTACCACCATTAAAAATGAAAAAAGATAAAACATCAACACTTATGCCTTAAGAACATTTGGTTATAATAATTTTAGTTATTCTAAGATGATACTGTTAGTACTTGAACTGATAGCTCATTATTGTATATTTGAAAACTTTATGAAATGACTTTACCTTTTTCCTATGTAATATTATTGAAAAACAGTGTTGAAATAATCTATAGGCTTTACACAGTCACTAAAACTTCACCATCAAATAAATCACTTTGTGTTAAGATGCTCAGTATCTGTGAGCACAGAAGTGTCTGAAAATATGCAAAACTAAAAAGGGCCAAGAAAATTAAGTGTGTTTTTTGAGCTTCTCTGATAGAAAATTTATGATTATTTAAATTGGCCCTAGGGTGCTGTTTATCTTTCTGTATTATCTTTAGAGGGGAGGGAAAGGAAGAGAGAAGGGAAAGTAGCTTGTTAAGCAAATGAATAGTGCCCCCCACTACCTTAATGCTGGAGGAGGACTCTTTTCAAGCGCTTGAGAAGTGTGCAAACACTGTAATTGCCACATGAACAAAGGCCACTCTGCACAGCTCAGCTCACCCTTTGATATGGAAACTACAAATCTCCTCTTCTTTTCGTAAATCGGGATTTCCAGACAGTAACCCTTGAGTCCCACTGGTTTATACAACACTTTCCTCCTAATAAATTTAGATCACAGGTGGTTTTTAGTGCTTTGCTTTGTGCCTTAGCAATGTATCAAGGAGGTCTTAGGGTACTGGCCTCCCTACTTGGTAGATTCCACCTTCCTACCTGGCAGAAATTAGTGGGGGTTACACAGGTGGTATGGCAAAGGTATCTCCCAAAATGCTATTTTTTTTTTCTCTGAGAAAAAAAAAAATTCCTTAAGTTTGCCTTTAAACTTTGAAACATAATATTTGGAATAGTGTTTTCTTATTGTTTGTAAGATGTAAATGGAGGCAGTGGTATATCCATGAGCTATAAGGTTAGTTATACATAATCGTTTGTGGAAAATACGCTGTGGTCTCTTAAATAGATACACATAAAGTCAATTCACCCTCTCGAAAATATAATCCTCAATGATTTGACATTGGCCTGAGTTCCAAAGGCTCAAGAAACACCAATGACTAGCCTGAGAAAGAATTTGGCAAACAGAAATTTTCTATGGAAAAACTGGTCTCAGTGTTAACAGTAGAGATCCTGTCAGGAAAGGGTTGGGATGCTCAAAAAGGGTAATTGAAATAAATTTAATCAAGGTGTTACCACTACGGAACATATCCAAGTCACATGGCACCAAAGTATGTTAGCAGTGGCAAATCTGTATGAGCCTACAAGAACCTCAATTCTTGCTGCCTCAGAAGAAAGAGTTTGACCAAGGAGCATAAGGCAGAAGAAGAGTCAGGCAAATATTAGGGCAGGAGTTAAAGTTTATTAAAATGTTTAGAGCAGGAACGAAAGGAAGTAAAGTACACTTGGAAGAGGGTCAACTAGGTGACTTGAGAGATGCAAGTGAGTGATTTGACTTTTGACTTGGGGTTTAATAGATTGGCATGTTTCTTGGGGGGGCGCTGCATCCCTTTTACCCTGATTCTTCCCTTGGGTTGGGCTGTCTGCAGGTGCAGTGCCCTGCCAGCACTTGGGAGAGACCGAATGTGCAATGTGTTTACTGAAGTTGTACGCATGCTCCCTTGAGGCTTTCTTCCCTTACCAGTTGAGTGTTCCTGCCAGTTAAACTTCACCATTTTGCCTCTTAGTGCACATGCTTGAACTCATTCCCCTAACTCCTGAGATCTTATGGGGAAACTGCTGATCATGGGTTTCAGGTGTTTCTATCTGTCAGGCCTCTGAGCCCAAGCCTGTACATATACGTCCAGATGGCCTGAAGTAACTGAGGAATCACAAAAGAAATGAAAATGGCCGATTCCTGTCTTAACTGATGACATTACTTTGTGAAATTCCTTCTCCTGACTCAGAAGCTTCCCCACTGAGCACCTTGTGACCTCCACCCCTGCCAGCCAGAGAACAACCCCCTTTGACTGTAATTTTCCACTACCTACCCAAATCTTATAAAACGTCCCCACCCCTATCGCCCTTTGCTGACTCTTTTCAGACTCAGCCCGCCTGCACCCAGGTGAAATAAACAGCCTTGTTGCTCACACAAAGCCTGTTTGATGGTCTCTTCACACGGACGCGAGTGAAATTTGGTGTTGTGACTCGGATAGGGGGACCTCCCTTGTGAGATCAATCCCCTGTCCTCTTGCTCTTTGGTCCATGAGAAAGATCCACCTAAGACCTTGGGTACTCAGACCAACCAGCCCAAGGAACATCTCACCAATTTTAAATCAGGTAAGCGGCCTCTTTTTACTCTCTTCTCCAACCTCTCTCACTATCCCTCAACCTCTTTCTTCTTTAAATCTTGGCTCCATCCTTCCATCTCTCCCTTCTTGAAATTTCAATTCCTTTCCTTTTCTGGTAGGGGCAGAGGAGACGCGTTTTATCCGTGAAGCCAAAACTCCGGTGCCAGTCACAGACTCGGGAAGACAGTCTTCCCTTGGTGTTTAATCACGTGAGGATGCCTGCTTGATTATTCACCCATGTTTCAGAGGTGTCTGATTACGTGGGGACACCTGCCTTGGTCCTTCACCGGTAGCAGCAAGCACTGCTTTTCTGGGGGACAAGTACCCCCCACCTCTTCTCTCCATGTCTCCACCCCTTTTCTGCTTTTCTGGGGGATAAACACCCCCCCCACCCCTTCTCTCCTCGTCTCTACTCTCTCTTTCTCTGGGCTTGCCTCCTTCACTATGGGCAACCTTGCACCCTCCATTCCTCCCTTTTCTCCCTTCGCCTGTGTTCTCAAAAACTTAAAACCTCTTCAACTCACACCTGACCTAAAGCCTAAATGCCTTATTTTCTTCTGCAATGCCACTTGGCCCCAATACAAACTTGACCATGGCTCTAAATGGCCAGAAAACGGCACTTTCAATTTCTCCATCCTACAAGACCTAGATAATTTTTGTCGAAAAATGGGCAAATGGTCTGAGATGCCTTACATCCAGACATTTTTCACACTTCGTTCCCTCCCTAGTCTCTGTTCCCAATGTGATTCCTCACAAATCCTCTTTCTTTCCCTCCTGCCTGTCCCCTCAGTCCCAACCCCAAGCGTCGCTGAGTCTTTCCAATCTTCCTTTTCTACAGACCCATCGGACCTCTCTCCTCCTACCCAGGCTGCTCATTGCCAGGCCGAGCCAGGTCCCAATTCTTCCTCAGCCTCCACTCCTCCACCCTATAATCCTTCTATCACTTCCCCTCCTCACACCTGGTCCAGCTTACAGTTTGGTTCCGTGACTAGCTCTTTCCCACCTGCCCAACAATTTCCTCTTAGAGAGATGGCTGGAGCTGAAGGCATAGTCAGGGTACACATGCCTTTTTCTCTATCAGACCTCTCTGAGATCAGTCAGCGTTTAGGCTCTTTCTCATCAGACCCCACTACATATATACAGGAATTTCAATATCTAACTCTGTCCTACATTTTAACCTGGGGTGACTTAAATGTCATCCTAACTTCTACCCTCTCCCCAGGTGAATGGGAAAGAGTTTTTTTCTCTGACCCAATGTCATGCTGACAACTGCCGGCTCCATGAGCCAGACCTCCAGGAAGGCATTAGAGCAGTTCCCTGAGAGGATCCCCAGTGGAACTATCAGGCAGATTCCCTAGGTATAGCTAGGCGAGATTGCATGATTTCCTGCCCAGTTGAAGGGCTTAAAAAGGCAGCTTACAAAGCTGTTAATTATGACAAGCTTAAAGAAACTACCCAAGGTAAAGACAAAAACCCAGCCTAGTTCATGGCTCATTTGGCAGCAACCCTGAGACGCTTTACAGCCCTAGACCCTGAAGGGTCAGAAGGTCGTCTCATTCTAAATACGCATTTTATCACCCAGTGAGCTCCTGACATTAGAAAAAACTTCAAAAATTAGAATCTGACCCTCAAACTCCACAACAGGAATTAATCAACCTCGCCTTCAAGGTGTACAGTAATAGAGAGGAGGCAGCCAGACGGCAACGCATTTCTGAATTACAATTACTTGCCTCTGCTGTGAGATAAAACTCAGCCCCACCTCCAGCACACAAGAACTTCAAAATGCCTAAGTCGCACACGCCTAAACCGCAGCAGTCAAGCATTCCTGCAAGACTTCCTCCATCAGGATCTTGCTTCAAGTGCCAGAAATCTGGCCACTGGGCCAAAGAATGCCTGCAGCCCAGGATTCCTCCCAAGCCCTGTCCCATCTGTTCAGGGACCCACTGGAAATCAGACTGCCCAGCTCGCCTGGCAGCCACTTCCTAGAGCCCCTAAAGCTCTAGCCCAAGGCTCTCTGATTGACTCCCCAGATCTGCTCGGCTTAGCGACTGAAGACTGATGCTGCTTGATCGCCTCGGACGCCCCCTGGACCATCATGGATGCTGAGCTTCGGTTAACTCTCACAGTGGAGGGTAAGCCCATCCCCTGTTTAATCGATATGGAGGCTACCCACTCCACGTTACCTTCTTTTCAAGGGTCTGTTTTCCTTGCCCCCATAACTGTTGTGGGTATTGATGGCCAAGCTTCAAAACCCCTTAAAACTCCCCCACTCTGGTGCCAACTTGGACAACATTATTTTATGCACTCTTTTTCAGTTATCCCCACCTGCCCAGTTCCCTCATTAGGCCGAGGCATTTTAACCAAATTATCTGCTTCCCTGACTATTCCTGGACTACAGCCACATCTCACTGCCACCCTTCTTCCCAACCCAAAGCCTCCTTTGTGTCTTCCTCTCATATCCCCCAACCTTAACCCACAAGTATGGGACACCTCTACTCCCTCCCTGGCAACCAATCACATGCCCATTACTATCCTATTAAAACCTAATCACCCTTACCCCGCTCAACGCAGCATGCTTTAAAAGGACTAAAACCTGTTATCACTGGCCTGCTACAGCGTGGGCTTCTAAAACCTATAAACTCTCCTTACACTTCCCCCATTTTACCTGTCCAAGAACCGGACAAGTCTTACACATTAGTTCAGGATCTGCACCTTATCAACAAAATTGTTTTGCCTATCCACCCAGTAGTGCCCCACCTGTACACTCTTTTGTCCTCAATACCTTCCTCCACAACTCACCATTCCATTCTTGATCTTAAAGATGCTTTTTTCACTATTCCCCTGTACCCTTCATCCCAGCCTCTCTTTGCTTTTACCTGGACTGACCCTGACACCCATCAGTCCCAGCAGTTTATCTGGACTGTGCTGCCACAAGGCTTCAGGGACAGCCCTCATTACTTCAGCTAAGCTCTTTCTCATGATTTACTTTCTTTCCACCCCTCCGCTTCTCACCTTATTCAAGATATTGATGACCTTCTACTTTGTAGCCCCTCCTTTGAATCTTCTCAACAAGACACCCTCCTGGTCCTTCAACATTTATTCTCCAAAGGATATCAGGTATCCCTCCAAAACTCAAATTTCTTCTCCATCCATTACCTACCTTGGCATAATTCTTCATAAAATCACATGTGCTCTCCCTGCCAATCATGTCTGACTGATCTCTCAAACCCTAATACCTTCTATAAAACAACAACTCCTTTCCTTCCTAGGCATGGTTGGATACTTTTGCCTTTGGATACCTGGTTTTGCCATCCTAACAAAACCATTATATAAACTCACAAAAGAAAACCTAGTTGACCCCATAGATCCTAAATCCTTTCCCCACTCCTCTTTCCATTCCTTGAAGACAGCTTTAGAGACTGCCCCCACCCTAGCTCTCCCTGACTCATCCCAACCCTTTTCATTACACACAGCCGAAGTGCAGGGCTGTGCAGTTGGAATTCTTACACAAGGACTGGGACCGTGCCCTGTAGCCTTTTTGTGCAAACAACTTGACCTTACTGTTTTAGGCTGGCCATTATGTCTCCATGTAGTGGCTGCCACCACCCTAATCTTTTAGAGGCCCTCAAAATCACAAACTATGCTCAACTCACTCTCTATAGTTCTCATAACTTTGAAAATCTATTTTCTTCCTCTCACCTGATGTACATACTTTCTGCTCCCCGGCTCCTTCAGCTATATTCACTTTTCGTTGAGTCTCCCATAATTACCATTGTTCCTGGCCCAGACTTCAATATGGCCTCCCACATTATTCCTGATACCACACCTGACCGCCATGACTGTATCTCTCTGATCCACCTGTCATTCACTCCATTTCCCCATATTTCCTTCTTTCCTATTCCTCACCCTGAACACACTTGGTTTATTGATGGCAGTTCCACCAGGCCTAATCACCACTCAGCAGCAAAGACAGGCTATGCTATAGTATCTTCCACACCTATCATTGAGGCTACTGCTCTGTCTCCCTCTTCTACCTGTCAACAAGCCAAACTCATTGCCTTAACTCAAGCCCTCACTCTTGCAAAAGGTCTATGTGTCAATATTTATACTGACTCTAAATATGCCTTCCAGATCCTGCACCACCATGCTGTTATATGGGCAGAAATAAATTTCCTCAATATGCAAGGGTCCTCCATCATTAATGCCTCTTTAATAAAAACTCTTCTCAAAGCCGCTTTACTTCCAAAGGAAGCTGGAGTCATTCACTGCAAGGGCCATCAAAAGGCATCAGATCCCATCGCTCAGGACAAGGCTTATGCTGATAAGGTAGCTAAAAAAGCAGCTAGCGTTACAACTTCTATCCCTCATGGCAGTTTTTCTCCCTCTCATCTGGCCACTCCCACCTATTACCCCACTGAAACTTCCACCTATCAATCTCTTCCCACACAAGGCAAATGGTTCTTGGACCAAAGATCTCCTTCCAGCTTTACAGGCCTATTCTATTCTGTCGTCATTTCAAAACCTCTTCCATGTAGGTTACAAGCCTCTAGCCCATCTCTTAGAACTTCTCATTTCCTTTCCATTGTGGAAATCTATCCTCAAAGAAATCACTTCTCAGTGTTCCATCTGCTATTCTACTACTCCTCAGGGATTATTCAGGCCCCCTCTCTTCCCTACACATCAAGCTCAGGGATTTGCCCCTGCCCAGGACTGGCAAATTGACTTTACTCACATGCCCAGAGTCAGGAAACTAAACTACCTCTTGGTCTGGGTAGACACTTTCACTGGATGGGTAGAGGCCTTTCCTACAGGGTCTGAGAAGGCCACCACGGCCACTTTGTCCCTTCTGTCAGACATAATTCCTCGATTTGGCTTTCCCACCTCTAAACAGTCTGATAATGGACCAGCCTTTATTAGTCAAATCATTCCAGACACCAGCCCAACTTAAACTGCACCCCAAAAACTTGGATAGAGCCTAAAAACTTGCCAACCAAGCAAGTAGTTATGCTGAACCCCCTTGGGCCCTCTCTAATTGGATGTCCTGGGGACCCAATACTTAGTCCTTTAATACCTATTTTTCTCCTTCTTTTATTCTGACCTTGTATCTTCTGTTTAGTTTTTCAATTCATACAAAACTGTATCCAGGCCATCACTGATAACTCTATATGACAAATGTTTCTTCTAACAACCCCACAATATCACCCCTTAGCACAAAATCTTCCTTCAGCTTAATCTCTCCCACTCTAGGTTCCCACACCACCCCTAATCCCGCTCGAAGCAGCCCTGAGAAACATCACCCATTATCCCTCCATACCACCCCCCAAAACTTTTGCTGCCCCGACATTTTACCACTATTTCATTTTATTTTTCTTATTAATATAAGAAGACAGGAACGTCAGGCCTCTGAGCCCAAGCTTGCACGTATACATCCAGATGACCTGAAGTAACTGAGGAATCACAAAAGAAGTGAAAATGGCCAGTTCTTGCCCTAACTGATGACATTACCTTGTGAAATTCCTTCTCCTGGCTCAGAAGTTCCCCCACTAAGCACCTTGTGACCCTTACCCCTATCAGTCAGAGAAAAACCCCCTTTGACTGTAATTTTCCACTATCTACCCAAATCTTATAAAATGGCCCACCCCTTTGTCCCTTCACTGACTCTCTTTTCAGACTCAGCCCGCCTGCACCCAGGTGAAATAAACAGCCTTGCTGCTCACACAAAGCCTGTTTGGTGGTCTCTTCACATGGACACAAGTGAAACTATCTACTAGGAGACTGTCTCTTCCTGGTATTGGCTATGGCAAATTATTATTTTAGGGAGACAGCTTAACAACCACCTGGCCATCACTGGATGGTTGCCTCACATTCGTGAAGGGGTGTCTCTCTTGCCCTGTTCATGTCCAACTAACTACTGACTGTAACAAAAAGACTATTTAAAAGTGTGAGGTGAGGGTTATGCATAGCTAAAAAGGGATGGTAAAATACCAGGATCGCCACTAGACTTGAAAAGCAAGGTGAGGGAGCAGCTATTGGGTCCTAGAGAAAGCTGTAGATGTAGCCGATGGAGAGCTACCCCACAGGAGCCATGACAGTTGGGGAACCAAGCTACTGACAGCCTAGGATCTGCCATGAAATAAAATTTACAAATCACTTCCCCTGATACTCTTTAATCTCCTGTCAGGGACTCCCAATGACTACGGTCAACCAGAAGCAAGAGGGCAAGAATACGGTTAAGTAGCCTGTAGAAATTGGCCTCCTGACACCCAGAGCAGACTGAAGATGCATACAGGATGAATCTGGAAGGGCAAGACTCTTTGATACACTCAGATGTCCTAAAATTTGAGCTTGAGAGCTGTTTGTGAAAGAAAGCTCACTGAATGGAAGTTCATATACACCTGTGTCAATGTTGACAGTGTAGGTGGGATTGTGACTTCTTTTTGGTTTATTAATCAGCCCACTTCTTTAAGGAAGAAAGGCAGGGCACCACCATCCTGAATATATAGTATGTCTTTTAATTACTGAAAAATTATCTTTCTCATTCTTCTCTCTCCCACTCACTCACTTTCTCAGTGTATGATACAATTGCTGAGCAAATATGTCATGAAACAGGGCAATTGGCTAGCTGTCAGTCATAGACTGAGTCTCCTATAGATGTAAACATCAATTAAGTGGTTCTAAGGTCATACATCTTGTCATTTCCTTGACTAAACCCTTCTCACATGACCAGTGTGTGGGGAGTGGGGATGCGGAGGTATAGATGGGAACAGTGTAAAGAGGAAATTGATATTGATACCCTGAATTTACCAAGACAACATTATCTTTAAGTACTGAAAGAAGGAATTTACTATTAGTAAAGTAACATTATCCTTGATCACAGTTCTTGTTAGTATCTTGTTAACAGTTTTGTCTAGGGTATTCTACATTTGCATACAATTTCTCATTTAACACTTATAGCTACCTATTAGTGGATTGGCCACATTTTATTTGCTCCGGTGGATTGGCCACATTTTATTTGCTCCGGTTTTACAAATGAGGAAACTAAATTATATAGAGCTTAATGACACCCCCAACTCACATAACTAGTAAGCCATGGAGTCAGATTTAACTCAGGCTTTCTAATTCTAAATATATTTCTATTGTCACAGATAAACACAAGATATACTCTAATTATTAATACTTTTTATTTTGGTATTATCTTTTTTGACATTCAGATATAACTTCTGAGGCAAACATATTTAATAACAACAATGAACTTAATATCATTTAAAATAAAATGATTAAAAATGGCTAACAAGGAATTTTTCTATGTTATCAAACCCTATTAACATTAGAGAACAGTCAAAATCCAATTACTTGCAAGTGACATTTTTTCCCTTACAGGAAATTTATTTAAATAGTCTCAAAGTATAAGGCCGAATGTGCTGCAATCATATTTCAAGTTACAAAGGTTATTATTTGCTTGGAGCAAAAAAAAAAAATTCACAAGATATTAGTTAAATCATATTTTATATGACTTATTTAATAAAGAGAAAATGGATTAGCACAAATCATTTACTATAAAAGTGTTTTAAGATGATTTATACAAAAAATATAAAAATATTGTGAAAATTATTTCTGACAATATGAATGTTAGGAAAATCAACAAAAACAGAGCTTCACTAGTAAATCAAAATTAAACATAGTATGATACAAAATTCAAATTATTGCTGTTCTGCATATAGTACTTCTCATAGAATTATGACTTTGGAAGGTTTATAAAACTAGAACTTCATAAAACATCATTTAGGTAAGTAATATTCCAGTCCCATTTTTAAAAGGAGAAGCAGATGTGTCTGTGAGAATTGGAATAGCAATTTCATAACAAAGAAAATCCTCCTTTTGCTGACTTCTTATGCCAGATGTTTTCTCCTGCTTGCAATTCAAAGGATTTGTCATCTTAAAGATTGTTGTAATTTAGCCAAATAATTAAAAAAGGATCAGCATGCTTTATCTATCTCAAAATAATAGAAACTTCTGCATTTAGCCAATATAGTTTTTATATTTCTATTAGGCAATAGAGAATTATTTTCTAGCACAATGTGTCATTTGATTGGAAATCTGCTTGTATTTTTGGCCATGTTTACAACTTGTTTAAGATTGAGTATTACAGAGATTGATATATTTGATGTAACATTCCTAGAGATGTTTCTCCTCTACAAATTATGGTAAAGATAATTCCTTGAAATGTCTTAAAAAAAAAAATAATCCCATGCCGTAGATCAACAGTAGTAGAAATATTTATCCTCTGAGGGTCATTGTATCTGGAATTTCTTTCATCCAGCATGGCCCTAGTTATTCACACTCATCTCTGATCAAGACAAAGTTGCAACGGATCCATGGTATCTTTGTTTTGCTTTGAATATGACCAGAGTGATGTAAATACCATCACCAATTATCATTTACTAAATTCTGAATCTGCAGGGAATTCTGTAGAACTGCCATTTCCTACTAGGAGAGTAGAATCTTTGTTTTTAAGTCAATTTATTAAGGTAAAATTAGAATGGCATAAAATTGACTCATTTTAAGTTTATAATATGATGATTTCTATAAATTTAGAGTTGTGCGACCATCACCTCAATCTGATTCTAAAACAATTGCATCACTTCATAAAGAGAGACTCCTTGATTTTTAAATTTGTGAAACAACAGCAAATAAGTGACTCCTGTTTATGAAAACAATATAAAATACGATTATAAATACTCTAAAGTGAAGTTATTACTTAAATTGTGGATTTTGTAGTCAGAGTAATATCTAGAAATCTTTGTTATCATTGAGTTGACAAGCTTTTTGGGTAAAATGTAATTGCTGTAAGTATTTTATTCAATCATGGAGATGGCTGAAATTTTAACTGAATTCCTTGTATGTTGCAATGTTTTCCTAAAACAGGAAAAAAATTACAATTCATATCTCTACAAATAATTTTACAAGCTGATCTTTAATCGTTCTGAGAGATGAGAGTGTTTCTTTTTATAGAGCCGTGGGGCTTGGAATATATTTAGATCAATACACAAGGCAGAAAGGACAAGACCCAGTTGCTGAACTGAAACAACTGATTCCACTGGTAGTCTCTCTGTCAGCATCAAAACTAGAAATGCCACTCCTCAAGAAAAAGACCATCAATCCAAGCACCTTTCTAAAATTACTTAGTGGAGGCCTGAATCTTGTAAGAAAACTCACTTAGAGTTTCTGCATTTGCAAATAAAATTTCTTTTCTGTGTGTTTTTATTTGCTAGTGCTGCCCTAACAAAGTACCACAAACTGGGTGTTTTAAAACAATAGAAATTTATTCTCTCACAGATCTGGAAGCTAGTAATTTGGAATTAAAGTGTCAGCAAAGCTATGCTCCCTCTTTGGCTCTGGATAGATTTCCTTCTGCTTCCTCCTACTTTCTGGGGGCGGCTACAAATCCCTGGCGTTCCTTGGCTTGAAACTGCATCACTCCAAGTTCTGCCTTTGTTATCACATGGTATTTTCCCTGTGTGTCTATGGCATCATTTTAACCTGATTTCATCTGTAGAAATCTTTTTTTAAAAAAATAAGGATATATTCACAGATACTAGGGAATGGGATTTCAACATATGTTCTGGGGGAACACAATTTAACACACAATATCAGCCTTTAGGAATCATGAATCCCATGCACGTGCCTATGTTGCAAAAGTTAAAGACTTTCCAAAGAGCAATAAGTCCCTCTGAGGTCATATGTTCAGGTTGAAATGAGGTTCTAAGAGATCAGGTATATCTTCTCAGATCATGTAAGTCTTCCTGCAATTAGAACATCTAAAAAACAAAATGAGCTAAAAGTGAAATTTGCCTTTTTCTAGTCTTTCAATATCTGAAAATTTTGTGGAATATATTTACTGTTTATTGTTAATAAACATCCCTCATTTGTTATCTAGTCTTTCATACAAAATACACGTGCAAATGTTCTGAAGTGAAACCATGACTCATTTCTTTCTCCTTGTAACTTTGCTTTATAGATGTAGAAAGCAATTTCTTTTTGAAGTTCAATGTGGACTTGAAAGTACAGTTTCTACAGAAACAAATACTAGAGATCAGGTTAGATGAGTTGTACATATTTCAGGCACTTGGGCCTTATCTCTCATCCCATCAGTCAGAATCTTCCTCATTAGTCTTCTCTAGGCATTGTTTACAAGCTTTGTCTTACAGACTGATATTAATTTTATGATTGTGATAGGTAACAGGATGTTACATAGGGCTCTTGCTGTTTGGGTTTCTGCTAAGGCCCAAACAAGAGTTGGCAAGTATGTCCGCACCTTCAAAATGAAGTGCTAACCGAGTTCAACAGACTGGTACAAGAGGGAGACTTTGCTTCTATTATCAAACTACCCTTATAGCTTTTAGAGAAGTTAAGAAAGCTGAAGAGAGGAGAAAGAGTTTAAAGGAGGATTCTTAAAGGGGAGTGTCATTGGACTGTGATTCTCTCTGAGGAACAGAGGGTTGAAAGGTGTACCCTTGTTACCTCAAGTCAAGTGAGAGGGGCTTTGAGGAGGCCATGCACAGAGTTTCCTATGTATCTCCCATATGAACTACAGTCATGCCTGAGAGTCTCATGATGACAGGTGACTGGCTGTAGCAACCCATGGTGACAGAGGAGAGTTCTGCTCTTGGAAGTAACTGCATGGCCTACAGGGACTCAGATGAGGATTACATATGAGAACTATCTGGGGTTTTCTTGGGTTCTGTCCCAGAAGGCTGCTGGAGGGTTAAGGAGGCCTCAGCCAAAAGTCTAGCGGTGACTAGATAATCAGGGTGTCTAGGTAATCAGTGGCTGAGGGAGAAACAATGGAACCAGCAGAGAACTTGAGAAGTGCAGCTGAGATATCTCTAGAGATGAGGGATCTCAGAAGAGCCCAAGAAAATACCCTCAAGAGAAAGCGTCCCTGTAAACACTTGCCAAACCCAGAGAATTGAAGTCATGGACCTTTCAAGGGGGAGGAAAAACAATCAGTCCCACAAAACAGCTCTAAATGACTGTGAGGGAGAAACAAAAAAGCTGGTTTCTGATTTGTAAATATGTTTTATTTCCTTTTAAAAATACCTAAATATCCTTATGTGTAGGGAGGATTCTATTGTCAGGTGACAATTCATTTTTTATAATGAAGAGAGAGTCTATGGAGGCCATTTACCCACATGCTATGTCATATGTATCACGTACATGTACACAGACTCCCATCATTTAAAAATTAAAAAGGATTTCTCTGCATATTTTAAGCATTCTCTCAACTAATAAACATCAACTCAAGGCAGTGTGGCAAAAACTATTGCTGTAACTGGAAACCTGTGTTTCAGCAAGGTGGTGATTTACAATAGACACAGCAAAACTGTTGAATTTTTCTTGCCTGTTCTTCAACTGTGCCTCTCATTCAAGTGGGGACGTATGTACACATGATGTAGTTTATAACTCTCTGTCATCTGTCCACTACCATTACTAGTCTTTTCTAGGACTCAGAATTTAGGCAGCAGTTCACAAAAAGAACGTAGGTCCTAGGGCACTTCTTTTGGTGCCAGAACACATGTTTTGGGATCAGAAAATGATGCTCTATCTTACAAACCACGGGTACATTTTAGTCCTGCCCTATATTCTGTCTCTTAGTAGAACATTTCTACTTAAAAGTTATAACTTCATTGCAGTCTAATTCTCTTTATAATTTTACCTTCAAATAAATTCCCCTTTTCAACTTCCTTATTCTGGTAAATGACAGCACTGTTTTCCTGAATTACTATGAATAAAAATCATTGTCATTTTTTTACTTCTCCATCTACTGTGCATTTAATATCCAAGTTGTGCTCTCTACATTTTTCAAACAGCTCCCATAAATGTATCTTCTTTAGCAGTTTTAGAAAGTTTCAGTAGTTGCCTGAATTTGTTCAGTCTGCAAAGTTGTTTTCCCAGCCTCCAGGTTCTCTTCTCTTCTGGTTTATCTTGTGCATAGTAAACAAATTTCTCTTTCTGAAACACAACTTCTGTTTATCACTCTGTTGTTAAGGACTACTTTGTGGCTTCCACTGACCTCAGAATAAATGAAAAACTTCAGATGGAATTATAATACCATTAAGGCAGATGCAGCCTCTCTGAACCTCACCCATAATATACTTTAATCTTACTTCTGTAAAATGCCTTTGGGTGGGGGGGGGGCAGTTCCAAGATGGCCGAATAGGAACAGCTCTGGTCTACAGCTCCTAGCGTGAGTGAGGCAGAAGACGGGTGATTTCTGCATTTCCAACTGAGGCACCGGGTTCAACTCACTGGGGCGTGTTGGACTGTGGGTGCAGGACAGTGGGTGCAGCCCACTGAGTGAGAACCAAAGCAGGGCGAGGCATCACCTCACCCAGGAAGCGCAAGGTGTAAGGGAGTTCCCTTTCCTAGCCAAGGGAAGCCGTGACACACAGCACCCAGAAAATCGGGTCACTCTCACCCTAATACTGAGCTTTTCCAAGGGTCTTAGCAAACGGCACACCAGAAGATTATATCCTGTGCCTGGCTTGAAGGGTCCCACACGCACGGAGCCTCGCTCATTGCTAGCACAGTAGTCTGAGATCAAACTGCAAGATGGCAGTGAGGCTGGGGGAGGGGTGCCCACCATTGCTGAGGCTTGAGTAGGTAAACAAAGCGGCCAGGAAGCTTGAACTGGGTGGAACCCACCACAGCTCAAAGAGGCCTACCTGCCTCTGTAGACTCCACCCCTGGGGGCAGGGCATAGCCCAACAAAAGGCAGCAGAAACCTCTGCAGATTTAAATGTCCCTGTCTGACAGTTTTGAAGAGAGTAGTGGTTCTCCCAGCACAGAGTTTGAGATCTGAGAATGGACAGTCTGCCCCATCAAGTGGGTCCCTGGCCCCTGAGTAGCCTAACTGGGAGGCATCCCCCAGTAGGGACAGACTGACACCTCACACGGCTGGGTACCCCTCTGAGACGAAGCTTCCAGAGGAAAAATCAGGCAGCAACATTTGCTGCTCAGCAATATTCACTGTTCTGCAGCCTCTGCTGCTGATACTCAGGCAGACAGGGTCTGGGGTGGACCTCCAGCAATCCCCAACAGACCTGCAGCTGAGGGTCCTGACTGTTAGAAGGAAAACTAACAAACAGAAAGGACATCCACACCAAAACCCCATCAGTACGTCACCATCGTCAAAGACCAAAGGTAGATAAAACCACAAAGATGGGGAAAAAACAGAGCAGAAAAGCTGAAAATTCTAAAAATCAGAGTGCCACTCCCCCTGCAAAGGAACACAGCTCCTTGCCAACAATGGAAGAAACCTGGATAGAGAATGACTTCGATGAGTTGAGAGAAGAAGGCTTTAGATGATCAAACTTCTCCGAGCTAAAGGAGGAAGTTTGAAACCATCGCAAAGAAGCTAAAAACATTGAAAAAATATTAGACGAATGGCTAACTAGAATAACCAATGTAGAGAAGTCCTGAAAACCATGGCATGAGAACTACATGACAAATTCACAAGCTTCAGTAACTGATTCAATCAACTGGAAGAAAGGGTATCAGTGATTGAAGATCAAATGAATGAGATGAAGTGAGAAGAGAAGTTTAGAGAAAAAAGAGTAAAAAGAAATGAACATAAGCCTCCAAGAATAATGGGACTATGTGAAAAGACCAAATCTACGTCTGATTGGTGTACCTGAAAGTGACAGGGAGAATGGAACCAAGTAGGAAAACACTCTGCAGCATATTATCCAGGAGAACTTCCCCCAACCTAGCAAGGCAGGCCAACATTCAAATTCAGGAAATACAGATAACACCAAAAAGATACTCCTTGAGAAGAGCAACTCCAAGACACATAATTGTCAGATTCACCAAAGTCGAAATGAAGGAAAAAATGTTAAGGGCAGTCAGAGAGAAAGATCAGGTTACCCATAAAGGGAAGCCCATCGGAATAACAACGGACCTCTTGGCAGAAACTCTACAAGCAAGAAGAGAGTGGGGGCCAATATTCAACATTCTTAAAGAAAAGAATTTTCAACCCAGAATTTCATATCTAGCCAAACTAAGTTTCATAAGTGAAAGAGAAATAAAATCCTTTACAGACAAGCAAATGCTGAGAGATTTTGTCACTACCAGGCCTGCCCTATAAGAGCTCCTGAAGGAAGCACTAAACATGGAAAGGAACAACTGGTAACAGCCACTGCAAAAACATGCCAAAATGTAAAGACCATCAATGCTAGGAAGAAATTGCATCAACCAACAAGCAAAATAACCAGCTAACATCATAATGACAGGATCAAATTCACACATAACAATATTAACCTTAAATGTAAATGGGCTAAATGCTCCAATTAAAAGACACAGACTGGCAAATTGGATAAAGAGTCAAGACCCAGCAGTCTGCTGTATTCAGGAGACCCATCTCACATGCAGAGACACACATAGGTTCAAAATAAAGGGATGGAGGAAGATCTACCAAGCAAATGGAAAATAAAAAAAGGCAGGGGTTGCAATACTAGTCTCTGATAAAACAGACTTTAAACCAACAAAGATCAAAAGAGACAAAGAAGACCATTACATAATGGTAAAGGGATCAATTCAACAAGAAGAGCTAACTATCCTAAATATATATGCACCCAATACAGGAGCACCCAGATTCATAAAGCAAGTCCTTAGAGACTTACAAAGAGACTTAGACTCCCACACAATAATAATGGGAGACTTTAACACCCCACTGTCAACATTAGATAGATCAACAAGACAGAAAGTTAACAAGGATATCCAGGAATTGAACTCAGCTCTGCACCAAGCAGACCTAACAGACATCTACAGAAATCTCCACCCCAAATCAACAGAATATACATTCTTCTCAGCACCACCTCGCACTTATTCCAAATTGACCACATAGTTGGAAGTAAAGCACTCCTCAGCAAATGTAAAAGAACAGAACTTATAACAAACTGTCTGTCAGACCACAGTGCAATCAAACTAGAACTTGGGATTAAGGAACTCACTCAAAACCGCTCAACTACATGGAAACTGAACAAACTGCTCCTGAATGACTACTGGGTACATAATGAAATGAAGGCAGAAATAAGGATATTCTTCAAAACCAATGAGAACAAAGAAACAACAAACCAGAATCTCTGGGACACATATAAAGCAGTGTGTAGAGGGAAATTTATAGCACTAAATGCCCACAAGAGAAAGCAGGAAAGATCTAAAATTGACACCCTAACATCACAATTAAAAGAACTAGAGAAGCAAGAGCAAACATTTTCAAAAGCTAGAAGAAGGCAAGAAATAACTAAGATCAGAGCAGAACTGAAGGAGATAAAGACACAAAAAACCCTTCAAAAAATCAATGAATCCAGGAGCTGGTGTTTTGAAAAGGTCAACGAAATTGATAGACTGCTAGCAAGACTAATAAAGAAGAAAAGAGAGAAGAATCAAATAGATGCAATAAAAAATGATAAAGGGGATATCACCACCGACCCCACAGAAATACAAACTACCATCAGAGAATACTATAAACACCTCTATGCAAATAAACTAGAAAATCTAGAAGAAATGGATAAATTCCTGGACACATACACTCTTCCAAGACTAAACCAGGAAGAAGTTGAATCCCTGAATAGACCAAAAACAGGCTCTGACATGGAGGCAATAATTAATAGCCTACCAACCAAAAAAAGTCCAGGACCAGACAGATTCACAGCTGAATTCTACCAGAGATACAAGGAGGAGCTGGTACCATTCCTTCTGAAACTATTCCAATCAATAGAAAAAGAGGGAATCCTCCCTAACTCATTTTATAAAGCTAACATCATCCTGATATCAAAGCCTGGCAGAGACACAACAAGAAAAGATAATTTGAGACCGGTATCTCTGATGAACATCGATGCAAAAATCCTCAATAAAATACTGGCAAACCGAATCCAGCAGCACATCAAAAAGCTTATCCACCATGATCAAGTGAGCTTCATCCCTGGGATGCAAAGCTGGTTCAACATACACAAATCAATAAACGTAATCCAGCATATAAATAGAACCAAAGACAAAACCACATTATTATCTCAATAGATGCAGAAAAAGTTTTTGACAAAATTCAACAGCCCTTCGTGCTAAAAACTCTCAATAAATTTGGTATTAATGGAATGTATCTCAAAATCATAAGAGCTATTTATGATAAACCCACAGCCAATATCATACTGACTGGGCAAAAACTGGAAGCATTCCCTTTGAAAACTGGTACAAGACAGGGATGCCCTCTCTTACCACTCCTATTCAACATAGTCTTGGAAGTTCTGGCCAGAGCAATCAAGCAGGAGAAAGAAATAAAGGGTATTCAATCAGGAATAAAGGAAGTCAAATTGTCCCTGTTTGCATATTTAGAAAACTCAATCATCTCAGTCCAAAATCTCCTTAAACTGATAAGCAACTTCAGCAAAGTCTCAGGATACAAAATCATTGTGCAAGAATCACAAGCATTCTTATACATCAATAACAGACAAGCAGAGAGGCAAATCATGAGTTAACCCCCATTCACAATTGCTTCAAGGAGAATAAAATACCTAAGAATCCAACTTACAAGGGTTGTGAAAGACCTCTTCAAGGAGAACTACAAACCACTGCTCAGTGAAATAAAAGAGGACACAAACAAATGGAAGAACATTCCATGCTCATGGATAGGAAGAATCAATATTGTGACAATGGCCATACTGCCCAAGGTAATTTATAGATTCAATGCCATCCCCATTAAGCTACCAATGACTTTCTTCACAGAATTGGAAAAAACTGCTTTAAAGTTCATACAGAACCAAAAAAGAGCCCACATTGCCAAGACAATCTTAAGCCAAAAGAACAAAGCTGGAGGCATCATGCTACCTGACCTCAAACTATACTACAAGGCTACAGTAACCAAAACAGCATGGTATTGGTACCAAAACAGAGATATAGACCAATGGAACAGAACAGAGCCCTCAGAAATAATTCCACACATTTACAACCATCTGATCTTTGACAAATCTACAAAAACAAGAAATGGGGAAAGGATTCCCTATTTAATAAATGGTGCTTGGAAAACTGGCTAGCCATATGTAGAAAGCTGAAACTGGATCCCTTCCTTACACCTTATACAAACATTAATTCAAGATGGATTAGAGACTTAAATGTTAGACCTAAAACCATAAAAACCCTAGAAGAAAACCTAGGCAATACCATTCAGGACAGGCATGGGCAAGGACTTCATGTCTAAATCATCAAAAGCAATGGCAACAAAAGCCAAAATTGACAAACGGGACCTAATTAAACTAAAGAACTTCTGCACAGCCAAAGCAACTACCATCAGAGTGAACAGGCAACCTACAGAATGGGAGAAAATGTTTGCAATCTACTCATCTGACAAAGGGCTAATATCCAGAATCTACAAAGAAGTCAAACAAATTTACAAGAAAAAAACTAACAACCCCATCAAAAACTGGGCAAAGGATATGAACAGACACTTCACAAAAGAAGACATTTATGCAGCCAATAGACACATGAAAAAATGCTCATCATCATTGCTCATCAGAGAAATGCAAATCAAAACCACAATGAGATACTACCTCACACCAGTTAGAATGGCAATGATGAAAAAATCAGGAAACAACAGGTGCTAGAGAGGATGTGAAGAAATAGGAACACTTTTACACTGTTGGTGGAACTGTAAACTAGTTCAACCATTGTGGAAGACAGTGTGGAAATTCCTCAAGAATCTAGAACTAGAAATACTATTTCACCCAGCCATCCCATTACTGGGTATATACCCAAAGGATTATAAATCATGGTGCTATAAAGACACATGCACACATATGTTTATTGCGGCACTATTCACAATAGCAAAGACTTGGAACCAACCCAAATGTCCGTCAATGATAGACTGGATTAAAAAAGTGTGGCACATATACACCATGGAATACTATGCAGCCATAAAAAAGATGAGTTCATGTCCTTTGTAGGGACATAGATGAAGCTGGAAACCATCATTCTCAGCAAACTATCACAAGAACAGAAAACACCGCATGTTGTCACTCATGGGTGGGAATTGAACAATGAGAACACTTGGACACAGGGTGGGGAACAGCACACACTGGGGCCTGTCGTGGGGTGGGGGAAGGGGGAAGGGACAGCATTAGGAGATATATCTAATGTAAATGACGAGTTAATGGGTGCAGAACACCAACATGGCACATGTATACATATGTAACAAACCTGCACGTTGTGCACATGTACCCTAGAACATAAAGTATAATAAAAAAGTAAAAGAAAATAAAAACAATGCCTTTATAGTCTCAAAGGTAATGTCATTCATTTGTTAAAAAATGCTTACAGGCCAGGCGCGGTGGCCTACGCCTGTAATCCCATCACTTTGGGAGACCGAGACAGGTGGGTCACAAGGCCGGGAGATCGAGACCATCATGGCAAACACATTGAAACCCTGTCTCTACTAAAAATACAAAAAATTAGCCGGGTGTGGTGGCGGGCATCTGTAGTCGCAGCTACTTGGGAGGCTGAGGCAGGAGAATGGCATGAATCGGGAGGCAGAGCTTGCAGTGAGCCCAGATAGCACCACTGTACTCCAGCCTGGGCAACTGAGTGAGACTCTGTCTCACAGGGAAAAAAAAAAAAAAAGAATGCTTGCAACTCTGCTAGATGTGGGGATACAGCAGTGAAAATCAAAGACACAGTCCTTGAGCACACATCATCTGGAGTCCAGAGGGTCACGCAGACAAGTTAAACAAGTTTCATGTTGGGAAGTACCAAATGCAGTAGGATAGAAGAGGCATAAAATACCCTTGGGTCATCAGAGAAGGGTTCTCAAAGGTAGTGACACTCACATTGAGGCCTGAATGCAAAGCAGAACTTTCTGGTGAAGTGCAGTCAAGCAGTCTGCCAAGTAGAAGGAAAATAATGTATGAAGGTCTAGAGGTGAGACTGAAGATGGCTAGTTTACGTAATTGAAAGCAATTTTGCTTTATTAAAATGTAGTATATTGGTATTTAAGAAAGGAGACGATAAATCTTGCATGTTAGGATAAAAAACTGACTTTATCTTAGAAAAATGTGAAGCTATTGGGCCTTTTAAAGAAAGAAAAGAAGATGAGTAGATTTGTCATAGAAAGTATACTCTGGCTGGTGGTTGTAGCATGGGCCCAGAAAAGAACAAAGGACCAGGTAGGAGACTGCTTCTGGAACCCAGATGTGAATTTATAGTGGATTAGACTTGTGTAGAGACAGTGGAGATGAAGGGAAAACAGTGCTGTCATTTACCAGAATAAGGGATTTGGAAAGGGGAATGTATTTGAAAGAAAAATTATAAAGAGAATTAGAGGTTGCAATGAGTTTATAACTTTTAAGTAGTAGTGGAGTATCCCAGTGCTAATAACTGCAGGAAGCTATTTTCAGCTTTAGCCCAAAAGGGGTAAGCAGGTAGGAACTCTGACTTTAACTCCAGTAACACACAGCCTGAGGCATATCCAGAGTGGGGAAAATATATATTCCCACTCACTGTTCTCCCTCATTCCCTCCCTGTCACCTTATGCCAACGCTCGCCATTGTTCTAACTCCAACAGAAGATAGAATGCAGTAGAGTCATTGACGCCATCCATGTTAGTCAAATCCCTGGGTCATGGAGCCAGATGAAGAAGGAGGGCAAACGGAAGGTAACCTGCACAAACTTATTGTTAGCACTATTATGCACCTCTGGGTCTTTATCTTCCTTAAGCTCATAGTAGTGTTTAACAATTTTGGCCACTTCTTGAAACTTTCCTTTTGTGGCCTATGACCCTGCAATCTACCTGTCTTTTACCTCAGCCTCCTTTGCTGTATCTATCCCTTTATTTAAATGTTGATGCCCTCAGAGCTATGGCTCTTCAAAAGCTGTTTTTCTCTCACTGGCCCTCAGTAGGTCTCATCTATTCCTGTTGCTTCAGTCATCAGCAACAGCTTCATGATTTCCAAGACTATTTTGAACCCAGATATTTTGCCTGAGTTTCAGGCCCACTTCCTTGTCTATGTGCATGTTTACTAAGAAGTCTCATAGACACCTCAAGATCAACATATCAAAATTGAACTATCATATCTAACCTCAAATCCTTTCCATTTATATTTCCTACTTCAGTAAATGATAAAATCATTCTTACAACTACCCAAAATAGAAATTTTGGATTCATCCTTGACCTAACACATTCACTTGTGATTAGAATTTTTTTTTCTTTTCTTCTTCTTCTAAAAAAAAAAGAAAACTACATGTGCAGAACGTACAGGTTTGTTACATATGTCTATGTGTGCCATGGTGGTTTGCTGCACCTATTGACCTATCCTCTAACTTCCCTCCCCTCACCACCACCCCCCAACAGGCCCCAGTGTGTGATGTTCCCCTCTCTGTGTCTATGTGTTCTCAATGTTCAACTCCCACTTATGAGTGGGAACATGTGGTGTTTGGTTTTCTGTTCCTGTGTTAGTTTGCTGAGGATGATGGCATCCAGCTTCATCCATGTCCCTGCAAAAGACATGATCTCAGTCATTTTAATGGCTGCATAGTATTCCATGGTGTATATGTGCCACATTTTCTTTATCAAGTCTATAATTGATGGGCATTTGGGTTGGTTCTATGTCTTTTTTATTGTAAATAGTGCCGGAATAATAACACATACATGTGCACGTGTCTTTATAGTAGAATAATTTATATTCCTTTGGGTATATACTCAGTAATGGGATTGCTGAGTCAAATGGTATTTCTGGTTCTAGATCCATGAGGAATTGCAACACTGTCTTCCACAATGGTTGAACTAATTTACTTTCCCACCAACAGTGTAAAAGTATTCCTATTTCTCCACAGCCTTGCCAACATCTATTGTTCCCTGACTTTCTAATAATTGCCATTCTGACTGGTATGAGATAGTATCTCATTGTGGTTTTGATTTGCATTTCTCTGATGAAAAGTGATGTTGAGCTTTTTTTCATATGTTTCTTGGCCACGTCAATGTCTTTTTTTGAGAAGTGTTGTTCATATCCTTTGCCCACTTTTTGATGTAGTTGTCTTTTTCTTGTAAATATGTTTAAATTCCTTGTAAATTCTGGATATTAGCCCTTTGTCAGAATGGTAGATTGCAAAAATTTTCTCCCATTCTGTAGGTTGCCTGTTCATTCTGATGCTAGTTTCTTTTGCTGTGCAGAAATTCTTTAGTTTAATTAGATACCATTTGCCAATTTTGGCTTTTGTTGCAATTGCTTTTGGCATTCCTGTTATGAAGTCTTTGCCCATACCTGTGTCCTGAATAGTATTGCCTGGGTTTTCTTATAGGGTTTTTATGGTTTTGGGTTTTATATTTAAGTCTTTAATCCATCTTGAGTTACTTTTTGTATAAGGTGTAAGGAAGGGATCCAGTTTCAATTTTCTGCATATGACTAGCCAGTTTTCCCAACACCATTTACTGAATAGGAGATTCTTTCACCATTGCTTATTTTTGTCAGGTTTGCCAAGGATCAGATGGTTGTAGATATGTGGTGTTATTTCTGGGGTCTCTGTTCTGCTCTATTGGTCTATATGTCTGTTTTGATACAACTACCATGCTGTTTTGGTTACTATAGCCTTGTAGTATAGTTTGAAGTCAGGTAGCATGATGCCTCCAGCTTTGTTCATTTTGCTTAGGACTATCTTGGCTATACAGGGTCTTCTTGATTCCATATGAAATTTGAAATAGTTTTTTCTAATTCTGTGAAGAATGTCAATGGTAGTTTGATAGTAATAGCACTTGACTCTGTAAATTACTTTGGGTGGTATGGCAATTTTTATGATATTGAGTCTTCCTATCCATGAGAATGGAATGTTTATCCATTTGTGTTTGTGTCCTCTCTTATTTCTTTGAGCAGTGCTTTGCAGTTCTCCTTGAAGAAGTCCTTCACATCCTTTGTTAGCTTATTCCTAGGTATTTTACTCTCTGTAGTGATTATGAATGGGAGTTCATTCATGATTTGGCCCTCTGCTTGCCTATTGTTGGTGTAAAGGAATGCCTGTGATTTTTGTACATTGAGACTTTACTGAAGTTGCTTATCAGGTCAAGAGGTTTTTGAGTTGAGATGATGGGGTTTTCTAAATAGAAAATCATGTCATCTGCAAACAGAGACAACTTGACTTCCTCTCTTCTGATTTGAATACCCTTTATTTCTTTCTCTTGCCTGATTGCCCTGGCCAGAACTTCCATGATGTTGAATAGGAGTGGTGAGAGAGGGCATCCTTGTTTTGTACTGGTTTTCAAAGGGAATGCTTCCAGCTTTTGCCCATTCAATATGATATTGGCTGTGGGTTTGTCATAAATACCTCTTATTATTTTGAGATGTGTTCCATCAGTACCTAGTGCATTGAGAGTTTTTAACATGAAGGGATGTTGAATTTTATCAAAGGCCTTTTCTGCATCTATTAAGATAATAATGTGGTTTTTGTCATTGGTTCTCTTTATGTGATGGATTATGTTTATTGATTTGCATATGTTGAACCAGACTTGCATCCCTGGGATGAAGCCAACTTGATTGTGGTGGATAAGCTTTTTAATATGCTGCTGGATTCGGTTTGCCAGTATTTTATTGAAAATTTTCACATTGATGTTTATCAGGGATATTGGCCTGAGGTTTTCTTTTTTTGTTGTGTCTCTTCCTAGTTTTGGTATCAGGATGATGCTGGCTTCATAAAATGAGTTAGGGAGGAGTCCCTCCTTTTTCATTGTTCGGAACAGTTTCAGAAGGAATGGTATCAGTTCCTCTTTGTACTTCTGGTAGAATTCAGCTATGAATCTGTCTGGTCCTGGGCTTTTTTTGGTTGGTAGGCTATTAATTAATGCCTCAATTTCAGAGTTTGTTATTGGTCTATTCAGAGATTCAACTTCTTCCTGGTTTAGTCTTGGTAGGCTGTATGTGTCCAGGAATTTATCCATTTCTTCTAGATTTTCTAGTTTATTTGCATAGGGATGTTTATATTATTCTCTGATGGTAGTTTGTATTTCTGTGGTGTTGGTGGTGATATCTCCTTTATCATTTTTTTTTTTTTGCGCCTATTTGATTCTTCTCTCTCTTATTCATTAGTATCTATCTAGTGATCTATCTATTTTGTTAATTTTTTCAAAAAAAAAAAATAACTCCTGGATTCATTGACTTTTTGAAGGGTTTTTTGTGTCTCTTCAATTCTTCTCTGATCTTAGTTGTGTCTTGTCTTCTGCTAGCTTTTGGATTCGTTTACTCTTACATCTCTAGCTCTTTTAATTGTGATGATAGGGCGTCAATTTGAAATCTTTCTAGCTTTCTGATATAGACATTTGGTGCTATAAATTTCCCTCTTAACACTGCTTTAGCTATGTCTCAGAGATTTTGGTATATTTTATCCTTTTTCTCATTGGTTTCAAAGAACTTATTGATTTCTTCCTTAATTTCATTGTTTACCCAGGAGTCATTCAGGGGCAGGTTGTTCAATTTCCATGAAATTGTGTGAGTTCAAATGAGTTTCTTAATCCTGAGTTCTAATTTGATTGCTCTGTGGTCTGAGACATTGTTTGTTATGATTTCAGTTCTTTTGCATTTCCTGAGGAGTGTTTTACTTCCAATTATGCAGTCAGTTTTAGAATAAGTGCCATGTGGCACTGAGAAGAATGTATTTTCTGTTGATATGGTTTAGAGAGTTCTGTAGATATCTACCAGGTCCACTTGATCTAGAGCTGAGTTCAAGTCCTGAATATCCTTGTTAATTTTCTCTCTCATTGATCTAATACTGACAGTGGGGTGTTAAAATCTTCCACTATTATTATGTGGGAGTCTAAGTCTCTTTGTAGGGCACTAAGAACTTACTTTATGAATCTGGGCACTCCTTTATTGGGCGCATATATATTTAGAATAGACAGGTCTTCTTGTTTAATTATTCCCTTTACCATTATGTAATGTCCTTCTTTGTCTTTTTTGATCTTTGTTTGTTTTAAGTCTGTTTTCTCAGAGATTAGGATTACCACCTTTGCTTTTTTTTTTTTTTTTTCTTTTCATTTGCTTCTTAAATTTTCCTCCATCCTTTTATTTTAAGCCTGTGTGTGTCTTTGGATGTAAGATGGGTCACCTGAATACAGCATACTGATGGGGTCTTGACTTCTTATCCAATTTGTCAGGCTGTGTCCTTTAATTGGGGCATTTAGCCCATTTACATTTAAGGTTAGTATTGTATGTGTGAATTTCATCCTGTCATCATGATGCTATTTGGTTATTTTGCACAATAGTTGATGCAGTTTCTTCATAGTGTCATTGTTCTTTATATTTTGGTGTGTTTTTGTGGTAGTTGGTACCAGTTTTTCCTTTCCATATTTAGTGTTTGTTTTAGGAGCTCTTGCAGAAGGGCCCTTGTGCTAACTAAATTCCTCAGCATTTGCTTGTCTGGAAATGATTTTATTTCTCCTTATGAAGCTTAGTTTGGCTGGATATGAAATTCTCGGTTGAAAATTCTTTTCTTACAGAATACTGAATATTTGCCCCCAGTCTCTTCTGATCTGTAGAGTTCCTGCTGAGAGGTCCACTGTTAGTCTGATGGGCTTCCTTTTGTAGGTAACCTGGCCTTTCTCTGTAGCTGCCCTTAACAGTTTTTTCTTCATTTTGACCTTTCTTTATTTTGACACATAATCTGATGATTATGTGTCTTGGGGTTGACCTTCTTGTGGAGTATTTTAATGGTGTTCTCTGTATTTCCTGAATTTGCATGTTGACCTGCCTTGCTAGGTTGGGGAAGTTCTCCTGGATAATATCCTGAAGTGTGTTTTCCAGCTTATTTCCATTATCCTTGTCTCCTTCTGGTATTCCAATCACTCATAGGTTCAGTCTTTTTATGAAGTCCCATATTTCTTGGAGGTTTTGTTCATTCCTTTTCATTCTCATTTCTCTAATCTTGTCTGCCTGTCTTATTTCAGTAAGGTGGTCTTCAAACTGTGATATCCTTCCTTCTACTTGGTTGATTCAGCTGTTGATACTTTTGTATGCTTCATAAAGTTCTTGTGCTGTGTTTTTCAGGCTCCATTATGTTTTTAATATTCCTCTTTAACCTGGTTATTCTAGTTAGCAATTCTTCTAATATTTTATCAGTGTTTTTAGCTTCTTTGCATTGGGTTAGAACATGCTCCTTTAGCTCATCATAGTTTTTTTTATCACCCATCTGAAACCTATTTCTGTCTATTCATCCATCTGATCTTCTGTACAGTTCTGCACCCTTGATGGAGAGACATTGCAATCATTTGGAGAAGACGCACTCTGGTCTTTTGGGTTTTCAGCATGTTTTGTTGTTGTTTTTGATTCTTTCTCATCTTCGTGAGTTTGTCTAGTTTTGGTCTTTGAGGCTGCTGACCTTTGGATAGGGTTTTGTGGGGCCTTGTTGTTGTTGTTGTTCTTGATGATGATGCTGTTGGTGTCACTTTCTGCTTGTTTGTTTTTCTTTCAATAGTCAGGTCCCTCTTCTGTAGGCTGCTGCCATTTGCTGGGAATTCACTTCAGGCTCTATTCATCTGATTTGCTCCCAAGCCTACAGATGTCACTCAAGGAGGCTGGAGAGCAGCAAAGACGGGTGCCTGCTCTTTCTTCTGGGACCTCTGACCTCAAGGGGCACCAACCTGATGGCAGTAGGATTGCTCCTATATAGGGTGTCTGACAACCCCTGTTGGAGGCCAGTTATGTGACATTGGGAGTACGACCCATTTAACCAAGCACTTTGTCCCTTGGTGGAGAGGGTATGTTTCACTGGGGAAAACCCACTGGTCTGCCTTGATTTCCCAGAACTACCAGGAGGAGATGCTAAGTCTGCTAGTCCACAGAGACTGTGACCACCCATCCCCCTAGGGACTCAGGCCCAGGGAGACCTGAATTCTGTCCCCGATCCTCTGACTGAAGTTATTGGAGTTCTTCCAGGGAATTCTCCTTCACTGAGGAAGGATGGGTCAGGGTTAGACCTGAAGAGGCACTCTGGCTGCAGACTGCTACAGCCGGTGTGTTGGGCTGTGGGGACAAGTCTTGGGACCCAGCCATCCAGCCTCCCTGGCTCCAGCAAGGGAAAAGCATAGCCTGGAGCTATAGAAATGGGTGCCACCCTTCCCCCACCCAGGGAGCTTAGTGTTTAGGCAGTTGCAGTCCCAGTGCTGGTTGCTGCCCCTCCCCCAAGGAGCTCAATGGGCTTAGACAGAAGGCAGCTGCAGCTGGTGCTGGTTGCCCCTCCCCCAAGGAGTTCAGTAGTCTTAAGCAGTTTCCAGCTGAGAGACTGTAAGAATCTGCGCTGTCCTGGGGTTGGGATGCTAGACCCCGGTAGCGTGGGTTTGCAAATGGGAGCTTCTGATCTGTGGGCTGCACAGTTCTGTGGAAAAGGCACAGTTTCCCCAGCTGTGTAGCACGCTCACTCACCACCTCCCTTGGCTGGGGGGAGGGGATTGCCCTTCCCCATGTGGCTCTCAGGTGGACTGCCACACCACACTGCTCTTCCTTCTCTCCGTGGGTCATGCCAGCCTTCTCAGTTTTGATGAGGGAAACTGGATACCTTGGTTGCTGGTGAAGGATTCACATGCTTATTATGGTTTTTTCCTATGAGAGCCTCCCAGTGGCGCTGCTTCTAGTCAGTCATCTTGACCCTGCCCCCTGTAATTAGAATTTCTATCAATTTTATCCAAAGTATTTCTCAGTCTCATCCCATTTCTTTCCTGCTAGAATCTTGACAGGCACAAGGGTAATCTATGACTTGGTGAAAGTCTTTTCATAGGTGTGATGTGATGGAGGTAAAAGCTACATTATAGAAAAACCAAGGGGTAAATGGGAGACAAGGAAAAGAAAATAGCAAGTAGACTATTCTTTCAAAAAACTTAGCTAGTTAAGGTTGAAGAGAGAAGGGGTAGCATCTACAAAGAAACATCCAGAGATGAAGATTTGATCATTTCATTTGACAATTTCATTATTTGTGAATATAACTCAGTAGAGAAAGAGAGATTGAGGACAGTAGAAAAGGAGGCTAGCATTGGACGCATGGTCCCCTAGGAAGGTGATAGAAAATAGTTTTCCCTAACAGAAAGTCTAGTGTTAGACAGAGAGACCCTGTTCCACAGTCACAGGAGGAAAGTGTGTTTGGGTATGCAGGGAAATCTGAATACAACAATGAGATTATTCTGCTTTGATAGCTTCTCTTTTCCTTGTGAAGCTAAAAGCAATGTCACCTGATGAAAGTGAAAATGAGAGATGGGTTTGGAGATTTAAGAATGAAAGGCTGGCAGCGGTGGCTCACGCCTGTAATCTCAGCACTTTAGGAGGCTGAGGTGGGAGGCAGGAGAACGGCATGAACCCAGGAGGCAGAGGTTGTGGTGAACTGAGATCTCACCACTGTACTCCAGCCTGGGCGACAGACCAAGACTCTGTCTCCAAAAAAAAAAAAAAAAAAAAAAAGAATTCTAAATATTTTTTGGGGAAAAGAAGGTCTCAGAACTCTGAGAACCCAGTTAAGTTTTAAAATCATGCATTTAGACTAACACCAATCTCCAAGTTTGTATGAAATTTCCCCAGAGGTGCAGGAGAAGTATGGGTATTATTTCAGAAAAGGTGAACAATTAGATTGAACCAAGGCTGGATTTTTCCAAGTACTCAGAGTGTAAGGGAGGAGACCACCCCTCATATCATCTTATGCCCAATTTCCACCTCCAAAGAAAGAAGAAGTAAAAACTAAAAGGCAGAAATGAAATCCACAGGCAGACAGCCTGGTGCTGCACTCTGGGCCTGGTAGTTAAAGATCGACCCCTGACCTAATTGGTTATGTTATCTATAGATTACAGACATTGTATAGAAATGCGCTGTGAAAATCCCTATCTTGTTTTGTTCTGATCTAATTACCAGTGCAAGGAGCCCCCAGTCACATACCTCCTGCTTGCTCAATCAATCACGACCCTCTCACACGCACTCCCTTAGAGTTGTGAGCCCTTAAAAGGGACAGGAATTGCTCACTTGGGGAGATCGGCTCTTGAGACAAGAGTCTTGTAGATTCCCCCAGCCGAATAAACCCCTTCCTTCTTTAACTCAGTGTCTGAGGAGTTTTGTCTGCGGCTCGTCTTGCTACAAAAGAACAATAGGAAAAAAAGAGTCAAGGAATTATAGAGTGAATATTTGAAATGATGGAATGTAAAATTTAGTTTCCAAAGGGAAACTAGTAGTAGGGAGAGAAGTCTAAATTCAGGGGACTAAAATATCCCTGAAAGGTTGAAGACAGATGTAGTGGGGATAATAGTGAAAACTGATGACCAGGGAGTTGAATGTCTAATTTAATATTTCAGTATAGTTCTGAATACTTACAAAACCCAGGATGAACCCAGATGGTGAGCGGCTGATGTGGAGAAAATAGAAAGTCGTTGGACATAAGGCTTGATGTGTGACCTCTTGTGGAGGTTGCCATACCCCAAGTGATGTCTTCTTTGCATACCCTGAATCCAATTCTTTTTCAGTGCATTTTATTTGTAATTAATGTCTCATAAGCCAGTTAACAAATTGCAATGTACCACAATATACATAGTAATTTAAATATGAGAAGGTATTCTTTAGTCTACAATTCAGTTCCAGTTTTTTTTTTTTTTGAGTCCTCTGAATACTTTATTTAAACATATTAACTTGAAAAAATACATTTTCAAAAACAGAAAACAGGTGGGCTTTTTAAACCAGGCTGCCCAGACAAGTTCCTCATTTGGTTTTCTAATTATAAAGCACAGAAGGAAGGTTTGGATTGAAGCTTTAATTTACCAGAGCTATACAGGATTCTTTTTCTACATGCAATCCAGTATTTGGCAGTTGTTAAATATTTGCTTTAACCATGAATTTATTTTGAGTACAACACAATTATACCTACTATCTCTACATGGCTCTTTTAAGAATTGGCATACATTCACAAAATTTAACTAGAACAATGAATGATTTAAAAATAGAAAATGCACAATGACTGTATTCCCTTGGAAACACATAAGCTTTGACAGAAAGTGGAATAAAAGTTGTTGTGTAAAGAGCTTCAACACAATTTTTTAAATTTTTATTTGCTTTAAATATACTTAGCTATTCAGTGGGATCACTCGAACACACGCTAAAACTTCAACGTGTGTCAGGCCTGTGATAATGAGCCATTAACTATTTTTCCCTTACAATTATAACCATCTATTAAACAAATAATGATAACATCGATTCACACATCTTTTCAGTTTATACACATACACTATATTTTATGGTTATGTTAAATTGGAAGCATTCTCTGGCTCATTTTCTTTTGTGGCTAATGAGTAACTTGGGTGATGGAAATAAGGATACAGTATATGGTGAGTTTCTGGCTGAAAATAAAGATACAGTGTGTTTTGGTTCCAAAAGAAGTATGTTCAGTCAAATGAATATGAACTTGGTCTCATTAACTTTATGTTATAAATCAGCTGAGACAACTATTGCCATTCACGAAACATCTATTGAAGCTCCACTATGTATCAAGCACAAAAGGCGTGACAGTTAATACTGAGTGTCAACTTGATTGGATTCAAGGATGCAAAGTATTGATCCTGGGTGTGTCTGTGAGGGTGTAGCCAAAGGAGATTAACATTTGAGTCAGTTGACCCACCCTCATTCTGGGTGGGCACCATCTAATCAGCTGTTAGCACAGCCAAATAAAGGCAGACAGAAAGACATGAAAAGACTAGACTGGTTTAGTCTTCTGGCCTACATCTTTCTCCCGTGTTGGATGCTTCCTGCCCTTGAACATCAGACTCCCAGTTTCTTCAGCTTCGGGACGCAGACTGGCTTCCTTGCTCTTCAGCTTGTAGACGACCTATTGTGGGACCTCACCTTGTGAGTATATGAGTCTATGCTCCTTCCTCTGCCATCACACAGCTGTTCTGACTAAAAGCCTGCCTTATTATTTGGTTGGTTTTCATCCCTCATTGAGAAGGTAACAGATTACAAATAATTGTCTGTGTTTTACAATGACTTAAACTCTGTAATGGTCATCAAGTAATATAAATAGGAAAATAAAGACTTTCATTCTACAATCTCAAGAGTTGGGAGCTGAGATGAGGCTGTGCACATCCTCAGAGGAGCTATGCTGTCTCTGGTGCTGCCCTTCCTGACAGGAAATGTCATTTGTAAGAGGATTACAAATGTCTATCTATATTTGGTAAAGTGAGTCATGAGTAAGGCCATCAAGATAAAGGAACTGAGTTCAGTTTGCACAAAGAAATGAAGACGTGGTGTGCAGAGAGGAAATCATGAGATTTCAAGGTTCAAGAAGGAATCTTCATTTCCTTCTAGTTTGTCAGGATGTGGCTGAAGAGGAGCCTGGGACTGTAGGAGAAGTTCACGGGGCCAAGAGAAGAGATGGAAAGCAGAAGTATTAGATGTTGAAACACTATTTGGAGCATAGTGGTTAATAGCATGAGCTCTGGAACCAAATTCCCTGGCTCAAACCTGTTTCTCACTGGCAAGTTAAGTGACCAGCATTCACTTATCCCTCTTTGACTCAGTTTCTTACCTGTGAATGCAAACATTGATGCTCCAAACCTCCTCGGGTTGCTAAGGATCCAATGAGTGCATATGTATGGAACACTTAGAACATGGACCACATTGTGTATCTACAATGTAAATATCAACATCAGCAATTCTTGGGATTGCACTGAAGTGGCTTTCCCAAGTACATCTGCCAGGAGTACAACAGTGGACAGGATCTAGCTCTTGTTTTCTTCGACAGTTGTGATCTGTACAGGTGTAGAGGGCTAGCATCTCAGAGATAGTATTCAACCAGAATTGAAGCTCACACATGGTAGTATGATAATAAGCAAAAGGTTTGATAGGATTGTGTTAGTCTAGGAGCAGAGCAGCATGCAGAAAAGGGAGGGAACTGCAAAGCAAAACAGTCTTAGCCTAGTGAAAGCCAGTGGAACAGGAGCCATAAGGTTGAAAGAAAGAAGATACCAATGGATAGGTGAGTAGAAGAGAAAGTATATGAGATAATTCAAAAGACAGTCACCTAGACCAAAGACTAAGGTAGGGACCATATTAAATAATAGATGGGTAAGTAGGTATGTAGATAGACAGAAAGATAGATAGGTATAAACAAAACCATCTTAATTCTTCTGAGAGTTGCTGGCAAGTGAAAAGAATCAGTTTTGGCTCCAGGTGCAAATATGGGAGAAAAAGAGAAATTATGTGTTGAAACTGACAGATTGCTCACTTCAAAAAGATGAAATTTGTTATATTGTAACCCACTGAGAGAGAAGTCAGTCTCTGTAGAAGTCAATTCTATTTGTTCTCAAGAAATTCACTGAGATTTGAAGGATTAGTGTAGAAAGGAGTGTTATTCATGACAGGACGTTTTTGGTATTCTTCCTAATACCTGAGGAACAGACCAAATCTTCTTGCTTGTTCCAAGCATAAGGCTAAGATGGTAAATTGGAAAGATACGTCTAGTTATGTCTGTCACATCTTATGCATTCAAGTTAAATGGACTCAGGTGAAGAGTCTAGGCTGATGAGCTTTCACAGCTGATTTACCATAGAAAGCATCTGCTGCTGGTGCCAAGTGAAATGCTCACATAGGATGCTACAGGTGGACTGCAGTTCAGGGCAAGGTATAGACGTCAGTCTCAGAGGGTGGAAAGTAGTAAGCACAATGGAAAATTGCATTTTACATTTCTAAATTGGCAGCTTTTTAAACAATCAAGAGTAGATAAGCACAGATGATAGAGGTATACTGTCAAGAACCTTGTCAACAAACAACAAGACACATCAAGCTTGCCTGACTCTCTTCCTGCTTCCATTGGAGCATGAGTTATCGAGGTTATTTAAGTTCTAGTACATGGTCAGGAATAGGTAAAATAACGTCATTGATACAAGTACCTTCAGCAAAATAGGGCTCACAATTTAACTAAGGGTAAAAGAGAACTATAGGGTGGAGCCAGAGAAATGTTGGCCACTGTTGAAGTCACCCTCACTCTCAATTTCATGATTAAGATGGCTGATCATATCTCAAGATGTCTGGATTTTCCTTAAACACTTGAGGTCAGAATTGGGTTTGGGAGTGAAGATGAATTTAAAAGAAAAGGGCTAACTGAGTGATGGTGGAGATGGAGCTAGCTACTATGTGTTTAGGAAGGCTGAGTTGTCAATAAGAACAGGAAAGAAGGCAAAGGAAGATCAAAAAAACATCTAAAGCAGCCTAGGATCAGATGTGATGGATCTGTCATTGAGAGGGAAGGCAGAGGCAGGAGAATGGGAGGGGTGTTGAGGGATGGTCTGATGGATTGGGAAGTCAAGAGTATGCAGGGGGTGTGTTCTGGAGCAGCTGCAGCTAAACTCATGCCTGAAGAAAATGCATTAAGCCTACAGCATGCTTTGGGAACAGAGTCCAACAAAGTTAGATTGGAAAAAGATTCAGAAAAAGGCCATCAAGAATTCCTAAGATAGCAAGGTCAAGAGGCAAAGATAAGGTCAAAAATCAAGAAGTCATCTCATTTTCAAAATGATTGTCTTTTTGGATTCAAATCTGTGCTTACTAAACTGAAGAATTTCAAAAGTTAAAACTTTCAGAACTTTTGGTGGGTGTAACTTAGACTTTCTTTACGCTCTCCCCCACAAACAGTTATATAAGAAGTAACTTTAAATGCATATACTTTAGAGCAGATTTGGATATTAATATATAGGGGAAGCATTTTGGTTAGCAGGAAACTGATTTTCTCTTTATTGGAGTATTATGTACATAGAACATCCCAATTCCCCTTTTTAAAGACAGCTGAAGAAAAATGGACTACTTTGTGAAATGAGTCAAGATAATCAGAGCCTGAAAGGTAGAAGGAGAAAAGTAGAGATGGTGTGTGGGTCCCAGAAAACCATCACACAGGGCTTCTTAGGTTCCCAATTTCAGTTCACATGGGACCTGTGCAGCAGGGGGCCAGATTTGCCTAGCAGCAAAAGGAAGGAAAACAGAAATGAAACATAGCAAAGTTAAAGGTATTTTATAAATGGTTCAACATCCCCCAGCCCTAGCACACCCCGCTGTTTTGTCTAAATGGATGCATTGTTGGGGACTCTACCTCCTCTACATTAAGAGTCTTTTGTGAGCAATACTACCGCAGAAGGCACAGTACAAAGCTTGATGTCTAATTCAGTCCTCGTCCTCCAATTATGTGATCTAAATAATGAAATCAAGATTTCTCAAGTCAACATTTGCAACATGATTCATAAATGTTAAATTTTAATATACTTGCAAATTATCATTTTCAATAGTTTGAGAAATCTATATAGAACACATCCTAAACCCTCGTGAAATATGTTATCTTGGTAATCTAGAAAACAAAATGTTCTGACAATAGGAAGACCACATATTGCTTGCTCCAAATGTCATCTCGACCCAACTTAAGAAAACTTTCATAAAAGGACAATGTTAAACTGGCAAAAAAAGCAAAGGATTACTAAAGTTCAATTGTATTTAAAGACAATAATTTATTGGCTTCCTGAAGTACTTTTTCATAGAGAAAATTTATAGATGACTGGAGAATTACTGTTAATATTAAATGGGTGCATAGTCGTTTTCTTCAAGCCAACAAAACCCCCAAATTCACTTAACAACAGAAGAGAATGTTAGTTTCTCTGAAAGATGTAAGTTTAGTTCATAGAGAGAGGAGCCTGCACAGAGGATTGTTAAAGATGCACAAAAAGCTTTAAAAAGATATTGATTAAAATGAATATTATGAATCAGACTGTCACATTATGCTTTATTCTCATTACCATTCACTCTCTTGTTCTTTTATACTAACTTTTGCTGTAACTAGTATTTTATAACCCACAATATCTACAAATTTATGTTCCTCCTTTTCCCCAGAACTTCCATGTTCATAGCGTGGATATCTTCCATTCTGGAGAGAATTATCTATAACAGTGATTCTCAACCTACCTATATTGAAGGACCAGGTTTTTTGATGTTGTTTTATTTTTGCTTGCAATCTGTTGTATATCAACTCTATTACACAATCAGTGAAAATCTATTGCTGGCAAAAGGAAATTAATAAGAGAAAGACATATGGACATAGTCACATGTTTATTATTAAATTCAATAGTCGTTCTGTCAAATTGTTATACAAATTTTTAAACGCTTAGTCCCAATGTTTATACTTATCTCCATATAGACTAGTAACAGTTCTCAGATTGGTACTGGTCCACAGTTCACAATTTGAGAAGCATTCACTTGGGGGCTTCAGATTATCCTAAGCTATCATGATTTCCTATAGTATAGAGAGACACTGAGTTATGAGGATGGACCCCATGTAGTAGTTATAGCAATAAACACTCTGTTATTTATGTAGCATATTTTTACTTCCCAAAGTGTTTGCATATTCATACTTCTATTTGTCTTCAGAACAGACTACATGGCAGGTAGAGGAAAGCTCATTATTTACCAGGAAGAAGCCAAAATATCTTCGTCATGAAAATGCATTTATTTAAGTGTACATGTTTTAGTTTACTATTTTCTACTGTTGTACTGTAAAAAATCTGGAAAAAAAAAGACATAGTGAATTGAGTTACTGACCTTTTCATTTAATTCAAGAAACACTTACTAAGTGTTCATATGTGTCATGCACTGAGCCTCGCTTCTTTGGAGAATCCGAGAGGTATACAAGATGTTGCTTATATTCTGATAGGATATATGAAACATACAATCATTAAGTTTAGTGCAAGGCAAATGTGATAGAGATATTATATGGATACCAAACCAAGTGCTGAGAGTTGAGAAGGAGAGGTTGATTTTAGCTGCAAAGAGTAACATTTGGGTTGGGTGTTGATGTAGAGTAGTTTCCACAATTGCTGAAATGGTTTTTGATGAGGCAGTAGAATAACATGAGCAAAGGCACAGAAATATGTAAAAACAAGGGGCCTATAGAAATGAGTCCATCATGGCTGGATTTGTGGTATGAGAGAATGATTTCTTGTCAGTAAAACTGTGAAACTAGCTGTGCTAAATAATGGAAGAACTTAGGAAGCTAAAGAGTCTGGGTGCTTTTTCTATCCCACAGGTGTGACTACATTACTGAGGGTGGTCTCTGCTTTCTCAAGCTATACCTGGACTTAACACTTAATCACAGGCACAGAAGGCAATCTTGGCCTCACAAAGGCTAGCTAAAAGAGAAATTACAGACGATTCCATGAGGAAAAAAAAGAGAATTCTATTACACAATACACACAAAAAAAATGTAACAGAAGTTCCCATTAAACACTTTGTCCTTTCCAACAACTCACCAAATTTTCTTATTGGCTCTCAAGATGATTCATCTTTCTCTTAACTTTTCATTCTTCTGGAGAAATTTTCAATCTCATTTCTTATATAATCTTTTATTTGCACATTCCTTGTCCCGTTCAGTAAAGAAGGAACTGTCATCAATATTGTCTTCCTTAGAATCTCCATGGAGAAAGTATAAATAACGTTTAGATCTCTTTCTTTCTCTAATTTGAATGGAGACATACCAAGAAATGTTAGATGATGGCTGGCATTGAAATAGTTATGTATTGTAAAAGTGGGGGTTCAGTGGGAGGCAGAGAAAGTCACTGGAGAGTGGAGAAACAAGGACGATAGAAAACACATGGTGTTTGAGAGACATGAAGAACAACTCCTGACCAAGACTCCCCACTTTTAACTCCAGCTCTAATTGCACTCTTTCTTTTCTTTTCTTTTTTTTCCCCCCCGGAGATGGAGTCTTACTCTGTTGCCCAGGCTGGAGTGCAATGGTGCAATCTTGGCTCACTGCAACCTCCGCCTCCCAGGTTCAAGCAATTCTCCTGCCTCAGCCTCCCAAGTAGCTGGGATTACAGGCAAGTGCCATCACACCCAGCTAATTTTTGTATTTTTAGTAGAGGCAGGTTTCACCAGGTTGGCCAGGCTGGTCTCAAACTCCTGACCTCAGGTGTTCCATCCACCTTGGCCCTGCAAAGTTCCAGGATTACAGGCGTGAGCCACTGCACCCCGCCTGGACTCTTTCTTCTTAACTACTTAACTACCTTAACTACAAAGCACAATGATTATTTATAGACTTAAGTACATTTATTTTCATCTTATTTTGTTGTAATGACTTTTGATCAGGAAGTTTCATTGCACTTCTTACCTGGATGTCAAAAAAGAGGGAAATAATAACCGTATAAATCACCTTCAAATATGCCCAGATCACAAATAGTATAACAGAGATCGGGTATTAATGTCTCCAGAATAGTCCTGGGTGCTATTTCTCCCTCTACTCTTCATGAAGCAGAATAGGGCATATTAGTTTTAAGTGGCAAAACCTTTATTCTTGGAAGTTAAATTTCGTTGTAAAGAAACTGCGTGAAGGAGGAAGAAGTACTCTGGAAAATAATGGCGTTTGTGTGGTAAGGGTATGTACTGCTTTGGAGCTCCCTACACTTTCTCCAGGTTTCTGAAACATAATGATGAAGAAAACCTACTTAATAATATAATAGTTATTTTAATTCAGATATGAATTTAGAATTTAAGTAAAAGAAATCATTTTCTTATCAAATGAAGTAGAAAATGTAAAGCTGACAGGCATATGGTAAAATGACTTTTTTTTTTTTTTTTTTTTTTGAGACATCATCTAGCTCTGTCACCCAGACTGGAGTGCAGTGGCGCGATCTCAGCTCACTGCAACCTCCACATCCTTGGTCCAAGCGATTCTCATGCCTCAGCCTCCTGCGTAGCTGGGATCACAGACATGTGCAATCATGCCTGGCTAGTGTGCGTGTGTGTGTGTGTGTGTGTGTGTTTTAGTAGAGATAGGATTTCGCCATGTTGCCCAGGCTGGTCTCGAACTCCTGGGCTCAAGCGATCCACCCGCCTCTGCCTCCCAAAGTGCCAGGATTACAGGTGCAAGCCACTGTGCCCAGCCTAAATGACACAATTTTGACCCCGCTAGTAGTCATGGGCTCTGCAGGCTGAAGTATGGGACATGCTCCATGTACTTGGAATACAGATTCTTCCTGCCAGCCATACTCTTACATTGCCTGCATTGTCACCTTTGGCCATGAAGGACACCAGTAAATACAACACCCTCAGGAAAGCGTAAAGAGGGTTCATGGTTGTACAATCAAGAGAAGAGATAAAGTCACAAGTGTAGGACAGAACAGGCAATAGGTTTCAGAACATTGAATTTTACGATTAAAAAGGGCTAGTCACTAATAAAATTCAGTGATTATGACGTGATTTCCCCAACTATACTTAAAGTAACACCAAGGTTACCCAAATCAAATATTTTAATGAATTCACAAAGACCAGAGGCATTTCTAGATTTCCCAGCTGCAAGAGATCTAAAATATAACTATTATATTCGGCTCAAAAGAACAGTAAAGCAAAACCACTTACTGCTGGTGACATTCCAGGGAACAGTTAAAATTGCTTTATTGCCTTTGCTAATGAAAGTGGACAGCAGTGTAACAATACATAATAAGGTGAGTTTAGTTTTTATGTCCTGAGAACAATCTGCTTTACCCTTCTGGTTTAATTCTTTAAACTGTTTCTGTTTTAAGTAATTACAAACGATGGCTGGCAAGTGACAGTTATAACCACCGTAGCAAATGGCTTTGTTGTAGCATTGTAGCCTACCCCCAAGTACTATTACCTTGGACTTCTAGGGAATTTAGTGTGAGGATGGCACATGAAACAAATGCCTCCTGACTTACACTGAGCTTATAAAGATCTCCCTCCAGCAAGAACAGCTTGAGCTTGTGGCTAGTGGTACTTCACAAATGGTAGTACACACAACACTGCTGATGCTTGACTTGCTATGAGAAGATAACGTACATTTTGTTTTAATAGCTCTATTTTTATTTGGAAATTAATATATAAAAATAAATGTAAAGATCACATGATATCCGTGATTTCATGAATATTATTGCTTATGATGGCCTCTTTTTTAAAGTCCGTAACAGGAAAAATATTAAATAATAGTATAAGTGGTAGGTGGTGAAAGGCTGAACGCTTCATGTTGGTGTGTAAATGACCATGGTAGCCAGTCTCTAGTGGGTTTCCACTCCTGGTATTCATGCCTGCATGCAGTTCCCTCCCACACTGGATAGGGCTGCTATGTAACCAATAGGATATTGAAGAAATGGAAGAGTGTGATTCCCAAGGCTAGGGCAAATGTCATGTGAGACTTCTGTTTTGCTGCTTTGAATCATTTGTTCTGGGGGGAGTCAGCTGCCATGCCATGCAAAGCAGCACTAAGGGGAGGTCCATGTGGTGAGACACTCAGGGCCCCTGCCTAATCAGGCCTCAGCCTGCAAGGAACTGAGTCCTTTTGTCTGCAGCTATGTGAGTGGGCTGACTTCTTGAGTGCAACCACATAAAGCACCTGGAGCCACAACCATTCAGCTAAGTCACTCCCAAAGTTCTGAAACAAACCATGTGACATAATACATGTTGATTGTTGTTTGAAGCTGCTAAGTTTGGGAGTAATTTGTTACACAGCAGTGGATAACTAATAATGGGTAAGCAATACCATGACCGGAACTGGGAAACAAGGATAGAGAATCCCATTTACCTTTGCTCATACGTAGCTTCGTTACTTTCTCCTTCCCTTCCCTGAAATGTCTGTTACATAGGGAGGAACTAAGCTCCAACAAAATTATACATGCCTCTTGCTTCTGCTTTTTGCTGAACCTGTGCATTGTACCTCCTATCTGGCATGGTGTTCCCCATCACTTATTCCTTTTGACAATAAGAGTGTGTAGGCATTTGATGGAGGCAAAACCTCTGGAGCCAAGGGAAATCTAGTATATTTCAAGAGCAGTCTGGTCCTATAGATGACTCTAGAGTCCTGAATCCCAAATGTTAAATGACTTGCTATTTCTCTTGTTCCCTTTATGTTTTTTCTTTTTTATCAATCTCAAAGCAGATGTCATCTCTCAGCTCTGCCCTCATGTGCAATTTTATAGTTTCTCTGGGTCTCTAACTGATGCTATAATTAAATTCTGAGTAATTGTTACACACCTTTAACAGCTTTAAAACACATTTAAGGTATTTTCTTATTAATTAACTTTCTCCTCATATCAGCAAAAGCAGTTTGCTTTAAAAAGTTCCTTGGTAATGGTAATCTAGTTTCTTGCCGTCACTCAGAAGACTTGAGAATATTCTTTTGATGATGTTCTCTAAGTTTAGGATGAAACTAGTGGAAAGAAGATAGTGAAAGAGTAAGTGGAATTCAGTTCATTTTCTCTATTTACTCACTTACTCTTACTCACCATTTTATTGTTACTTCTGAATTGTTTTCTTGTCATCAGTGGAAGTTTCTTTTTTTTTTTTTTTTTTTTTTTTTTTGAGACGGAGTCTCGCTCTGTCACCCAGGCTAGAGTGCGGTGGCCGGATCTCTGCTCACTGCAAGCTCCGCTCCCGGGTTTACGCCATTCTCCTGGCTCAGCCTCCCGAGTAGCTGGGACTACAGGCGCTCGCCACCTCGCCCGGCTAGTTTTTTGTACTTTTTAGTAGAGACGGGGTTTCACCGTGTTAGCCAGGATGGTCTCGATCTCCTGACCTCGTGATCCACCCGTCTCGGCCTCCCAAAGTGCTGGGATTACAGGCTTGAGCCACCGCGCCCGGCCACGGAAGTTTCTTATTATGTCCTGAGTATACATGTTGAGAATTAATGTGGCCTTGACTGTGTTTTGCTGTGTCAGCATTTCCATAATTATCTCTGCCATTAGCCATCTCCCAGATGATCACTAAAATTATATATCATGGGATTTAACTACAGACCAGACCATGATGATTTTTAATCTTCTTTAGAATTCCTTCCAAATAATTAAGAAACTAATCATCCTAGCTCCATTTTTCCTTTGTATCTAGTTGGGCCTGTTCTCAAGTGCCTCTTTTTGAACAGAATAGAAGGTTGTTTGTCTTAAAAATTTCAGGCTGCTTTGGTTCCCAGAGAAGAGGAGCACAGCTTGCATTTCTCCATAGCCCCATTCGAAGAGGCAACTTGTGCCAGTCTCAGTAGTAACTTTCAGATGTTCTGACACACTGACACACTGACATATTATCTGCCACATAGTACATTTTGTGGGTATCTAATTTTGTGGGTACTGTAAACCCCACAGTGTCATTCCTTGATTCTTGCTCAGTAATCATATTTATTAGTGCCCACAATGCAAGTAACTCAGATGAAGGCAATTCTTGGTAGAGATGTAAATGAAATATACCAGGAAGTCTAACTTCCAGCTCTGGTTCAAAATCTCTAAATATGAATTGAGTGAGTCTTGTCATTCTTTAGATGCCAGTCCCTCCATCTGTAAAGAAGAGGACTTGGGGTATGTGACTTTAGCTCGACAGGCTTAGAGCCCCTGCAGCGGTGCTGGCCACTGAGGATGCTCACATATTCCCGTGGGCACATGTTCATCTGGCCACCTGTGGCTTTGTATTCCTTCTTGTTAGCTATTTCATTTATTGTCCTCAGTCATGCCTGTTCTTCTTTCTCCCTCTAAAGTTCCAGCAGACAAAAGGAGGCATGATAGGGATTTGCTACCTCTTGATGAGAATTATGCTCTTCTAGCTTCCTCAGAGAATAGACTTGCAAAAGACCTTCCGGGAAAGTAGTTGGCCAGACAACTCTTATTTGCATATTATTTCTTTCTGGAATGTTTTTTCTTAATTATTTGGTTATTCATTGCTTCTAGGTCTTCCCTGCCATAACATGCTCCCCATGAAAAGAGAGTCATCTGTGTGCCTTGCTCCCTGTTTCAGCCCGAGCACCTAGACTTTATCAGATGAAAATAATATTTGTTGTTGTTTATATCAGGTTATATGTTCAATGTACTAAATTGAACCAAAGTCTCAAGAAAATCTGGCTTTTAAGGAAAGTATGCCCCAGAGACATCAGAACTATTTAGAAATAGCAGCAGTTCAGAAAACACTTAATGTAGTCACATTAAATTGTCCCCGGTGTGATATGAGGCAGAAAATCAGAAAGAAAGAAACAATTCCTAGACAGGAGGGTCTAGTAAACCTCTAAATAGATCACAGCTGTGTGGCATGTGGTGCAACTGGATAAACAAACTTAACAAGCACATTTGGGTTGGAGAATTCTTCTGGCTATAATTGTACTTTACATCACTTTCTGCGGTCAGGCACAAGCTAAAAATTTTAGGGGCTTTATTCTTAATGACCATGCCACCTTAGGTTATGGAAATTCCTCATTAATTTGGGTTCCATAAATATAAGCCTTCATGTCTAAAACTGTTTTGTTTTTAAAACAGAAGCTGTTTTTGAGAAGGATATTAAATGAAAGGGAGGGAATATAAATGAAATTTTAAAAGGTCAGAATTCATGATTTAAGGACTATTTCTACATTGTAATTAGTAATTTAAATAACGGACCCTTTTCCAATATCAGTAATTAATTATGCCTCTGAATTCAACTGGTATTTTGAAACCACATTTCTTATTTATTAACTAAAAAGTCGTTTGAGGCCATTATGCAAAGGAATACAAATTTAAAAGATTAAAAGGACTGATAAATCTCAATTATTATACTCCGTTTACATAAAACTAAAATTTAAAGGTATGACTCACCGAAAGACTATGTTTCACTGAAGTTTTGCTTTTCTATATGAAAAATTATCCTGAAATACTTATAAAATGAATGTTAAAGTGAAATGGTTTTGAAGCTTGCTAGTTGATCTAAAATATGTCACAAATTATGACTTTGCTATTGCATTTGCTTAGCAAATTCTCTTGATACAAGCTGAGAAGATATGCAAATAACAATTTTATAAAAGAGGAAACAGAGACAACAAAGATTAAGTAATTTTCTTAAGATCACATGACCAGTAGCTGGAGGAGCTGGAAATTAGATACAGATCTGGCCACCCCAGAGCCTGGGTTGTTGCTTGCCCCATGGAATCTTTTTGGGTCACTTTTGGCAAATCCAAAAGTGATCATCTAGAACTTCTCGGGACTCCTTCTCATGCAAATCTTCCTGAGTACCTGACACAGTGTGGCACAATGTGCATCAGATGGATAAGCAAAGGAATTGTTATGCTTCTCAAAGCCTATCCTGACACAGGGTAGGTCAGGCAAGAAAAACAATTTATCTGTCATGTGTAGACACTATTTCAAGTGGTTCATAAATGGTTCTAGGACATTGAAAGAGGGATGAAAAAAAATTACTCTTTGTGTGACAAAAAAGATAAGAAATATTCAGTGGTGGAATTACACTGAAGAATCTCTATCCCCCAAGATCCAATTAAAGTCCCACCTCTTCAATGAAGCCTTTCCTGTTAGACTATGTCATTTTCTTCTCTAGTTTCAAATTACATTTATGGTCTGTTAGTGTTCCTTTGTAATGTTTTGTCATACATAAGCTTGTTTAACATTTTCAAGAGTTTATGAATGGTCTGCTGAAAAAAACAAGCTTCTTGAGGAACGTACTCTGTCTTATCTTCCTCTTTATCATCCTAGTATTTGCTTAGTGGTTGATTTGTTGAAAACCACCCAAAGGAAGTTTGAATTGGACTGAAATTATAAAATAATATGAGTAGTAAATGATCACGAAAAGCTTGGTAGGGACCATCATGGTAGAGTTCACGAGCTATACTGTTTCCTTTTATGAGTACAGCTGAAGAAGAACCAAAGTTGGAAACTGTGTCAGTCAAGATCAGGGCAGGAAACAGAAGGCTTTCTCACAGAAGTGATGGGAGACATTTTAATGAAGAGAATATTTACAGAGTGTGGCAGGATTGCAGAAACCAGCAAAGAGTGGTGAAACAGGTTAGGGTAGCAACTGTGAAAAGGTTTTACCACCTCAAGACCTGCAGGGGTGAGGTTATGGCAGTGTTACAGCCAGATGACAGCTAGGTAGCAGGAAATGGACCAACTAAGAGAACTAAGATTGTTCAATGTACTTAATATCAAAACTTGCCAGCAGTTGTAGTAGGGTTAGAGACACACATCTAAACACCTTGATGTCTGTTTGTCTCTCTGTGTGTCTCTCTCCACTCCTGCTCTCTGATATCTACCTGGTCCCTGTCATTGGATGAAACCAACTGGAAGTAAAAGTGCAAGGAAGATCAGGTGGTGCAGTCTATATAAGTCCTTCTGCTGGGAATAGAGCAATGTGGAGATGCAATTACATAATTTGTTCCACATACAGCTAAGGTTTTTCTCAAAATCACCTTATATTATTCCATTGATTTTACATTTTATTAAGTTGCTATATTTTAAACCATCAGTCTAACAATAGTAAAAATTATAAGTTAATCTTATTTTAATATATGATTATTAATATTTGCATTTACTTCTTAGAAATCACAACTACGTATTTAGATTTTTAAAAATATATGGGAAAATACATAAAATATTCTCAAGAAAAAAATGCTGTTTATGAGACATGTAGAAGTATAATAGTACACTCATGGGGAGACTTATTAGCATTGTTTAGCAACCCCAAACTAGCAGGAAACCACAATAACTTTGAGAAAGAGGCTGAAGACACATACCTCCTGCTATTAAAAAAAAAACAAAAAACAAATTTTTGAAATGCTCCACAGGATCAATGGTCCTTAACATTTTTTTTTTAAGCACTCCTTGTTCACATGCTAAACCAGATACCGATTTTGACATCATAGATGCAGTGTAGATGTAACCATACTGTGCCTCCCCAAAAGCCACATTTCCCACTTTATTTTATTTATTTATTTATTTATTTATTTATTTATTTATTTATTTAAAGATAGAGTCTTGCTCTTTTGCCCAGGCTGGAGTGTGGCGGCGCAATCTCAGCTCATTGCAAGCTCCGCCTCCCGGGTTTACGCCACTCTCCTGCCTCAGCCTCCCTAGTACTGGGACTACAGGCGCCCGCCACCACACCCGGCTACTTTTTTGTATTTTTAGTAGAGACGGGGTTTCACCGTGCCAGCCAGGATGGTCTCGATCTCCTGACCTCGTGATCCGCCTGCCTTGGCCTTCCAAAGTACTGGGGTTACAGGTGTGAGCCACTGCGCCCAGCCCTACTTTAATTTTCTATTAGAAGAATTCAACCATTTTTACTCTCATGTAAAGATTGGCTACAATAATACTAACTTTCACTTTCATTTTGGTATCTGATTAGCTGGTATAATGCCCTTTATCTGAATAAAGAAGACTGGAGGAGGAGGAGACTTGGGAAAAATATTCAAGGGCTCAGTTTTGACCAGTTGAAACAGGGACTTGTTCAATCTTCCAGTGGGTAATAAAGTTTGAGGTTCACAGGAGAGATGTGGACTGGAGATATAAATAGGGAGTTGTTGCTATGGACATGAACCTGAATGAGATCACCAGGGAGGAAGTAGGTTGGGCACTGATTATTGAAAAGCTCTTCATAAATTACAAGCCATGTTCCGGGGGTGGGGCTTTTAAGATATTAAAATGTACTTTTATACTGTAATGATTAAAAAAAGTGATAGTGAATTACAGTAAAGACCCATGATAAAGAGTCTAGAAAGAGACTCAAGTATATATATGAATCAACATATAATTTTAATATTTCTAACTGGTAGAGGAGGTATAAGCTTATTCAACAGATAACGTCTGTTTTCTTTGGATATTACTATTTTTAAAACTAGTTGCTATTTTGACTATTTCAACAAGTGAAGCTGAACAGTTAAAAGCCTGAAAAATGTTAGATCTTATATTTAACTTATATAGAATTTATTTTGATATAATTTATAAAGAACAAAGTTAGCATACAAGTAAAAATTATTTTTATAATCCTGGGATGAGAAACACATTTTTAAGCATAGTATATAATATAGCAACCATATTAAAAAGTTTATAAAGAATAAATAATGCAATATAACAAAGTGAAAATAAAATGGCACACCAGGGGAAATATTTTCAACAAAACTAAGAAAGTGTTGTTTTCTTAGTATAATATTTGAAGATGTTTTATAAATTGTTATTAAGCAGGTGAATACCCACAGGAGCATACTGATTATGTCAAATAATTTTTTTAATCATGAAAAAATATAAGTGGCAAATAATTTGTAAAACAATGGTCTATTTAATTATAAAAACAAACAACAGTGAAATACCATTTTTCCTATCATTAGACAGGCAAAGATATAAATCAAATCTTATACTATTATTGAAGGTGACTTTGATGATATAAATCAAAAGCCCTTATACTGGCTTGAGCAGATACTGTTTTGCGAAGATGGCAGCAATATATAACCCATGCCACATGTTTTTCTTACAACGTGACATCAACACTCCTCCACTGAGAGATGGGATCCATGTCCCCTCCCTTTAAACCTAGATGACCTTTATAACTGCTTCTATTAATAGAATGTAGCAGAAGTCTAGGCAATAAAAGGCAATATAGCTTCATCTACTGTGCACATATATACCCCCGTCTCTCTATCTATTTGCTCTTGATGCCCAGCCATCTTGTGAAGAAGCTTGGCCTCCAACTGATGGCTAGCATTAACCTCTAGACATACGGGAGTGACCCTTCAGATAATTCTAGCCCCTTGACTTCTAGTCTTCTAGTCGTAATCCAGATATCACAAAACAGTGCCCCGCTGAAAAATTGCAAAATGGTGTTTTTGTTCTTCCCCTCTTCCTACATTCCAGAACCTTCCTATTCCTGAACAAATTAGCAAATGCCCTTCTTGTTCTTACGGGATGAATATGGACGTGGGAATAGTAATTTACTTGAATGAATGTGTATAGACACGTACTATCCTGAAAATGAATAAGTGATATTATTATACATTGAAAAGATCATGGATAATATTATTATGACTCTTTTTATACATGGGGAAAAGCATCCCAGAAAGTCTGAATGGATTACCCAGTATCCATTGGAAATTATCTGAGAACAAAACTAGATATACCCCAAAACTTACGATCTTTGCACTGGGCAGAGTAGCATCGGGAAACATTTCAAATTTCTATTGCACTATACTAGGTACTAGGTAAAGAGGATTATATAGTTATATTTTCCTAGACATTTTACTCTATGTAAATTAATACTCATTTACTTATGAAGGGCAAAAAAATTGAGATGAAGATAACACTGAATTTCACAAGTAGATTATTATTGAAATGATATGGTAAATAAATGAAGCTAAAAGCATTTACTTTAAATCTGAATGTTTTATTTATGTACCAAGATAATTCATTCATTTAGATAACTATATTTTTTAATACACTGTACTTATTTTCAACAGTCTAAAATATAACCAGAAGGGGCTTATATTTTACACCTTAATTGTGGAGGACCAGTCCAAGGTATAATTGCGAATTCAGTAAAATTTATTTTCAGAACTCACTCATATTACCTGTCCTTCAAATTTCATTACCTAGACACATGAACATGTGTCTCTTTTCCTTATAGAAAGGTTAATTCTGGCCACAAAGCTATGTTAGTTCAAGTAAATTTCCTAGCAATTCTATCTCATTGGCCCAGAAGTAATTAACATTTTTGACAATCACAATTTTAAATGAGCTACCCTGTCTTACAGTGATGGACTGATTTTTCATCTTGTTGCTTCAGAATGCTGCATAAAAATAAGTTACTGAGACTTTTTAATAAACATTTTGGTACAATTTGCAAAATATCTTACACTTTTAATTTAGGTTACATAGAAATACACCATTGATTAGGCAAATGTCTAAGAAACTATCAGCTGTAGCACACATTCTATGAAGAGAAGAATGCCGAAGGTCAGAGAATATCATTATCTGAGGGTCAAAACTTAAAAAGCAATAGAGCCAGAATTAGAAATCAGGTTTCCTAAACCTTAGTTGACTTCTTTTTTGGCACTGCTGTATTCCACTGTATGGTTATGCCACACCTACCTAGACAGGCCAAAGAAAATGAGCATCTTTTTTAGTCCTCTAGGACAGGTTACCTGCTGTCTGTGAAATACTCAGAACATAGTGGTTGCTGGATTCTATGTAATTAACAAGACAGTTCTAAATGTGGGCTAAGGATGTGTCTCATGCTGTATAGATTGCATCCAAAGCTGTTGTTTAAGTAATTGAGTGGTTATGGCAATCTTCCTAAATCATTGCAAATTATTAAGCAGCATGTGGCACAATTGGGACCAGGAAGGCTCAGGTGTAACAAATGATTGTCCTTTGAGAGAGTCATTTCTTCATAATAGAAAAGTAATTCATTAGAGAAATACAAGAACCTCCAACTGTAGCAATTAACCACATTGAAAAATGTTATATAAATATAGTCATTTGCTTCTTGTAAGAATTAAAGCTGAAACCAAAGATCAGTTTCCCAATATCCAAAGGATGCAAATTAACTTAAAATGTAATTTTTCTTTGACACATTATTTATATTTTTATTAAAATAGTATTTTTTCTGTAGGGAATTTTAAGTTTCCATTTTAAATGTATTTATTTAATTCAGAGTTTTATTCTTACGTAAAATATATATAAAAAAAAAACAAAGCAGCAAAACTCAAGGAAAAACTTACGAGGCAGGATATTATTGGTGTTTTAGATAAATATGATAGAAAATAAAAAGTTAAAAATCCAGGTAATTCATAAAACAGAAGAATTTAAAAAAATAAACATAGCACCAGGAATAAGTTTGTAGTTACTGCCCAAAGATAATAAGCCAAAGACTAGAACATATTGAATTTAAGTCTACCTGGCTCTAGAGTTACCTTGATGCCTCATACCTTAAATAAATCTGATGGCAATTTTCTTTTTCTTTCTTTTCCTTTTCTTAAAACCCACATACATTGTGTCTGTCATCTTCTTTTAGATTATAAACACATTTGTGAAGCTTTTATCCCTTTTGGTCACATATTAATTTGTTTTTTAATACTGTTTTTCTGAGTAATCATTATAAATGAATATTTATAAAAACTTCAAGCTACATTTTTTTGGTTTATTGTTTTGTGGTGTTTTTTTTTTAAATATTAGTGAGTAGATTTTATACAAAAACATTTTTGTTAACATTTGTTGGGCAAGAAGTGGTTTGAGGAAACAGTACAATTGAAGTGGATCCCAAAATGAATATTAAGTCTCCAAAAGAAGCTGGACTAGACAAAAAGTTTGCATATTTTATGCCCACATTAAAAAAAAAAAATGAACTCTAACATCTGTGAGTCATGATTAGGCATTCAATTAAGGCAAAGAAATCAGTCAAACTTTTGCATGGATTCCATTAATCACTTTTGCTACATTTAAATTAAATTGAGGTTCTTTATTTTACCATTTCATAAATAATATCTCATCACGGACTTGCCTGTGGGTAAAAATAGGACATTGCATTTACATCATTCTGAAGAAACATGCAGGAAGGGGCACGTGCCTAGGAGGCTCTCTGCTCATCACTTACACTTAATGCATTGGGCCAGGAGAAAGCAGTTGTTTTGAAATGTACAAATCTTCTTTTTAATTTCAATATAGTTTTTTTTGTGGAAAATACTGTGGAGTTGAGAAAAATTAATTATGGTACAACTTTTAGGAAGATTTTTGAAAACTGGGCAACTTAATTTAGTACATAATGTAAAACTGCTATAAAATGAAATGACATAAGTTGTATATGAATACAGAATAAGAACAAGTCAAAGATTTATTCAACTCACTAATGAAGGAACAACCAAGATAAAATTACTTCAAAGAGTATTTGGAGAACTGAATGCTTATAGAAAATGATGAAAGAAAGTGAGAATAAAATTGCTGGATTAAATATAAAACAGCATAATAATAATCTATAGTCAATAAAACAATAATATTTAACTTTTTTTTTTTTTTTTTTTTTTCCAAGAAGGGTTCATTTGCATCTCTTCAAAATAAAAATCTGCAAAGTAAGATGAAACTTCACAGTCTAGGCTTTAATTAGGAGTTAATAATCAAACAACCAAAGTTCCATTCCCCTAGATGATTAATCCTTGAGTGATCTCCTGGACAATATTCCAGTATGACATTGAAAGGACATGCAGACTTCTTTTTCCTTAGTCCTAAGTTTCTGATAATTTTTCCTAACACAATATACAGAATGATGACATTATATGCCTGAAATAGTCTATAAAGATGATGTTTATCAAAGGAAACAGACCTACAAATTCATTGGTTGAGCCATTAATTTCTGTTTTTCAAAATGAGAAACCTATATAAAATCATTCTAAGGAAATTCAAGCAAAGAATCTTACTTTCTGGTTGGAGGTAAAAGTGTATTTAAAGGTTCTGAATCATAAAAAAAATCGTAGTATGTTCAGAAAATACAGAGATTTAATGTGAGTAGGGTTTAAAGAGTGCATGTATGATTCTAGGAAATTGGGCTAGAAGTGTAAAGTTTTGCAGGTCATAAAAAGAAATGTGGGCTGTTTTGTAAAGGTAATGGGAGCCCATGGAGGTCCTCAAAGTAGGAATGACATCATCATCCTTGTTTTCAGGAAGATTCAAGTTCTTTTCACACACATAATGTCTTGCCTTTTTAAAATTTATTTTCTCTTCTAGCTTATCTGTGGTATTAATAACTTGATTTTAGTTGTATAAAATGTTGGTGTGCTGAGGGCTGGGAGAAGGTGCAATACGATTTTCCTCTGCACATAGGCTACTTAAAGGCTTGATATGGGTGAAAAGGAAGCTGAAAACATCTCTTCTTTGACAATGTAACACCATTCCTTACCAATAATTATAACTATGACCATTAGGGTGGGGTGGGTGGATGGAGATACTGAGAGAATTTTTTAAATTAATATATAATTCACATGATACAATTCACTATTTTAAAGTGTACAATTCAGTTATTATTCATATATTCAGAAGATTGTGCACCTATTATCATTATCTAATTCTAAAATATTTTCATCAGCTCAATAAGAAACCCCAAACCTATCAGCAGTCCCTTCCCACTTCCCCCGTCCAGTGCCTGGCAACCATTGATTAATTTTCTGTCTCTAGAGATTTGCCATTTTGGGATGTGTTATATACATGGAATAATATGTGGCCTTTTGCATCTGGTTTCTTTCACTTAGCATGTTTTGAAGGTTCACGTACACTGTAAGTCAGTACTTTATTCATTTTTATGGGTGAATAGTATTCCATTGTGTGAATATGTCACATTTTGCATAAGAATTCATCATGTTATGAACATTTAGGTTGCTTCCATCATTTGACTATTATAAACAGAGTTGCTATAAACATTTGTGTACGTGTTTTTATAAGGATATGTGTTTTCAATTTTCTTAGAATGGAATTCCTGGGTCAGTTGATAACTTCATGTTTAACTTAACAGTCAAACTGTTTTCCAAAGTGGCTGAATAATTTTACATTCCCACCAGCTAAAGTATGAGGGTTCTAATTTTTCCACATCCTTGACATTACTTGTTATTGCCCTACTTCCTGATTACCACCCTGCTAGTGGATGTGAAATGTTATCTCATAGTTTTAATTTGTTTTTCCCTGAAAGCTAGTGATGTTGAGCTTCTTTTACTGTGCTTGTTAGCCATTTGCATATCTTCTTTGGAGAAATGTCTATTCAAATCTTTTCCCTTTTTTATTAGTGTGTGTTTTTTTATTTAAATAGTTACATGTAATAGTTTTATATACTGGATGCTAGAATATATCAGGCAGATGATTTGCAAATATTTCTCCCATTCTGTGAATTGCCTTTTCATTTTTCTTGACAGTGTACATATAACATGAACATTTTCATTGTTGATGAAGTCCAATTTATCTATTTATTATTTAGTTACTTGTACTTTATTTGTCTTTCATAAGAAAACGTTGCCTAATTCAAGGTCATGAAGATATACACCTATGTTTAATTCCAAGAGTCATAGTTTTAGCTCTTATAGTTAGCCATAAATATGATTCACTTTGAGTTAATTTTTTTTCTAGGAAATGAACAAAGGGTCCAATTTCTATCATTTGCAACTGGATATTCAGTTGTCCCAGCCAAATTTCTTGAAAGACTATCCTTTCTGCATTAAATTGCCATGGCATCCCTGTACAAAATCAACCGACTATACATGTCTGGCTTATTTCTGGGCTTTTATTTCGATTCTACCGATGTATGTATGTATGTATGTATGTCTTCATACCAGTCCCATATAGTCTTGATTAATGTAGTTTTAGGATAAACTTTGCAACTGGAATATGTGTGACCTCTAGCTTAGTTCTTTTTTCAAAATTGTTTTAGCTATTCTGCTTCCTTTCCATTTTCATATGAATTTCAGTGCCAGTCTGTCAAGTTCTGCAAAAAAGGCAGGTAGGATTTTGACAGGTTATATTGAATCTGTAGATCAATTTGAAGAGTAATGCCATCTTAACAATGTTAGGTCTTCCAATCCATAAATATGAAAAATCTATTTTATTTAAGTATTTTTAAATTTCATTTGGTGTTTTATAGTTTTCAGTGTGTAAGCCTTGTAAGGTAAGTATTTTAAGTATTAAACATTTTTTGATGCTATTGTAAATGGAATTGGTTTTTCAGTTTCATTTTGAGATTGTTTATTGCTAGTGTATAGGGATATAGTTGATTATTGTATATTAATCTTGTATTTTGTCATCTTGCCAACTTGTTTATTATCTTTAATGGTTTTTTTAGTGGATGTCTTTTGGTTCTATATGTACAAGATCATGTCATCTGCAAATAAGAGGGTTTTGCTTCCTTTCCAAGCTTTTTATTTGTTATTCTTACCTAATTGCTCTGGCTACAACATCACAGTATACTATTGAATAGAAGTGGTAAGAACAGATGTTCTTATCTTGTATCTGATTTTAGGAGGAAATCATTCTGTCTTTTATTATTAAGTATGATGTTAGCTGTGGGTTTTTAAATAAATAGATATACTTTACCAGATTGAGGAAGTTCTCCTTTACTTTTTAGTTGGTTCAGTGTTTTATCAGAAAAGGATGTTGGATTTTGTCAAAAGGCTTTTTCTGTGTCTATTGAGGTAATCATGAGCTTTTACCTTTTATTCTATTAATATAGTATATTATACTAATTGATTTTTCAGGTGCTAAATTGACCTTACATTCCAAATTACACCTTACTATAGTGTAAAATACTTTTTCACTGAATTTGGTTTGATAGTATTTTGTTGAGGATTTTTCTTGATATATATTTGTGAAGAATATTAGTTTGTAGTTGTTTTTGTGTATGTGTTGTCCTTGCCTGGTTCTGGTATCAGGGTAAAACTGATCTCCTACAATGAGTTTGGTTGTATTCCTTCTTTTACATTTTTTGAAAGAATTTGCAAAGGATTGATGTTTTTTAATGGTTTGGTAGATTTCATCAGCAAAGTAATCTGGTCCTAGGTGTTCTTTGTGGGAGGTTTTTAATTACCAATTCGATCTCTTTACTTGTTATAGATGTATTCATATTGTCTGCTTCCCTTTTACAAACAGAGAATACCAATAGATAGATTTTTTAAAAAAATGAACTGAATAGATACTCTGGAATTGAAAAGTATAATAATTGAAATGAAAAATCTACTAGAAGGGGTCAACACCAGATTTTAGCAGGCAGAAGAAAGAATCAGTGAACTTAAAGATAGGTCAACTGAGATTATTCTGTCTGAAGAACAGAATAAAAAAGAATGAATAAAAATTAATATAACCCCAGAGACCTGTGAAATATCATCAAGCATACCAACATATGCATAAAGATAGTCCCAGCCAGAGGGGCAAAAAAAAAAGAAAAGAAAAGAAAAGGCTGAAATTTATCTAAATCTAATAAAAGACATTAATCTTTTATTAATCAAAGACATCCAAGGAGCTCAATAAACTCTAAGGAGATACATACCTCGACACAATGTAATCAAACTTTCAAAAGAAAAAGACGAAGAGGGATTCTTTTTTTTTTTTTTTTGAGACGGAGTCTCGCTCTGCCGCCCAGGCTGTAGTGCAGTGGCCGGATCTCAGCTCACTGCAACCTCCGCCTCCTGGGTTCACGCCATTCTCCTGCCTCAGCCTCCCCAGCAGCTGGGACTACAGGCGCCCGCCACCTCGCCCGGCTAGTTTTTTGTATTTTTTAATAGAGACGGGGTTTCACCGTGTCAGCCAGGATGGTCTCGATCTCCTGACCTCGTGATCCACCCGTCTCGGCCTCCCAAAGTGCTGGGATTACAGGCTTGAGCCACCGCGCCCTGCCTGAAGAGGGATTCTTCAAAGAAGCAAGAGGGTCATGACTCATCTCATACAAGGAATCCTCTACAAGATTAACAGATGATTTCTCATAAGAAATCATGGAGGCCGGAAGGCAGGGAGATGATATATTCAAAATGCTGAAAGAAAAAACTGCTAACCAAGTATTCTACATCCAGTAAAATGTTCCTTCAAGATGAGACATTCTCATATTTTCCCTTAGTACTTAAAACATTTTTAAAAATTCTGTGAACATATTTAAAATAGCTTAAAGTTTTTGTCTAAATATTCCAATATTTATTCCTAAGGGGCATTTATTATTGATGACTTTATAAAAATATTTATTTTATTTTTATTATACTTTAAGTTCTAGGGTACATGTGCATAACGTCCAGGTTTGTTACATATGTATACATGTGCCATGTTGGTGTGCTGCACCCATCAACTTGTCAGCATCCATCAACTCATCATTTACATCAGGTATAACTCCCAATGCAATACCTCCCCCTTCCCCCCTCCCCATAATAGGCCCTGGTGTGTGATGTTCCCCTTACCGAGTTCAAGTGATCTCATTGTTCAGTTCCCACCTATGAGTGAGAACATGCGGTGTTTGGTTTTCTGTTCTTGCGATAGTTTGCTGAGAATGATGGTTTCCAGCTGCATCCCTGTCCCTACAAAGGACACAAACTCATCCTTTTTTATGGCTTCATAGTATTCCATGGTGTATATGTGCCACATTTTCTTATTCCAGTCTGTCACTGATGGACATTTGGGTTGATTCCAAGTCTTTGCTATTGTGAATAGTGCCACAATGAACATACGTGTGCATGTGTCTTTATAGCAGCATGATTTATAATCCTTTGGGTATATATCCAGTAATGGGATAGCTGGGTCAAATGGTGTTTCCAGTTCTAGATCCTTGAGGAATCACCACGCTGTCTTCCACAATGGTTGAACTAGTTTACAGTCCCACCAACAGTGTAAAAGCATTCCAATTTCTCCACATCCTCTCCAGCACCTGTTGTTTCCTGACTTTTTAATGATTGCCATTCTAACTGGTGTGAGATGGTATCTCATTGTGGTTTTGATTTGCATTTCTCTGATGGCCAGTGATGACGAGCATCTTTTCATGTGTCTGTTGGCTGTACACATGTCTTCTTTTGAGAAATGTCTATTCATATCCCTTGCCCACTTTTTTTTTTTTTTGAGACTGAGTCTGGCTCTGTCGCCCAGGCTGGAGTGCGGTGGCCGGGTCTCCCTTGCCCACTTTTTTATGGGGTTGTTTTATTTATTTATTTATTTATTTATTTATTTGTAAATTTGTTTGAGTTCTTTGTAGATTTTGGATATTAGCCCTTTGTCAGATGAGTAGATTGCAAAAATTTTCTCCCATTCTGTAGGTTGCCTGTTCACTCTGATGGTAGTTGCTTTGGCTGTGCAGAAGCTCTTTAGTTTAATTAGATCCCATTTGTCAATTTTGGCTTTTGTTGCCGTTGCTTTTGGTGTTTTAGATATGAAGTCCTTGCCCATGCCTATGTCCTGAATGGTATTACCTAGCTTTTCTTCTAGGGTTTTTATGGTATTAGGTCTAACATTTAAGTCTCTAATCCATGTTGAATTAATTTTCGTATAAGGAGTAAGGAAAGGATCCAGTTTCAGCTTTCTACTTATGGTTAGCCAGTTTTCCCAGCACCATTTATTAAATAGGGAATCTTTTCCCCATGTCTTGTTTTTCTCAGGTTTGTCAAAGATCAGATGGCTGTAGGTGTGTGGTATTATTTCTGAGGACTCTGGTCTGTTCCATTAGTCTATATCTCTGTTTTGGTACCAATACCATGCTGTTTTGGTTACTGCAGCCTTGTAGTATAGTTTGAAGTCAGGTAGCGTGATGCCTCCAGCTTTGTTCTTTTGACTTAGGATTGTCTTGGCAATGCAGGCTCTTTTTTGGTTCCATATGAACTTTAAAGCAGCTTTTTCCAATTCTGTGAAGAAACTCATTGGTAGCTTGATGGAGATGGCATTGAATCTATAAATTACCTTGGGCAGTATGGCCATTTTCATGATATTGATTCTCCCTATCCATGAGCATGGTATGTTCTTCCATTTGTTTGTGTCCTCTTTTATTTCACTGAGCAGTGGTTTGTAGTTCTCCTTGAAGAGGTCCTTTACATCCCTTGTAAGTTGGATTCCTAGGTATTTTATTCTCTTTGAAGCAATTGTGAGTGGAAGCTCATTCATGATTTGGCTGTCTGTTTGTCTGTTACTGGTGTATAAGAATTCTTGTGATTTTTGCACATTAATTTTGTATCCTGAGACTTTGCTGAAGTTACTTATCAGCTTAAGGAGATTTTGGGCTGAGATGATGACGTTTTCTAAATATACAATCATGTCATCTGCAAAGAGGGACAATTTGACTTCTTCTTTTCCTAACTGAATACCCTTGATTTCTTTCTCTTGCCTGATTGCCCTAGCCAGAACTTCCAACACTATGCTGAATAGGAGTGATGAGAGAGGGCATCCCTATCTTGTGCCAGTTTTCAAAGGGAATGGTTCCAGTTTTTGCCCATTCAGTATGATATTGGCTGTAGGTTTGTCATAAATAGCTCTTATTATTTTGAGATACGTTCCATCAATACCAAATTTATTGAGAGTTTTTAGCATGAGGGGCTGTTGAATTTTGTCAAAAGCTTTTTCTGCATCTATTGAGATAATCATGTGGTTTTTGTCTTTGGTTCTGTTTATATGCTGGATTATGTTTATTGATTTGCGTATGTTGAACCAGCCTTGAATCCCAGGGACGAAGCCCATTTGATCATGGTGGATAAGCTTTTTGATGTGCTGCTGGATTCGGTTTGCCAGTATTTTATTGAGGATTTTTGTATCGATGTTCATCAGGGATATTGGTCTAAAATTCTCTTTTTTTGTTGTGTCTCTGTCAGGCTTTAGTATCAGGACGATGTTGGCCTCATGAAATGAGTTAGGGAGGATTCCCTCTTTTTCTGTTGATTGGAATAGTTTCAGAAGGAATGGTACCAGCTCCTCCTTGTACCTCTGGTAGAATTCAGCTGTGAATCCATCTGGTCCTGGACTTTTTTTGGTTGGTAGGCTATTAATTATTGCCTCAATTTCTATAATTACTTTTTAATCCCAACTCTACTGGTATAAATTCAAGACCTGAATGTGCTTGCAACTTTATTGCTCTGTGTTCCCTGTATCTTTTTTTAATTTTTTATTTTAGAGATGAGGCCTCACTCTGTTGCCCAGGCTGGAGTGTAGTGGTGCAATCACAGTTCAGTGCAGCCTCAAACTTCTAGGGGCTCAAGTGATCCTCCCACCCTAGCCTCCTGAGTAGCTGGGACTACAGGTACATCCAACCACATCCAGCTAATTTAAAAACACTTTTTTTTTTTTTTGGTAGACATGAGGTCTTGCTTTATTGCCCAGGCTGGTCTCAAACTCCTGCCTTGGCCTCCCAAAGAACTAGGATTACAGGCATAAGCCACAATGCCTGTCCTATTGTTTTCTATTTCTTACAGTGCAGCCACCCTTCCAATTGTGCCAGCCTCTTACCCATGTCTCTACTTCCCTGTCCTACCTTCCCTCCATACCCATACTGCAGTTTATTGCTATAACCTAAGGCAGTAGCTGGAGACTGACACACTGGTGCCACTACCACACGCTCAACTAGGAGAAATGTATGGGCCTGAAGGAACATCACTGACAGAGCCAAAGCTCTGATGGATTATTATCCTGCCACCACTTGGGGTTGCTGATTTCCTGCTCAAAGATATATTATTTTTTCCTATAAGGACAGGGTAAACAGTTGTTCCCCATTTGTTTAGACTACACAGAACCAGAGTGGTCAGTAGAATTGAATAAAAGGATAGGTTTGAAGAGAAGGGGGCAAAGTTAAATGTGGTTTAATAGTTTCTGCATTGTTGCTGAATCTGAGCCTGCTGCCAAATGCAAACTAGAAATTCCCCCTCTTAGTTGCCAGATTTACAAGGTGATTACATATAATTTTGTTCCAGTTGATAGTTTTACAAAACAGGATATAGTAACTCACATAATTTTGACTAATTTGATTGTTTCCAAGGTCCTGAGTTTAAAAAGAAATTATTGCCTTTTTAATAAAAAAGCAATATCGAAACCATTTACAATTTTATTTTATATTATTTATTTTTGAGATGGAGTCTCACTGTCGCCTGGGCTGGAATGCAGTGGTGCAATCTCAGCTCACTGCAACCTCTGCCTCCCAGGTTCAAGTGATTCTCCTGCCTCAGCCTCCCGAGTAGCTGAGACTGCAGGCGAGCACCACCATATCCGGCTAGATGGGGTTTCGCCATGTTGGCCAGGCTGGTCTCCAGCTCCTGACCTCAGGTGATCTGCCCGCCTCAGCCTCCCAAAGTGCTGGGATTACAGGCATGAGCTACTGCGCCTGGCCCATTTGCTATAATTTTAGCCCCTAATAAATGATTCCCATTGCATTGGGTTTAGTTGAGGACTATCATACTGTCCTTCAATCTTAATCATTTAGTAGCCATGTTTTACTAAGTTGTCCTTGTGGCAGGAATTTTTAAAAATTTCTTTTGAAAGGTGAGTAAATATTCAGTTAATATCTAATAGGAAGACCCTCTGATTTCGTTGCAGAAATAAGTCATTTACATGTAAACAATTTGAGTCTTATAGAAAATTCTAACCACTCATTCAATGTTTTAATTCAAAGATTACATAATGTTTTCTTTAACAACAACACTAAAAAATTAAATACTCAAAATAAATGAAAACAAATTTTTGCTTTTAAAATGCAAAAATATAAGGAAGTGTGAAATTCTGACTACTTCATTAATAATGAAAATGAACTACAGAGCAATATCATGATAAACAGAATTTAACAAAAGCTGCCGATCTGGCAATTTCTAAAAATGATAACATAATATAAACAGACATAAAGCATAAAGAAGCATAAAGAAGAAGATACCATAAAGATATACATATCTGAAGAATTCCATGTGTTTTGATGTGGTATTAGATCTTATTTTCCACATAGTATGTGAAATATTAATACATTTTTTTCTTTTCCCTTACAAATAGAAAATTGTTGGAGGCAATTTGTTAATTTAGTTGCATTTTTTCCTTGTACTTGATTAATCTTGCTTACCCCAAAAGGGGAACATTTGGGTTTAAGTTTTATGCTAAATTGATAATAACTTAAAAAAATTACTGGTATTATTTGAACATGGGTTTTAATCTCTTGATTTAAAAAAGACATTAAAAAGATCTACAGCAGTCTAAAGACTTAGGTAAACAAATATCCTACTGGGTCACAGCATTGTCTATGCTTAGGAAATGTCCTTGATCCAGTAAATCGAGAAGGTTATTTTTGAGGAAGTGTCTTGGAGGTATTAATACTTTCTCCCCCAGTTATCATCAGTATTTTAAGCCACCCTGAATGCAAGCGTGGCCATCTTTTATGAATTTGGTGCAGTTGTACAAAATTTATACTGAACTGAACTAGTCAGTGTCTCTTCTGATTCCTGAAAAAATTAACAAACAGCTGGAAACCAAGCTGCAATGCAACTCTATGAATTAAAGAATTAAGATTTTAAAACAAATGCTTTTTTTGTAGAAAACATTTTTCCACATAATAGCTCTAACTTTATCTGCTACCTACTCAAAGTGAGCAGAAAGAAAAATGTTTCCTCAGAGAGCATGCTAGCCCAAATATCAGTATATCATTTGGCCATGTGACATCCCCAGAGGCAGTTCTGAGCTGAGTGCACAACTGCCTGTGGAGCTTACCAAAAGGCCAGATGTTGCTACTAGAATGTTCCAAAGCTTGGCATCTGGGGTCTTGGCAAGCCCCAGAGATAGCCTTGGGTCCTGTGCCTATAGCTAAAATAGGAAATGAAAGAAAGTTCCACAGCAGAGGGTCTAACTAATTCTGAAGTGATATAGAGGAATGAAAGTAATTCAAAGTAACACTAGCTTATGGTAAATAATTGCTTTGTCTATATTGATTAAATATATAGTTAATGTTAAAATAGTTTCAAGGCTTGGGAGAATAATTTTTCATTGACTTTAAGCATGCTCTAAGCTAATTGTATCAATCAATCAAATTATTTGCCAGTAACTGAGAATGCATAGCACATCCTTCAGTAATGAAAAACAACAGAAGAAAGGCAGCCACATTCCTACTACCTCAGATCTCACAGTTTTAGAATGTTTTCCCTATTCTTTATCCCATTTCCATAAAATTAAGGTTTGAAATGTAGAAGTCATGACATGGCTGTTAGAATACGAAAATAGAATTATATGGATCTGATTTTGTAAAGGTATTGTTTATTTGGGGGCTACAGACTACAGGTTTATAAGAAGTTTCTGAAAAGTAACACAGTAAAAACAAGAACTTTGAAAACTCATACCAGTAACTCAGTAATGCCACTTCTTAGGAGTCTGTCCAAAGAAATTAATCAAATATGGACAAATGTTTATTTATAAGAATGTTCATCATGAAGGTAATAGCTAAATACTGATACAAATTTCCAATAATAGGGGATCTTACACACAATATTCTGTATCATTAAAATAATTTTAAGACTTTTTAATGGCATAGAAAAATGCTCATGTTATATTTAAAGCAGAAGACAAACTTTGTAAACAATAGGACCTCAATTTGGGAAAAAATATTCACATACTCAACACTGGAAGAAATATAAAAGTAATAGCAGTTGTTATGTCTGGATGGGGGGTTATGGGTAATTTTTATTTTCTTCTATATTTGTTAGCATTGGAAATATATTTTATAAGGATTATAAAATAAATGTAAAACATTATTCAAATTGGCATTAAAACAGAGTGCTTTATTACAGTAGAATGTACATGGTTTGAAAAGGTTGAAAATCAACTACCACTTCCTTAAACATGAAACTGAGAATTCTGGTTATTTTTAAAAATTCCACCCATGCGTTGGGAATCCTTTGTCTTTACTAAGGATACACCAACAAATTCAAAGAGGAATCCTGATACCATTGCTCTGGTGGAAAAAAAAAAAGTATGTAAAAAATCTGTTTTTAAACATTTCAGGAGTATTTTAGACAGTGTTGCATTAAGAAACCATTTCAAAGCAGGCAACAATTTCATGGTAATAAGTGACTTATCTTGTCATAAAATTGGTTTATTCCAATTTATTCCAAACATTAGCCTGTAAGTTACATCATTTATCATTTCCTTCCCAAGATCTTTATACCATTTTCCTCTGCTTAACACTGAAAATCAGTCACAACATTCTTATTGGGTTTCTGTTTTATAGTAAGAGGTTTTCAGTTTATATTAGCTATTATTTTTCTGTATTGATCCTTAAGAATATTTGTTATTATATCAACGTATTAGATTATATATATTTCTAAACATACCTGGAATTTGAATGCTTTAAGTATTTAATACCAATATCTGTAAATTTTCATACAAACATTATGCTTAGTAACAAACATAAACCTCTTTTGCTTGTAATGCCCGTTGGCAGCTGGCTTGGTATTTCAATGACTTGGGGTTTAATTTTCACTAAGCAGATTTTTAAAAATCCCAAACAAATGCATCGTAACCTATGTTAGATTCTCATTTAGCAATATCTCTGAGAGGTGGGACTGACTTTCCACTGTGGCATCAAGAGAGCAATCCATTAAATCTGGTTCTCTCTCGTTCTAAGGATGGCAGCGTGAACTCAGCTGGGCCCCATGATCCTCAGCCTAGGCCTCGGCAGAAGCGGTGAATTCAGCCATAACTACAGCAGAGTCTGATCATTCTCCTGATGAAATTACACTGATCTAATTTGCACGCTGTGAAGACATTTGGCACTGGCCGGATCTGAGCCTTGACATCTTCATTGGAACTAAAAGTACACTAAGAACTGACATTACATTTCACATTCTTTTCTGCCAGGCTGTGGCATTTCGTCCTCTTTAAAGGCATTATTTCAAGAACATTTAATTTGGCTTTGATATGCCTGCCATTTTGCTGGGTGGAACATACTGCGCCAGAAAAGCTCAGCTGTAATAAAGTTTGGCACCAACAGCTCACCATATACCTGCACCATCCTGTGCAATTTAATTGGCATTCAGTGGGTTGATAAATGGATTGGCTTAATGAGACAATATACTTGACATATGCAGGACTCTCCTGAGGAATAGGATTCATTTTTTCACTTCACACATCAACATGTTACAGATACCAACACAGTCACCTCCAGCAGTTGCACTCTAGCCAATGGACGTCTTCCACTGTGTTGACCAATAATATTACCTTCCAGCTATCTCGCTCCTTCCTCTTTTAGCACCAAATTATGTTTTAAATTTCATTGTCTTTTGAATTTTCTCAGATACAAGGAATAAGAGGCTCCATGTTTAATTTATATATATCTGTATTATCTCAGCAAATCATACAGCTTTTTGGGGGGACTAAACAGATTAGTTTTACCTACGGTAAAATGACAGAACTATAAAATACAGGTATTAATGAATTCTAGGTATAACTACTGGCATATGCAATCATATAATTGAGAAAGTGGGTGACATTCTATCTTCAGAAATGTTGGCTTCAAGAATAAATTAATTAAAACAAAAAAGAAACACTGTTTTCACTCCTCAGATTAGCAAAGACTAAAAAGAACCATAATGCTGAGTGTTGGCAAGGGGTCCAGGAAATAAATGCCTCATGCTCTGCTGGTGGGATTCTAAATTAATACAACTTTTTTGTAAGGCCATTGGCATTATGTATCAAAAACCTTAAGAATGGGTATGGCCTTTCAGTAAGCACTTTCACTTTCTCAAAATATATCCCAAGCAAATAAAGACATGTCAAAGATGAATATTTGACAATGATCATCACATTAATTATAATAGAAAAAAAACTAAAACAATCTAGATGTCTTAAAAAAGAGATTGAATAAAATGTGGAATACCTATAGTCTAGAATACTATACAGCTATTAACATGATGTAGTAGAAATGTTTATAATGAAAAAATGTTCTTGATGCCTTTTATGCTGAAAAGGTATTATAAAACACTAGGTTCATTATTGGTCATTAAAAAATTACATATAAAACATATTTATACCTATACTAAAAAAAAAGTCAAAGGACAAATACCAACATAGTAATAATGCTTGCCTCTGGAGATAGGGATTATTAGAGGTTTTCTCTCTGTGTTTTTTTTCTTTACACTTATCTGTATTTTTAATCAAATAAGTTATTTAAAAGACTTAGATAAGATGGCATTTTAAACTTATCAAGAAATTTCTTTCTGACCAAAATTTGATTTGGGAAAATTCTTTACTGTGTCATAAGTCAAATTATGCTTGTATAATTCAATTCTTTTTATGGTTCCAGGTCATTTAAGTATTCAGTAGAGTAGCTGTCCAGATAGATAATCCATCTGAGACAAGTGAAGTTTCTTTTAGCCTCCAGTTCCTGGAATTTGTCAGTTCACCAGTTATAGTTTAGTAGTAGCAAGCAGCAGATTTTTAGAATACTATTGACATTGACAAGACTTCTAGTTTTTGTCTCCTAGTCACAATTCTTATGCAATGAAAACTGCCTTGCCTATTCTATTTTTTTTAAACAAGGCTGAATATTTCTAGAAATAGAAAAATCTCGTATGAAGGTTCAGACATGTAAAGGTTATTAATTTAGGTTTGCTAAGGACCCATGGGAACCACTGTGTGCCTGGCAATAGGGGTAATAGGGTCCCTGACTTCAAGTTCGACCATGCAAATAGTAAAGGAAAGATAATTGGGCTGGAATGAAAGTGCTTTAAAAGGGAGATCAGCTCAGGGTAGCCAAAGTGCTCCATAATGACCAATTGGAGGGCAAGCAGGCAGGATGCAGCACCACGTTAGCAGCATCCAGGACAGCTGTCTGCTCGCTGCCTCCTGTGCAACGCGCCTCAACAGTACCTGCCTCTGGCTTCCTTCCTGCCCCTGAGGTGGGGAGGGTGTCCACAAGCCACTGCTCCTCATTTCAAGTGGATGCCAGTTTGATACTCTCCATCCTGTTCCAAAGGAAGTTCCAACATGCAAATAAGCCCAAGGAAATGAAAAAATGAAACCGTGTGTGACAGTTTCTAATTACTGCATAAAAACAACATATGGAAACTTCATTGTCCATTTCATCCCTCCACATGTACCATCAAGTCAGACTTCTTTTACTCAATCACTCTCTTGAGCATTTGGACCTAATTGACTTCAATAAGAAGTTAAAAAAAATTTTGGATAGAATAATAGTATTTTTAATTTTTTTCATCTTAATCATTGGGAGATTTTTCATAACCTTGTTCTATTTTCTGTGTGAGTTTTTTCATTGTATTCTCATTAAGTGTATTCCCTAGGGTTGTTCACAACCTGAATTGAAATTGTCCATTCTTCAAAAGTTTAAATTAACTATCCCTAAGTACCTCTTATAAATGCTCGAGTGGGTCCCTAATCACTTATTAGCAGAGGCAGGAGGACCGGTTCAGCACTGTCATCTGCTCAGATGTTCAGGTGGCATATGCACAGGAGGCAGAAAAAGAAAAATCAAACAGACACTGTTTTCTGACCAAAAAAACCCAGCAAAATAAATTTCAAAAATCCCAAAGTTAGTTAAGCAATGTGTTGAGGTAGAAAAGAGGACTGGATTGAGGATCAAGAGACCTGGAGTTGGCTCCCTCCTTTGCCACCACTATACTGTGTCACCTTAAGCATGTTCTTCGCTTCCTTCATTCTCTGCTTTAAAATAGGATGTAGTCTATAAGCCCTAAGGTTCCTTTTATCTTACCTACATTCTCATACTATATAGAATAATTTAAGTCCTATTTGTTTTCTATACAGGACTAGACACTGCTTGCCAAAGGATGCTTGCATTTAAATACTAACTTTGGAGTAAAGTTTAAAAGTTGAGGCTAGACCAAAGAAGCAAGACATACATCAAATGCCCATTTGCTAAAAGAAAAACCTTTCAATTTCTCTTCTCATCCCCCCTGGCCACAGAAGCAGAGTCAGTTAATGAATCAGAAAAAAGCTGGTTACCAGATGTCCTGGCTTATTAACACGCACATTGCATTCTGTAATGGCATTCACTGAGCAAGCTGTGTGGAACCTAGAGATGGCAAAGGAAAAGTTCTTCTCTCAGATGAGCTTCAAAATATGTGTGTGCTTTGGTAAATTTCATGAGTGCTTGCTGCAGAGGTTCGTTTAAGCCTCTGTCGGGCATTGCATCTAGTGGGAGCTTGCCTGGGTTACAAAGAGTCCCTCTCTAAGGTCATGAGATGTCACACCCTCTCAGCCCTTTCTCATTTCTCTATTCTGTGCAAAACTGTCAACACGAACTCTTATATGTGGAAGAGAAAGACAACAATAATAAATTTAGGAGCAATGCAAAGGAAAAGCCAATTCTGTTTGATTGGTTTTCACCACGACTAATTTTAAAGCCACCCATTGTTCAGCTCTGCAGTCTAATTTTATGTTAATATCCTGAAAGTTGTCAAATCTTGGCAAAACCTATGCATAAATTACACAGAAAGTAGCTCACAGGAGGGGGAAAAGTAATGACTGTCATGGTTAGGCAAACCCATTAATAGTCTGACAAGCAATAACCCAGGAGCTCTGGTCAACTGCTGCCGACATCTGTGAAACTTTTGCAATTAATATCATTTTCCCCCTTTTTTTCCTTTTTGTGGGAAAAGGTATCAGCTGTGAAATAGCAAGCAACTGACTGTTCATTATCAGCTTTGCTGGTAAAGGTTGGGTTTATCATCTCCCTTAGTTGACCACTGCCCTGCTTTTCACAAAAAGCCACTGTTTTTTAAAGGAATGCCATGTTTTTAGTGTACAGGGATTGATAGTCTTTAGAAAATGGATACCAATTTTGTGTGGCTACTTACACAAGAAAACATTATTTATTTATTTATTTATTTATTTATTTATTTATTTATTTATTTATTTTTGAGACAGAGTCTCGCTCAGTCGCCCAGGCTGGAGTGCAGTGCTGTGATCACAGCTCACTGAAACCTCTGCCTCCCAGGCTGAAACCATTCTCCTGTCTCAGCCTCCCAAATAGCTGGGATTACAGGCACCCGCCACCATGCCCAGCTAATTTTTGTATTTTTAGTAGAGACAGGGTTTCACCATGTTGGCCAGGCTGGTCTTGAACTCCTGACCTCAGGTGATCCGCCTACCTTGGTCTCCCAAAGTGCTGGGATTATAGGCATGAGCCACAGTACCCAGCAAAATTATATGTTTCAGTCTCTGATTCATTTCTGATATTTCTTTCTCTGAGGCTGGGAAGAAACAAAGATGGAGAAACTTAAAACATCTCTTCAAAGCTGCAATCTAGGCTCCAGGCTTGCTGGTAGGTCATCTCATTGTGCTTTTCCTACCTTTTTCTGTGTCAGTTCAGTACACTTTATTTTTTCTGTGGGCAAGGCTTCAGGGCAAAATATATGTACCAATCTGATTAGTCAGTGTCTATGCCCTACTGGTGGTTAAAATATTTTGAGTATCACTCTTGTTTATATCTATTATATATTTACAATGTACACACATACAAAATCTATTGCCTATTTTCCCAGAGAATATTTCTGGTAGAATTATCTGAGTCTCCAGATAAGCTTGGAAAGGCAACTCCATCTTTTCCTACAGCTATTATAGCTGATGTGTTCAGCATAGTGCCAGGCACTCAGTGAATATTCAAGAAAATATTTGTTCAATGAATGAATGGGTAGATACATGTGTGTCAGTAGGGCATACTCCTATTTTTGGCCTTGCTATTGTAGCTCCATTTATTGATTTTATGGAGAACTTCTCTGCCTCTAAGAATCATTGCCTGTGTGTAGGGCTTTCTCAGAGAGTACTGTAGAAGACTTGCTTTTCTTAAGCCATAAGCAATCTGAAATGCCTTATAGAATCATTTAGTTAACATTTTTCTGAGCTCCTGCCTTGTGCCAGGTCTGGGCTTGGAGGAGAAGACAAAAGGATGAGTGAAGCATGGATTTTGCTATCACAGAGATCATGGAATGTTTAGAGAGGTTTCTGTGTGGGAAGGTGAGTCCAAAAAAACCAGACATGTGCTATAATATGGGTGTCAACAGACTTCAGGGAGCAGCACGCTCTGCACAGTATTGCAGGGAAATATGTCATGGTAAAGAGACATTGAACTGCGTCTTGGTTAAAAAAACAAAAAACAAAAAATCTGCATGCGTAGAGAAATGGAGTAATAAAAATATATAAAATTTCAGGGAATAGTGAGATGGTCAGTGGCTGGAAGCAGAGGGCCTGGGAGGATGTGGCAGGGGATGAGGCTGGAGAGGTGAGCTAGGGTATGATAAGAAGTGGCTTTGGTGCCTAGGTGACTATGGAGTTTATCCTCCAGGAAACTAGGGACAAGTTGAAGCCTTGTAAGGAGAAAAATAACTGTTGCTATTGCCTAGGATGGCCATTTGTAGGGTAGGGGTGGGAGTGGGGAGGGAAGGGGTGCTGAATCATTACAGGAAGGCCAGTGGGAATGTTATTTCAATAGCCTCATAAAGAGATGACGAGAAAGGACAAGAAGCAACAGACTCTAAAGATAGATATCTCGGAAGCAGAACTGTCAAAATTTGTTGACTGATTGCATGTAGGGGTAAAACAGATATGATAAAGGATGACTTCTAACTTTGTGTAAGTGGTGAAGCCTTTAATCAAGACAAAAACAGAGGCAGCTGGCTGGGGTAGGAGTAGGAGTGAAGAGACTGCAAGGACGTAGGGGACAGCAACATGGACATTTTCTAGAAATCATTCTTTGGAGAATAAGGAGTAGCTCTTCACCACATCACTCCCAACAATCATCAATAAAGCCAATGAATCAAACCAGAGCGAAACAAACCAACTCTAACAGATGCTTATCAAGGGGAAATGCAATTGGAAAGACTTCTTTGGGTGAATAATCATGAAGAAAAATAATGAAAATGTAAAAATGATAAATTTGTCATATGAACTCAAATAAAAAGACCTCATTAACAGGAAGTTCTTTAAAGCCTCAAGGTTCTGAGGTTTGTCAAATGCCTGCTGAATGAAATGCTCAAGCTGACCTATTTCTTCTTCCTTTCCTAAATATTATAGTAGCATTCACCAACTGAAAATTATATTCATAAAATTCAAAAACCCCCAAACGATCATAGTCTTCAGTTTGGCAACACATGTGGATTACTTTCCAGCCTTGTCAGGACAGAACAGATTCTGGACAAATCAAGAAAGAAGGAAGTGCTGGTACAATCTCACAGACGAATGCCAGTTGTCTGAAAAAAACAAGTTTGCTGTCATCTTGGGACATATCATTTTTAGAAACAATGACCCATTTGGCAGCCTCACACACATTCCCATCTCTGAAAGCTTTCCAGCATTCCAGGCCTTACTTTATTTAGGTTTAGGATTTTTTGAGAATAAATCTTTGGTGAAGCAAGTGTAGAATCTTAATTCCATTCAGTATTACTCATTCCATTCACACCATTTTTTTTTTCCTCATTGTGTCTCCTGTTACCGACCCTTGTTTCCCTGCCTCAAAGACCTTGTCTGGACACCTCATATCAAATGGCAGCAGTGTGGAATGTCTAATTATTTCACTGTTGAACTTGAACAGCTGTCCAAGATGGCCTATTTAACCATGCTGGTCCTCTGGTTTTTGAAAACAGCCTTTGTTATTTGAAGGATGTGGTTTTCCTCATTAGAAAATGTTTGCTTTTAGCCCAGTCAACATATGAAAGGCCCTGAGTTAGATTTAATCAAAATTTCAGGTTCTACTTTTTCAGTTTCAATTAAATTTTTATTGACTAGATGATGTTTCTAAAGGGTGGAGAATTAGGTGTTCCAGGACCCAGAACAATTTCCGCCTATTTCCAAGCATCTGACAATATCACTCTTCATTGAATTTTGAGACTTCAAGTGGTTCTCCTTGCATAGAATGGGATTTTCTAAAATATGTGAATTCTCTGAGCCAAAACATAAGTTCCTGGAGAATTTCTAGTCTGCACACCTAGGTTGAGAAAGATTGTGGAAGGCAAAATGTTTTCCCTTTGAAAATGGAGTTCAGACAAAGTTTCAGGGAGGAAGTGCGGTTGTAAAAGAATGGTAGGCCTTTGGGAGGCTGAGGCAGGCGGATCGCGAGCTCAGGAGATCGAGACCATCCTGGCTAACACGATGAAACCCCGTTTCTACTAAAAATACAAAAAATTAGCCTGGCGTGGTGGTGGGTGCCTGTAGTCCTAGCTACTCTGGAGGCTGAGGCAGGAGAATGGCTTGAACCCGGGAGGTGGAGCTTGCAGTGAGCTGAGATCATGCCCCTGCACTCCAGCCTGGGTGACAGAGTGACACTCCGTCTCAAAAAAAAAAAAAAAAAAGAAAAGTGGTAGGCAAGTGTAAGAACAGCCCTTTGTCAGGGAACTGGAGGGAGGGTGGTGGAGCCCTGGGAAGCAAAGGGACCCTGTTTTTAGTGAAGGCCTTTGACTTCTGAACTCACGATCTCTTCATTCTTTGTGGGGTTTACTTCACTGTCAATCGCCCTTTGTTCATACGTGCCCGTTAACCTGACTTCCAGTGTAGGGTGATGGTCTTTTTCCCTCCCCATCTTTGGATCTCAGATACAAACAGTTTCAATGATTCCATCATATCCTTTGTGGAAACAGCCTAATAGGCTGTTATATTTTTTCATTTCACTCATATTCACAGCTTCTGTTCTCATTAGGCTAATATGAAATGAATGTAATAATTTCCAACATGATTATAACAAGAACTAAGAATATGTATATTGTTCTTCATCTTATAAATCATTTTCACAACGTATCTCATTTATTAATCTATAGTCCTTGAGGAATTGTTAATTTGAGATCATTAGGACTAACAATTTTTTTAAATGCATCAGTTATTCCTCAAAAGGTAGTTTGCAGATATTTACATAGGCTAAACAAAAATAGTGAAATGATAAAAGCTTTTCTCAATAATTAAAAATGTTAAGTGTTTATGACTTCTTCCTAATCTCAAATATCACTTAGGAGCAAGTTAGAATTGAATTTTCCGCTTTCAGATTATATGTTCGACTCAAAATGAAGCAACAATTTGCTTATGTTTATTCAGTTAAGAAGAATTAAGCTCAATTTCTAGTACTCGTAAATATTTAGAAAAAAATTCTCATGGAAGATATTTTACAACCACATTGGTTAATATGTATTCTTAAGTCTATGGATACTTTCAGTAAGCTGACAACATAATTGTAGGAGAAAATACATTCTTTTGAAAAGTTATTACATTTGAAATAAAGAAATATAAAATGTGCTATATGAGAATGGGTATCACTTTTTCTCTTTAGGATGAATGGGCTAATTTATAACTTGTCAGGGGTCAATAAGGCCAAATGCTCTAAGCAATATAGAGAAAAAGCCACATCATGGAATTGCTAAAGGGTACAAAGGGGTCATTGTATAAAGCAGAGAATCTTCTGGTTTCTTGCTTTATATTATGAACATTCTTCTATAACCCTTTTATTCCTGGGTCAATTAAACCAGTAAAAGTGGTTGGTTTGTAGGGCAAGCCTAGGGACCACATTTGGGCCCATGATCAGCATTTTAGCAGTTCAAGGATATACATCTGTGCTCACATACAACTCCTTACCTTCCCCACTGAGAGTGAAGAAGGGCCTGAAACTGCTAGGTGCCTTCCAGTATCCATTCTTCTGTTCTTCCTCAAGAACAAATTTTCATTTGACATAGGAATGCAAACAACCTAAGGATTACATTTGTCTTCCTTCCTTATAGTTAGGTGTGTCCAAATGACTAACTCCTGGTCCATGAGATGAAACAGTCTTTTGGTAGCCTGCTTAAAGTCAGCTGACTCAGCAGGGATACTTAACTTCTGTTCTTTCTTCCTGCTGTTTGGACTGCAGATGTGATGAATGGGACCCTGGTTGCCATCTGGAATTATGAGGTAAACTTGAGAATGGAATGAGAGACAAAAAATGAGAAGGATGGTGTGGATTCCTGATGCCTTTGTTTCTGTCACTCCAGCCTGACCACCTAACACCAGATGACTTATATGTGAGAGAGAGAGAAACTTTTATCTTTTTAAACTCACTATTAGTATGAGTTTTCTATTACATGAATCTAATTCAAGGTGTTAGAAGAGGGAAATTTACTTCAGTTTTGCTATTCCTGGGAAGAGCTGTATGACCTCCAGAGCTTCTCTTTAGAAACTGTAAGAGTAGTAGACCTTAGTTGGCCTGGACCACATGTGACAGGGTATAATGATAATAATGGGACTATTACCATTTAGTGAAAGCTTTATGCCAGTCACTGTTCAAGATTCTTTTTTTACAGTCTTTTAACTTAATTACCACACCCACACCACACTTCAGTGTGTGTGTGTATGTGTGTGTGTGTATATATATATGCACATACACTCACATGCCACTTAACAATGGGGATCTGTTCTGAGAAATGCATTGTTAGAGTGATCTTGTCATTGTGTGAACATCATAGAGTGTACTCACACCAACCCAGGTGTGATAGCCTAGTACACACATAAGTTATATTGCAGAGCCTATTGCTCCTAGGTTACAAACCTATACAGCATGTTACTATACTGAATACTGTAGGCAGCTGTAACACAATGGTAAGTATTTGTGTATCTAAACATACCTAAACATAGAAGAGGTACAGTAAAAATATGGTATAAAAGATTAAAAATGGTACATCTACATAGGACACACCATGAACGGAGCTTGCGGAACTGTAAGTTGCTCTGGGTGAGACAGTGAGCAATGAGTGAATATGAAGGCCTAAGATATTATTATACATTACTGTAGAATTTATAAACACTCTACACTTAGGCTATAATACATTTCAAATTGTTTTATTTCTTCAATGATAAATTAGCCTTAGCTTACTCTTTTTTACTGTATACATTTTTAATTTTTAAAAACTCTGACTCTTTTGTAATAACACTTAGCTTAAAACACAAACAAATTGTATGAGTACACAAAAATATATTCTTTCTTTATGTCCCTATTCTATAAGCTTTTTTCTATTCTTGGAAATTTTTAATGTTTAAGAACTTTTTGAACTTTTTTGTTAAAAATGAAGATACAAACACACATATTAGCCTAGTCCTACACAGGGTCAGGATCATCAATATCACTATATATATATCAGAAATATATCTCTATATCTTCCATGTCCACATCTTGTCCCATTAGTAGGTCTTCAGGGTCAATAACAGGCATGGAGCTGTCATCTTCTATGACAACAATGCCTTCTTCTGGAATACTTCCTGAGGGAACTGCCTGAGGCTGTTTTATAGTAGACATTGTTTTTTATGGGTAGAAGGAATACACTCCAAAATCATGATAAAAGTATAGGAAATACATAAACCAGTCACATAGTCATTTATTATCATTACCAAGCATTATGTACTATGCATACTTGTATATGCTATACTTTTACATGACTGGCAGCCAGTAGATTTGTTTATACCAGCATCACTGCAAACATGAATAATGTGTTACACTATATTAGAATGACTACAACATCACCAAGCAGTAGGAATTTTTCAGCTTTATTATAATCTGATGGGACCACTGCCATATCTGCAGTGTGTCGTTAACTGAAATGTCATGATGTGACACATGACTGCGTGTGTGTGTCTGTGTTAGTGTCTGCATGTGTGTGTATAAAAACAACCCTGAAAAGTAGGTAGTGTTATTATCCCTGTAATATAAGCAGGGAAACTGAGAAGCTTAGGGAGTTACTTTCAAGTGGCGGCGCTGGGAATTAAAGTTCAAAGTCTTTGGTCTTAATCATGAGGCCATGCTGCCTCCCAGTGAAGGAAGGAATGAGCTATCTCCTAAGCATTTTCTCTCCTGAAAATACAATATTTTCATTTTTTATTACTTTACTATCAGTACCCATTTTATATAAGATGGAAACTCCACAGAGTAGAATGTATATATATTGATTCCTAGTCTTATCTTAATAGATTTAATCACAGAGCCTTAGAGAAGAACCAGCTTATCAAAATGACTCCACAGACTTATCATTGCTAGCCTTAGTAGGGGCGAGGAGAGAGTACAGGCCAAATGGGCAGTGCTCAGTAACCTACCATATCATATCACTGTGGAACACCAACCAACAGCAAAGCATTTGCCTCCCAGAATTCTATTCAGAATCTGCTTGACTACAGCAGTAACAGCACATACTTATCAAGAAGCAACCCTGGAAGGCTGGATAAAAGTCCCTGAAAGATCATATTTATTCAGGTCTATTTTGTCTTCCAATTGTAAAATGTTAAGAGGTCACACTCTTATTATTTTGCTTAGAAGAATTAATAATGCCATGGGAAATGAAAGCTTCACCTCAATTCCTGTTTTGCTTTTGGTAGTTGTTGCTGTTACTTGTTTTGCATGGAACACCATCAAAATATACATAGAATAATAGACCGCTTAAATATGTATCAGTCAGGATATTGTAGGTCATGTACAGAAAAATAAAAATATCTAAATGTCAGAGGCCCGTAACACTCAATGTTTATTTTTCTACTCTTATTTCCTGTCCATTATGGATCAACCTGGGGCTTGGATTTATGTCATTTTTGCTGCAGTACCCAGGAGGCTGATAAAGAAGCTTTTTTCTAAGACGTTGCTACTGTCATGGCAGTGGAAAGTAAATGATGGTAAAACACTAACTGGCCTAAAACTGCTGATCAAAATTGATACATGTCACTTCTGTTTATCTTTCTCAAAACAAAGCCAGATGCATCGCTAAAACTAATATCAATAGGGTGGGGACATATGCTTCCACACAAAGGGCACCGCGAGGAGGGACTGTGAATATTTTGACACTAAATATAGTAATCTTCCACAGTCTTAGAGGATAAAATATGTAGATTACTTCAGCCATACTGTGGTATTTGTAGTTTCTCCAACTGACCATGTGTTCTCTCACATTTGCACCTGATATTTGTTATTTTTTTCCACCTGAAGCTATTTCTCTCCCTTCTTCACACAGCTAGTACTTATACAACTTCCAAGTCTCAGACTAGATAATACATCTTCTTAGAACTCTTGCTTGACTCACTAATCCCATGCTTTTCCTGAGTATTTCCATAGTTAACAGTTTTCAAATAGATCTTAACATCTCCACAAATATTTCTTGCTTTATTTTTTGTTTTGTATTGTATTTTTCTTTTCCATTCCTTTTTTGCTTCACCACTCAAAGGTAAGCGCTTTGAGAGCAAAGAGTGTATCTGGTTCACCTAACATAAAACCTGGCACATATTAATTAATCAGTCAATTAATATTGTTAAATAAACATTATCTTGACAGCTTCATGCAATCAATTTCTGTTGTGTTGTGAGGAAATATGGCATGGAAAAATAAATAAATACTAACTATTATTTGCCAGTCACATAAGTGAATCATCTTGGATATCCCAGCAGTTGAGACGTCAGTTGACTCTAGTATCACCTGACATCTAACTGCAGTGATATGAAAGATTCTCAAGGGAGAGTGTAGAAAAGGCAGGGACCACTGGTAGGAATTTGGAGTTGTGATTGATTATTTGGGGATGGTTGGGAAATGCTTCATATAAGCAACCAGGCCTTCATAGGTTAAATAAAATAAGGTTCCTGGTTATAATTACTACTTTTTCTACTTCTCTTCTTCACTTGTTGGTAGCTCTTCATTAATAGACACATATGTTTTGGCTAAATGATGCAATTTAGATAAAAACATTAATTTATTTGGACTAAGGTGCAGCAGTGTCACTTAAAAAACACGTATGTATGTACACACACATATTTGTGCTGAAACTGGCAGATATCATGAACAATGCATCCTTGTGTATAATTAGCATGTTTTAAAGATCAGTATAGGCAAGGAGATATCAAAGGAAATAAGAAAGAAAGGTACTAGAATCATTATGGGCAGAATATTTCTTAACTTTTTAACAGATAACTAGAACAAAAAGTTTCTGGTGAGATAGAAAATCTATGTTGTTAGCAGTATCTTGACATACTTCTTATCACCTGATCTACCTGATCTGTGTTTTTGCACCCTGGTTTCACATCAGAATCACTTGGTAGGCAGGCATTTAAAAAGTACTAATGACAGGGCTGGGCGCGGTGGCTCACGCCTGTAATCCCAGCACTTTGGGAGGCCGAGGCTGGCGGATCACAAGGTCAGGAGATCGAGACCATCCTGGCTAAAACGGTGAAATCCTGTCTCTACTAAAAATATAAAAAATTAGCTGGGTATGGTGGCGGGCACCTGTAGTCCCAACTACTCAGGAGGCTGAGGCAGGAGAATCGCTTGAACCCAGGAGGCAGAGGTTGCAGTGACCCGAGATCACGCCACTGCACTCCAGCCTGGGCAACAGAGCAAGATTCTGTCCCCCCATCCCCCTCAAAAAAAGAAAGAAAGAAAGAAAAAAAAGTACTAATGACCACACTCTGTTAGGCTGGGACAATGGTATTTATAAAAAATTCCTTGGGTGTGTATAATGTTTAGCCAGGGAGGAGAATTGCTAGTGTAAATAATCAGGCACTCTAGCTTAATCATTTAAAAAAAAAATGAACTTGTATCTAGTAACAAGAGGGTCTAAACTTTATTTTGCCCCAGATGCATATAAAGTAAAACTAGAGAAGATGCTTATGTTCCATGAAGCTTTCAGATATCCACTTTATAATGTCTGCTGACAGCAGCCAGGTTTAATTCCAAGAGACTAACCACTTCTGGCAACTGGATTGCAAAAGAGAGAAAGGATATGAGAAGAAAGTCCTTTGTAATAGATTATGGCTGATATCTTTGCCTGGGAAAAGGATGATCACTGCCTCATCGTCATGGGCACATAGTGAGAACAGCATTGACAACATCCCGAGTATGTAGGGAAAGCTTTATGTGGATTTGGAAAACATAAATAGTGAAAAAAGAATTGCAAAGCTTTTGCTGCAGCTTTATTGGCATTATTAGACAGGTATATGTGTTGTAAACTATTTCCTTCCACCTTCCACATATATTATGTAATATAAACTGCATGGAGATAAGTATTTGCCCTGATATTTTTCTTTGCTCAACAATGTAGGTCATCTCTTTCTCAACAATTCTCTGTATGACATTTCATCACAATACCTAGTATCCATAAATTTCAAAAATCCAAGTGTTTGATGCAACTTTTCATTCTGTAATCTATTTAGTCAGATAATACCTGCCAGGATCAAAAATATAAGTGCTACTTTAATCACCATAGCATTACTATGGCAATTATTAATATATAATAATTACACAGTAATAATTAATAATTAATATTAAAAATATCAGGGCAAATACTTATCTCCCTGCAGTTTAAATTACATATTAATATATTAATAATCACTGTGGCAATTACTACATTGCCACAATTTTAAAAATATATTTTTGTTCTTTCACAGTTTTGAATCTGGTGGATTTCAGAAACAGTTGGAGGCTATTTTTGGTGAGCTAATTTTCCTGGGAAGATATAATAACTCTGATGTTGAAGGTCTTGTGGCTGATATGGGGGCATATCTATTTCAATATTAGCAGCATTACTGTCTGTTCAAGTTACCCACTTCTACTTTTAAGATACCACAATATATAGGCTTGTTTGCCTACTCCTCTTGAAGGCAGCAGGTTGGGTTAGATTGAGAAGATGGTATGAAGGTGGAAGGGGCAGACATAGTTGAATTCTTTGTATCTCTGTAAATTTTTTTAGGGATTTCAAATTCTGCTTCCAGTTCCCAAAGTTCAGAGATCAATGCCATTATTAAAAATTACCATTAACAGCACTTTGGGAGGGCGAGGTGGGCGAATCACGAGGTCAGGAGATCGAGACCATCCTGGCTAACATGGTGAAACCCCATCTCTACTAAAAATACAAAAAAATTTGCTGGGTGTGGTGGCGGGTGCCTGTAGTACCAGCTACTCGGGAGCCTGAGGCAGAATGGTCTGACCCCGGGAGGTGGAGTTTGCGGTGAGCCGAGATTGCACCACTGCACCCAGCCTGGGCGACAGAGTGAGACTCCGTCTCAAAAAAAAACACAAAAAACAAACAAACAAAAAACACTATCATTAACAGTATAGAGACTTTACCTAGAGTCTTCTGCTTATGCTTCATTTGTTCAAAGTAACACTTTCCTTAGATTGTTTTCTTATATCATTTTAGAAGTTATAATTATTTCTTTCCAAGAAAAAGCTTGTTTTTTGGAGGGTTAACATTAGAATTTTGTGATTCTGTATTGCTTCAGTAATGACAGCAAAAAAGGAACTTTATGGAAAAATAAGAGGGAAGCTTATGGGAATTGAGGGATAGCTAGTGAACCAGGTTTGGAACAAGTAGGTCATTTGTCTTCCAGTTGCCAAAAATAAGGAAATAAAACTTTACCATTTCTTCTGTCTTTGCAACACTCTGATAAAGATTCAAAGTTGGGGAGGAGAGAGTAATTGACTGGATTTAGTTCTAGGCCTAATGCAATCTATAGAAAAGAATAGGAGGGAAAGCACCTAGCTTATAACCCCACCAGCACTGCACACAATGGGGAAAAGATATTTCCCCAAAGGAAATAGCATACTGATAAGAATGGAGAATGGCTGCTGGATGGTCAAGAAGCAATAAATGCCCCCGTCTGTATTTTTGCTTTTGTGGGATAGATGACAAGACTTCTACCTCTCAGCAGGAACATACACTGAAGAAATAGAAATAACCAATCTTATTAAATAAACTTGCAGATGAAGAACATGGTGTTTTCATGTTAAAAATAAAAACCAAACCAAAACAAAATAAATCAAAACACAAAACCTACCTCTGAGTAATTTCCTCAATTTTAATATCACAAGCATTTTCTTTTTTTTCCATCATTCTTTTCATCATGTGATTCTGGAACAAAACTTGGCAAAGCATGAGTCTAAAGGTATTTCCAATTTGCTTGGCCGGTTAGGCTATGGTCCTTTGCGGTACCATTCATGTCACTTATTTACAGTGGTCCCTCCTTATCTGCAGTTTCACTTTCCGCAGTTTCAGTTACCTGCGGTCAGCTATGGTCCAAAAATATTAAATGAAAAATTGCAGAAATAAACAGTTTACAAAGTTTAAATTGCTCACTATTCTAAGTAGTGTGAGGAAATCTCATGCTGTTCCACTCCTTCTTGCCCAGGACATGAATTGTCCCTTTATCCAGTGTGTTTATGCTGTAGACACTTCCTGCCCTTTAGTCACTTAGTAGCTGCCTTGGTTATTGTATCAGCTGTCTCAGTATCACAGTGTTTGTGTTCAAGTGACTAATGAAATAATGGCCCCCAACTCAAGAATCATAATGCTATCATTTTGTTATAATTGTTATATTTTATTTTGGTTGTTGTTATTCTCTACTATGCCTAATTTATAAATTAAACTTTATCATAGATATGTATATACAGGAAAAATATAGATATGTAAGGTTTGGTATTATTTGTGGTTTCAGGCATCTACTGTTGTGTCCTGGAACATATCCCTTATGGATAAAGGGGAACTACTATACCTCTATTTTTAAGCCATGATGATATAGTTTTGTTTGTTTTTACTCTACTTCTGTGACAGATTAATGATGATAGAGTTTTGAAGGCTGAGTAGACTTCAGTTGAGTGGACAATAGACAAGACTGGGTTTGGAAGACCCCTCTAGCTCCAGAAAGTCAGTGCAGTTGGAGCATGGAGTGACGCCTAGGAGATCTTGGGTTTTGAACTGAGATGTGATGAGAGAGGCTAAAAGCACAAGTAAAGAGCAAATCGGAAAAACATATGACAGAACCACAAGATCTTATGGTCATCATAGAATCACATTGATTTGGGATAGCAAATACTTGGCTCATAAACTCATCTGATCTCATCTTCTACTCAAGATGCATCACCAATCAATCAATACACTGCAACTGATGAGCTACAGAGAAATTTACCTGTGGCTCTGTCCCTTTCAAGCCATCTATTTATAGCACTCTTCTAATCATCTTTTTAGAACTTCAAAGTGGATCTCTAAAACTTCTGACAGTCTTGCTCCAAAAACATTTATCCCCCAACCCATACCCTGAACACTCATTGTTTCATGACTTTATGTATATAGTTCCTTTTCTCAAATATTCTTTACCTTCTTGCTCATTGGTGAACTCCTTCCTATCCCTCAAAACATTTTGTTCCTTTCTTACACACCTTTCTGATTCCACCAGGCTAATTATTCTAGCCCTCTGTACTTTTAGAACACTGCATTTATCTCACTTACAAGATAACTTTCCTTGAATTTTAATGTTAATATAAACCATAATTATCTTTGCACCAACCTAATATGTCTGTATTTTCCATTAGACTTCACACCACTTGAAAGCAGAAATACATCTTATTCTTCTTTTTATTTGCTCTAATTAAATCCCAATTTTGGCTGCATTATAGATGCTTAGTAAATCATTATTGGTTGAGTAAATGAATGTCAACCAAGTTTTGTGGTCATCCTGTCATAACACTGAGAAATATAGGGCATTTTGACTCAATGTTGTATTTTCTGTATTAATTAAAAGTTTATGTTTTGGGACTTGGATGTAGTGTATGATCTACCTTCACTTGAAATATTAAATTGAAGTTTATAGTTTTGCTTGTTTCATCTTGCTTTAGCCTAATTTGTTCATTGCTCCTTATAAATGTAAATTAATTAAAGTTTTACACTATTTAGGGAAGCTGAGATTAATCAAAACCCCTGTACTCTAAAAAGAATATCCATATTTATTATTTGAATTATATTTAATTCTGCTTATTTTAACATTTTTCTGCATACACATTTGAATCTCATTGACTAGATGTCCATTTTCAACCTCATCTCATCATGCAATATTCACAGGAGTGTTTGTTTTAAAAATGCACAAAGGTATCTTATTAAATAATGTCACAAACATGAAGTTCATTATTATGCAAATGCCATCCTTGGAACAGATTTGTTAATTGCAACTCATTTGCATAATTAATGAACTCCCAAATGAATTATGCCTTTGCAGATTTGTGCAGCATTGTTTTAAAATAAATTATAAAATACATGTCAAAGGAAGAGTGCTTTCTGGGTTCCCATAGCATTGTTTGAAAATTAATTACCAAATGCTTGTCAAATTAAAATGAGTTTGTAGTTTTTACAATGTTATTTTAAAATTAATCACAAAATAAAATGTCACTGCATTAAAGTAAACAACTTGTTATTTTCTCTAAAAAGAACCACAGAAAACAGCATTTTAACTTCAATTACATTGTTTGGTGTAGTGATTCTAGTGTTTTATTCATTTCATCTTTACACTGTGACTTAACAAAGTTGATAGTTGTTAGCATGTTAATGTTTGATAAATTGAGATTTAATTTAATTTTATTACATAGCTTATTTTATATGGCAGATGATTAATACATTGAATATGAACTCAGTATGGGTTTGTTCATGATAAATTAGAATTTAAAAAAAACTTCAAGGTCATTTAAATCTATTGTTATAGCAGTATTCTTAAGGTTTATTTTATTTGAAGTTTTGACTGCTGCCAGTTAAAATGATTAAAAGCATATAGTTTAAATCATTCTGCCTCTTCTGACTAATATAGTAGTGTAATTCCTTTCTTTGATACAGAAAAGACTTTGCCCCTCACACTACTTTCTTCACACTATGGAAATTCTCTGTTCTTGCACAGAAGCCACGGCTACTCCCCAGTCCTAGATTCCCCAGCCCACAGGGACTGTCTATTCCCCAGGAAATTAGATGGAAAACCATTAGACCTAAAAAATGATTTGGCCAAAATAATTTCCAAAACAATAGACTTGGTAGAGAAATTTCAGCAATTCAGGTTGCTTAACAAATACCTTTTCAAGATATAATAATAATAATAATGAATTATTATCCCAACCTAGTAGTATGAGAACATTTAATAGTGAGACACCCACTCTCTTAAGAAGTCCTTTTTTTTTTTTTTAACAATAGTATCCCTTCTGCTCACCTCTCCCTCTCCCCATCCTCTGAACTACACCAATTGTCTGTGGTTTATATTCCATTTTGTCAGTTCTTGAACAAGGAATGCAAATCCATGGGGCAAGGTCTTTGTTTGACACGATTGCAACTGTGCAGACTGACACCAACTAGACAATAATTCTTAAGTAAAATGATAAACCATTTTGCCTCTTAAAAAATTCCTGTATATAGCTGCCTTTCTAAATGCCTGTGAGTGATTTCATGTTGCCCTTTCTATAAACTGCTATGCATAGCAGCCCTTTTTGAAGAGGCAATATTTCTTCCACTTCATACCTGGTGTGTGAATAAACCCAAGTGGTTCATGCAGATACATAGATTTGACCTTTTGCCATTCTCTATTTCAGTCTGGCACAGATATTACTCAAAGACTTAAAACGTGTTTTACAAAAAAACAAAACAAAAACAAAAAAAACTCTACTATTGTTTAAGCTTTGATACTACCCTGTACTTATTCCTTTGTTTAAATTCCTTAGGATATTCCAACTTGACATTCTCTTCTGAAATTCTAAATCATTATATTCATAAGTATAGGGCAATAAAACACCCAACACAGACAAACTGCCCTCACGACAAAAAAATTTTTAGTGGACCAATAACTACATACGACAGTCTAAATTATTTTGTACAGATGCACCATTTTTCATTAGGAACATCACTTACTTGGAGAGGGCGCCCATAGAATTAAAATAGCAGTGTTCTAAATGACAGAATTTGATCCACAGATTATGTTCTTTAATAAGCTACAGTCTGAAAAGCATTCCAGTCTTTGGAAAAATTTCACATTAGTGAGAACAAGAGTGAATAAAGCCACAGTTTTTATTGATTGAATGTAAACCTTTTGTGAATCTTTGTAAGGGTTACTGGTCTACTCTGGATATAGTCTTCATGGCTACTTTCCTTCCAAACTGCTTTCATTTCTGTATTTTACTATACGAAGTTCAGAAACATGGGTAGAATGGACAGCCTATAGAATAGATCAGCATCTACATTTTCTTTATTAAAATCATGGCTTTTTTTCCCCCTTCCAAAGGGATTCTCTTTCCTTCTTTTATGCTTTTTTATTTTAAAATATTTAACTGAAAAATAAAAATTCTATCTATTCAAGGTATAAAATATGATGATACATGTACACGTCATAACAATAACCACAATAAAATTAATTAACACATTCATTACCACCCGTAGTTACCGTTTGTGTATGGTGGGGGGTGAGGACACTTAAAATCTGCTCTCTTATCGAATTTCAAGTAAATAATATAGTATTATTAATTATAGGCACCATGGATTAAAAATGTCGTATATATAATGGAATATTATTCAGCCATAAAAAGAAGAAAATTCTCCCATTAGTAACAACATAGGTGAAACTGGAGGACATTATGCTAAGTGAAATAAGCCAGACACAGAGAGACAAATACTGCATCATTTCACTCATATTTTGAATCTAAACACATAAAACTCCTTAAAACAGAGAATACTACTGTGGTTGCCAGGGGCCTGGGGGTGGGGGAAATGGGGAAATGTTGGTCAAGGGAACAAAGTTTCAGTTATAAGATTAGTAAGTCTGAGGATCTGATGTGCAAAATCATGGTATTTTAACTGAGTTTCAATGTCAGTTTGCACAGACTGTCACATAAACTGGATTTAAGAAAATAAAGTTTGCTTTCAACTTCCTTTGGAGATCTTTTCAGTTCCTTCCAAAAAATATGTTATTGTTTTTTCTGGAGCTTTTTCCAAGTAGCTTTGTTGTCCAGATCAAGATCAAAGACTATAAAACCCAAATCTACCAATCCTTTATTTAGAAAAATCTACCAAAGTGTAGTAAGTTTAATGGTGCTTTGTAAACCAAAGCTATCCTTGAGGTTGCAATATCTAAAATGTCAATTTCCCATAATTTCTGTTTCATTTATTGAAAATCCATTGTTTTCTTATTTTTTATGATGGTATTCTAGGCACTTCATATACTACTCCAATTTGTAAGTTAAATATATATTTTATGCTACAAGCAGAAAAGCTTTTATTTCTCCCAAAACAAGTGCTAAAAGCTTTTTTTGTATTATCACTGGGCATTAACAATCACTTTCTTCAGAAACAGTTTTGGTAAAAAAAATAATTCCTTCCTAGAAAAGATTCTCCTACACGGGGTGTTTATACAATATTGAATGTGTTCAAGTTACTAGAAACTTCTGTCTCTTTAGTAAAGGGAAATTTCTAAAATTGCTCAGTATTATATGGCAAAACAATTAAACTGCATTCTTTAACTTTTTCAGTTAGATATATGGGTAATGTAGATACATAACCTGAAAGAATAACAGGCATTTTGTGGCTTTGACAGTAACACAGAATTTCATTTTATTTGTTAATTTTCTGATTTGTGAATACCTATTCTCCTTTCTGAACATTAACTGTGACTGAAAGATTCATAGGCTTGTTGAATATTCATGCAAATAATTTGAGGTCTTTCTTCCCTAGAGTCCAAGTTGAAATACATTGTTGATGTATGTCCACTGTGACATACTGTGACATTGTTGTGCAGTTATTTTTAATTAGAAATAAAATATTAATCTATTTGAATTTGTATATAGAATGTATTTGGAGGGAGGAAGAACTCAGAGAGGTATACAGTGACAGAATTTTAATTAATTTATTTTAAAGAGAAGTCACTTTAACTTGAAGGTTAGCCCTGTTTGTGATTTACAGAAGGGAATTCACCATGACTACAACTTACAGAGAAAACTGAGATCACTTATGGCTAGGTTCCTCTTATTAATACAAAATGAATAAAGGGCTTGTTTTCCTCAAGGCTCAAGAAGTGAGAAGCTGAAATTGTGAACTGTTCTTTGGATCTCAGATTTCTGCTATTAGAGCTACTACTCTGTGCTAAGTTTCAGTGAAGAGCTTCTAAAGCTTCTGAAGGAATAATTGCGGTGGCTGGGTTCATGTCATGCAATTTCAGGTTTCCTTCTGAGCAGAGGTCCAATTCTTGAAATTTAAAGAATTTGTCAAGTCTTCTCTGCTGAAACTATTAGATGACTAATATTAAGGAAAAAGAATCACTTCTATCTCAATGCCATTTTAGATATGTGATTATTTGGAACCCCATCTTGTCAAAGTTTTTGCCCTCTTAAATCATTGAACAGCATCAAGAATGTCACTAATGTAGGCTACATGCACACTATTAAGACTCTCCATGAATTTGACAGTAACAGTTGATTCATACATTCTGATTCTTAAAAGTTTGTTAGTTTTTTCAATTTGGTGCTCTCTACTAAAATGGTGGGGGTGCAGGGATGGGGGAAGCAAAGGTCCAATCACTTCTCCCTAGAGAAACCAATAACCCAAACTGCTCCAAACTCTACACTTGTATTCAATCCTTTTTGGATTGCTGGCCTTAGGATTTCCTACCTTGTGGTCATAATGGTTCACTGTCAAGTTCTGACTTTCTTGGAGACCACTTGGATATTTCCCTAGTAGCGTATAGTTTATTAATCTTAAAAAGTGAAGGAACATTCAGTTCAGTTCAACTGAAGTTCAGTTCAACAATGGTACCCTTACTCTGGGCCAGCTACTGTACTAAGCACTGGCACCACCCAGATGAATAACACATAGTTGATGTCCTTAAGAACCTGACAATCTGTGGGGCAGACAAACAACTGAAATGGGCAATTGTCATCTGAAGCAGGAGGTTTAATAATGGTGATGTGCGGAAAGAAAGCCTCCTAGCACAACTTGTAGAAAAATGAGTTGGAGATGCCCAGAAAGTGTTCCTAACTGTTCCAGCATCCTTGAAATTTTCCCTGCAAAATATGGGGAAGTCATCCGACCCATCTGACTATCTGATGCCATACAAAATAATCACAGCAGAAAGCTAATGTAAGACTGGTGATTGTCTTGTGCCAAAACCTAGCACCCTGCTTCACAGGTAAATGTGGAAATAAATGTTACTCTAGTTCATTAAAAACAAACTCAGCCAAACCTTCCCACTGATTGGTTTACATGATCCTATGTGTTTTATACTTAGAGCTCCCCAAATAATTCTGAGTGGGAGTTTTATGGAGATTTACTATAGATTTCATCACTGAAGTGGTTTTGACCCTGTTTGGTCATCATTCCAATTTCTCCCCTGATTAAATGTTGAAATTCATTCTTCTTTTATAAAATCAAGTCAATGCAGACATATACACTATTAGTTTTCGACTGAATCTCCATGAGAAGAAAACTATAATGGCCACTTCATAAAACAATGAATAGCTAAAATATATCACGATAGCTTCTTAGGAATAAGTGCCTAAGTGCTTTGGGTACTTAATTTGAATTGTAATAATTCTAATTGATAATTACTATTATGCCCATTTTACCAGGAAAATAATCTAGCCCCAGAAAGGTAAGAACTTTGGCCAAAGTCATCAGCAACTAAGTCATACAAGCAGTATTGTGTCCTTGAATCTGTACTTGTAAGCACTGTGCGGCTGGTTAGACAAAATAGCCATACCAACCTGCTAAAGAAACTATTATGTTGTATTTTGCTTCCCAGAGCTCTCCTTAGCTTTAGTATTTTTTAATGATTTAAGTAGTAGAATGACATATCTAAATATAAAAGAAATTAAAATCCCTATATCAACATAATATGATTAGACATATTTTATGTCATATGCTTCTGATATTCATAACTTCACAAAATGTGCTAGGTATCTATTGTCATTCAGTTCCAGTCTTGGCATATTTTTCCAGTAAAGGGGCAGAGATCTCTCCACTCCAGTGTTCTATGCTAAACTTTCATGTTTTTGTTTGTTTGTTTGTTTGTGAGCCCAGACCAGAGTCCCACAGACAGCATGAATGATGATTCATTCATGTACTCAGCAGATACCTATTAACTATTTGGCATGGGGATTATACCAGTGAACAGATCATTCTTACCCTCCTGAGTTTATGGTCCAGTAGAGAAGACAGATACAAACATGTATGTGGACATCAGTGTTTTAATGGTAAAGTACATACAACCATGGCTGGGTTGGCTTTCCTGGAAAAGTGACGTAAAAGCTGAGCTCTCAAGTCTGAGTAGGAGTTAGCTAGATGAAGGTGGGAAAGATGTAGGAAAAGGGTAGAAACTATATTGAGAAAACTGAACATCTGAAGCTTCAAGAATGGAAAACCGTGATGTTACTATGGTCTGGAGTAGTCTGGTATGGTTGGCACTAGGGCATCCAACCAAGAGAAGAAACTGGAGAGTTAATAATAACCCTAATAGCTGATATTCTTCTGGCATCTACCTATTTTAAAATGTACTATCTCATAAAATATTCATAACCACCCTAAGAGGGAGATATTATTATTACCTCAATTTTTCAGACGAAATAACTTAATCATGGTCTTATCCAGTGAGTAAGTGGCAGAGCTTTGAATCAAAGAAATCCAGTTCCAGAGCTCACATCCTCCACCAGCAACCTTGTATCAGATCATGATGGGCCTTGTAAGACATAATAAGAACTCTAGTGTTTATCCTATAGTCCAGAATTCTCAAAGTATGTTCACCACCCAAGACCTACTGAACTGGAAACTCTGGGGCAAGGCCGAATAATCCACGAGTTCAAAAACCCTTCAAGTAATTCTGATGCTCAATAAAGTTGGAGAAACTCTGATAAGGGCAATGAGAAATCCTGTAACATTTTAAAGCAGAGAAATACGACTTAACCAGATGAGGTTTTCTGAAAGCTGATCATTCTTTCCACATGTGATCCCTTCAGAATGAAGACTCAAGCATCCTCATTGCTGCTCTGCACCCACAGTTACACACAGACTCCCCTTGAGTTATGGAGAATGAAGTTAAGAGTAAAGGCCACCCAAAGTGGCAGGACTAATGAGTGATGCAGCCTTCTATTAGGGAGCCCTAACCTGACTGCTAAATTGAAAGAGATAAAAATAACCTTTGTAATCTGATTGCAAGAAAATGCTCCTAATTGGATAGTTGTGACTTAGATAAATTTTAATCTATTAGGCTTGCTTAGTTTTATGGGCAAAAAGTGTGCATATATAACAGTTGTTGAAATTTATCTTTCTCTTTGAATGAGGTATAGTTTTTCACTAGGAATAGTTGCATTAATAACAATGACTAATATATGTGCATATATTTCTTAATTTCAAAATATATTCCATGTATCAGAGTTACATAAAATTTTCACTTTTCTAGAAAGGGGCCAAATCATAATATGAATAAAAATACAGTAACTCTACCTTATTCACTGTCGACTAAAGAAAGATTGCCGCAGAATAGTAATCTTTAATTTTAATCATTTTGTTTCTTTTCAACTAAATTACCCCCATTTAATTAACTTGTAGTAAAGACTTCTTGCCCTACCAGTTTTAAAAAATATTTTAATGCCCTTTAATGTTACTTGTAAGTATATTTATACTACTATAATTTATATACTGAAATTTCAATTACCCTAGAAACCAGAAATTGTGAACAACTTTTCTAAAAAGCAACTATTTAAAGGTTGATTAAAATCACCAATATGAAAATGATTAATAGTGTACATTTTATTGAGAATATATTTGAAAATCCAACAGAGGCAAGGACGAGTTTTTCATTTAACTTGACCTTGAAATACTCTTAAGGATAAAAAATAAAAAGGACTTTGTCTGATGCCTGCCCCTGCCCCAAGGTGTAAGCAAAGAGAGACTTCCAATTTAGTCATATGGCCAGGGTTCAACATGTTGCACTTTATTTTTAATTCAAGGGAAAAAATATAGGCTTTAAAACATGTATACAATTTTATATTAATGTATTTTTGTGCTTTATATTTAATGAGTCAATATCTCTTTAAGCTAACCTAACAATTTGAAAAAAAAGGAATTTTCATTCTCATTAACCAATAGATATATACAGTAAGCCAAAGAGAAGTGACCACTCAAGGCCACACATTTGCTTTCTTCTACCTGGAATACTCCCCCCTCTCTCTCTCCTTCCCCCAGCCTTCCCTTCCTACTAGTTTGTCATCATGACTCAGTCTTAACACCATTTTTTCAGGTGACCGTTTCCAGACCACCAAAACCTATCATCCCTTTCCCAGAAAACTAGGATAGATTTCTTTAAGCTCCCAGAGTTATCTGTACTTCTTTATCTATCCAACTTTTATAATAGTTGGAATTAAAATAGTAAAAAATAGTAGTTTAATGTCTGAATCTCTTCTAAGAGTGTAAATTCTAATAGAACAGGAAGAGACACTTCTGACTTGTTCCTCATTATATCTTCAGCAAGTAGTATTGCACCTTATAGGATGGCTGTCAATAGATACTAGCGGAGGGAGGATGAGAAGGGGGGAGGAAAGAGAGTAGGAGGGAAGGAAAGAAGGAAAGGAGGAAGGATGTTGCAAAATAAGAGCTCCAACAGAAAAAAACAAAGCACAGATTTGTGTTCTAAGCTAAACTTTCATGTGACTAAATACCACCGTATTTGGCCACATGAACTCAAAATATGCTGGCTTAACCAACACCTCCATGATTAGGTGAATTATTATATGTTTATTAATGATAAGTGAATGGAGACATAGTTATTCACTTAAACACAAAGTGATTAAAATATATTTTGGAAATCATCACATGAAAAAGGGTATTTCTTTTTTTTTTTTTTTTTTTTTTTTTTTTGAGACGGAGTCTTGCTCTGTCGCCCAGGCTGGAGTGCAGTGGCGCGATCTCGGCTCACTGCAAGCTCCACCTCCCGGGTTCACGCCATTCTCCCGCCTCAGCCTCCGAGTAGCTGGGACTACAGGAGGAGGCACATGGCATATACCTCAGAATGGCCAGAGAAAAACCACTTAGTTGTGGGAGAAATGGTCTAATCCATCCACACCACTGAGATGGAACATTTCCAAGTGGAGGCCTCTCTGATCTGGCTGTGGTTCCTGAAGGAGACATGCCTAAGATAAAGTGAAATGGGGATTGTGGAGAAGATGCCTGTGTCTACTTAACCTGCCTGTTTTTGCCTAGCTTTACCAAGAGTGGACATTGCTTTCTACTTTTTCTTAGCTCTAAAATCAGCTCCTGGAAGTTTCTGCCAAAGAGTCAACTTTTCACTCAAAAATTATGAGAAGTTTTACTAATCATCTATCCAACCACATTCAACAAATATTTACTGACTTATTATGTGCCAGATAGTGTTCTAGATGTTTAAGATATCTCAGGAACAAAATAGAATCAATAGATATGGAGCACTGTTCTGAGACTGACAATAACTACTAAATATATAAATAGTACTAAAGGACAGTAAGTACTAAAATGTGTAAAATGTGATCTCTGCCCTCAAAAAGTTTACAATCTTGAATAGGGGTATTAATAGTTGGTAAATATAAAAATGGTGACCTACCACAAGGTAGCACATGAAGACTCGAACCTTTTAGATGTTGAATACATGACTTTTTGTCAGGGAAGAAACAACTTTGAACTCAGGGGTCACGGAAGGCTTCATTAAGGAGCTAAGTCTTGAATGGGGACTCAGAGCCAAGTTTAGAAAAGCAAGGAAGGAAACTGGGGGAGAAAAGAGAAGGATGGAGGCTCTCTAGAATCTCATGTACAAGAACTCTTCTTGAAAATTGTGTACTGTCTACATTTATCAATTGAGCACCTACTGTGTACTGGATATTATAATAAACTGTATGGAGTATGCCATCAAAGAGAACTTGCACTCTCAAAAGTTTATGAACAAATGAGGAACTTAAAAAAGTACATTAGTCACTAAACTACAAAGTAGAAAGTTCAAAGAGTCATAAATAAGAGAGGTGCTGAAAAAATTCTATGGCAGTTTGGTGGAGGGAGACATTACTTAAAGGTAGTTATCAGAGAAGACCTCACAGAAAACAGTTAGCATTCATCTGGGCCTTAAAAAATATGAATATGTGAAAAGGAGAAAATGACTTAAACACAGAGTCAAGAAAGGAGCCTGATGGACTAGCAAAGAAATCAGAAATGGGAAAAGTCATTTCAAAGGTTATTGTAGTAGTTGACACAGACGAAGAAGACCAAGATATTTTTTGATTGATTGACTTTAACCGGCCACATATACTTTCTTATTCTTCTACCATCTCTTATAAATTATTTTGTTATAGTATTTGAATCACCAAATCATAATATGAAATTTTCTTTATATTATTTATCATTTAGCATTTCCATCCCATTAGGAATTTTCTTGCTTGATTTTATTTATTTATTTATTTGGACAGGGTCCTGCTCTGTTGCCCAGGCTGGAGTGCGGTGGCTCCACCTCGCCTCACGGCTCACTGCAACCTCCACCTTCCAGCCTCAAGTGATTTACCCACCTTAGCCTCCTGAGTAGCTGGAACTACAGGCATATGCCACCATCCCTGGCTAATTTTTGTGGGTTTTGTTTCATCATGTTGCCCAGGCTGGTCTCGAACTCCTCAGCCTCCCAAAGTACTGGGATTACAGGCATGAGCCACCATGCCTGGTCTGCATTTCTTAATCTTTAGGTATTTTTGAGTCCACATTCCATCATCAGATTTGATTACTGTCTTCATGACTATTTAATATTATTTTTATTATTACAACCTGATTTTTGACATACATTTCCTTAAATAGTGGTTAATGCTCATTTTAATGTATTTTCACCTTGTTTGTTGAAGCCTCATATCTGCTTCATCACTGGACCCACCTAGACTTAGTATGTTACATATATAGTTTTAATGATTTGTTTTAAGCTGTACTGTATATGGTGAGTTATTTATGTTAAATAATCAGAATAAAACAGTAAAATATAAAACTCTGCTAGAATTGTATTCCAGCCATCTTATGTTCTATTTCTGACAATGACACTAAAGAGAATTGTGTGAATTATCCTCCTGGTTCTCCTCCCTGAGGTGAACTTCAAAAGGTTGAGGATATACTCAAAGTAGTATAGTTGTCCACAATAAATTTTGTCTACAAAAGGGGCTAAGTGTGTGCTACATAAATGTTGGCATGAAGTGTGACAGTGACCTTGACCATGTGCATAAGCAATGAGGTAATGAGGTGGGTTTTTTTTTTTTTTTTTTTTTTTTTAAATTTTGGCAGCGCACCAAAACTTTGGCTAGTCTCACAGTAATCATATCCTCATCTGTGTATGTCCACAATGGCAGGATATTTGACACCTAGAGCCAAAGTGGGAGGGATTGAGGACAGATTGAGCAGAGGTTTTGGTGGGAAAGGAGCTTGCTGCCTGGGTCCCCTCTTCCTCCTTTTAGCCCCAACTACTCACAGCAGTCCTAGAAAAGCTAAGGCAAAGAGTAGAGGAAAATATGGATTCCCCACTCCTGTCTATCCATTCTTTAATTTTAAAAAATATTCACTGATTATCTGCTTTGGGCTGAGGCCATAGCATGAGTTAAAAACTTCTGCCATGAACCTTGACTGCATATTGTTTATAATATAGTAGTGGTGACAAATATAAAATGAATCATTACAGGAGTCATTATACCATTATAATTGTGCTAAGTGCTACAAGGTGAGAGTGCAGAGTGCTATAGGAGAGCAAGGCTAGGGTGCTATGCTTAAGCAGCATCCTGTTCCCCAGAATAGAAGACAGTAGAGGCAGTTTTGTTTAAGCATAATGATTGTCAGAATAAGAGCTAAAATTTTATTTTCTTAGAATAAGTGTGATATAGGTAATATTATAACAATGGCAAGAAATTTAGAAAACTGTTGGCTATTTGATAAACTATGCACAAAATCTCATTATTCTAAAGGATGACAAGGAACCCATAGAATTTCCCGCTATAATCTTTTAATAGTACATATTCCACACAAAAGAAGGAATTTTCATCTGAAATCTTATGCACCTGTGTGGCTAGTCAATTATTCACAAAACATCATGGATCTGATATATATTTTCCCTACCTAATTTTGTTAGACAATCAATTCGTAATGCTAAATAAAATATGCATGAGAACCTTAAATATAGCATGGCAGATATTTTCTGAACATTCACTTCTTCATTTACTGTGGGCTGTTTAGAAAAATCAGGTGTGCACACTGATCATCTTAGCACATGTCCATCTGTCATCTAGAATTGCCAATGAATACATTGTTTAAATATTTGTGGTTAAGAATAGAGACCCTGAGAATGAGAGAAGCTAGTAGTAGATTATATAAATAATCACAGAGCTACACCAAGATAACTTCCAGGTCAGCCACAAAATTATAATGACATGAGTAGCCCTTGCTTATTTGTTCATTTGCTCCACTTCTAAGGATTCTTGAGGTACATCTTATTGTATATGATTGCTAAATAAATAAGAAAAGAGGAAGTTAGTAAATGCATATCACTGGAAGCAACTTAATCCCAGAAAAAAAACAAAACAAAACAAACTCTGAGTATAAAAAAAATCTTTTTTTTTTTTTTGGTAGAGCAGTTTTAGGTTGAAAGCAAATCTAAGAGGAAGCAAAACTATGACAGAAATTTGTTATGTACTCCCTGTCCCCACTCATGCATAGCCTCCTCCATTATCAACATCCCCCACCAGAGTGGTACATTTGTTACAATTGATGAAAATACACTGACACATCATTATCACATAAAGTCCATATTTTAAATGTGCACAGTCACACAGAGTGTATTTAGACAAAGGTATAAGAATGACATGTATGATCATTATACTTCATACAGAGTATTGTCATGGTCTGATAAATCCTCTATGCTCATCCTATTCCTTCCCCCACCCCCAGTTTGGTAACCACTGATCTTTTTTATCATCTCCATAGTTCTGCTTTTTCCAGAATGTCAGACTGTTGGAGTCATACATGTATTCACCATCGGCAGATATGTAGCCTTTTCAGATTTCCTTCCCTCAGTTAATAAAAATCGTGTAAGACTCTTCCATGTCTTGTCGTGGTTTGATAGCTCATTTCTTTTTAGTGCTGAGTATTATTTCATTATCTGGGGGTATCACAGCCTATTTACGCATTCACTTATGAAAGGACATCTTGGCAACTTTGAAAAAAGCTGCTATAAACATCTGTGTGCAGATTTTTGTGTGGGCATAAGTTTGAGTAAATAGTAAGGAGCCTGACTGCTAGATCATATGAGAAGAAGATACTTAATTTTGTAAGAAACCACCAAACTGTCTTCCAAAGTGGCTGTACCATTTTGCATTCTCAGCAGCAACGAACGGAAGTTCTTCTTCCTCCACATCCTCACAGCATTTGTTGTTAGTATTCTGGATGTGGGTCACTGTAGTAGGTACATAGTGGTATCTTGCTTTAATGAAACCCAGATTTTATGAGCTCCTCTTGGTCACTCACTGGAAGTGGAGGCTACTTTTTCTCAATATGTTAAGTTCTTTAGTTACATCTGTTGAAAAGCTGAAACTAGATATATTATTATTGCTGGCTGACGTCAGCCTCTTATGTGCGACCTTCCAGTGAGGAACCAGGAAGTCTTGCTCCCCAAGAGGGTGTTCCTAAATTCCAAGCACCTCTGGCTGATATTCCTTTCTTAGGCTATAAAAGTGAGCTAGTGAGAGAGGCCTGCTTTAGTCAGAAAGGAAACTCTTCTTGTCTGAATTAGAGTCTCCAGGATAATGAGTGTAGAGGGAGCAGCAGTATTTGGAAGTTTCCTGTTCTTGCTACACCTACCGTTATGATCAGAGAGAGTAAAAAATAAAACATGAAACACCTCTGAAAAGCATCCTTAACTCCTGGGTTACTTTAAGCAGAAATAAATGTGCTTCTGTCTTTGTACTGTAGAAGAAATAAATCAAAGGAGCAAATAATACATCCTTCCAGAAGAGAAAATGATTCCAGATTCCTGTATTGTAACACTCTCTCTGTTGTCTCCAAAAATTACAAAAATATAACACACACACACACACACACACATATATATAACACTTTCATTATCATATTTAATCTCAGTCATACTCTAACAGGGCTAGAGCTAGTGATGTATCCACTCTACACTTGGATAGTAACAACTTTCCTATATGTTAGAGCATGAATACTCACATTCTTTATAGAGTAAAAGAATTCTTATAAGATAGGTACCAACAATCAAAGAAGTAGGTTAAATCAAACCTACTTTAGGTTTAATCAAAGAAGTAGGTTAAAACTGAAATAATAAAAAGATACACACATATCATAACATATTAGTTTAACTTAAGATATATATCTATTCATTTGCCAAACTTCAAATGTAGGGCCAATGCCATTTCTTTGGTATGGGGCCAGCGGCTGGAGATCTGCATTGACATGTTACACAAACAAATCCATAATGTATCCTCAATAAATGCCAGTTGTTTTATTTTATTTATGTGAATTAAAAACTTAAAGCCATAAATGAAGCAATCCAAAGCAGAATTCATTTAGGTTTTCGTGGTATTTCCCCAATATTTTCTGTTTTCTTACCTGTAATTTATTTGAAAGCAATTTTAAAGCAATTTTCAGTACTTTCCAAAACATTAAATTTGATTTTTATCTAGATCATAGCTTTTAAACAATTAAATTTCTTTTATTTATTTGATAATTAAATTTTTAAAATTACAAAATGAGAAATAAGTAGCATAAATAAGTTTGAGAATAAACACAACTGATTCATGTTAACAACAAAACTCAGTAAGTGGCAGCAGAGGTATGTATTTTATCCTTAAGAATAGCCCATTTCCACAGCATCTGGGTGCTATAGGTCAGGGAGACTTGACAGAGTTGGCAAGTTTAGCAATTTGGTCAAAGGGGGTGGTCTCTTAAGAAAACATTCATGGTAATTTTATTCCAGCATCTTCCCAAGAATTATTGTGACACGCAAATTAGAGCTAAAGTTGTTTAAAAATTATTTCATATTTTCATATCAAGTATACTGCCTTAAGACAGAATATTTTAGTATTATTAGGCTTGCTTAATATGACCCAGTGCTTTTCTTCATAGAATCAGTGATGACTTGCCAAAAAAATAGTAGACTCTGGCCTATTTATTATTATTGGTGGTAGTAGTAGTAGTAGTTACTTTATTTATTTTAGATTCAGGAGGTCCGTATGCTGGTTTGTTACATAGATGTATAATGGTGATGGTTCTACTGAAACCATCACCCAAATAGGTTATAAAAACACAAATTATCTTTTGGGTACAAACACAAAACTTTGAACTCAATTCAAAATACTATCATCAAGGCTTATTCTCTTCCTTTCAGCCAGCCTGCATTCCTTTCGTTCCTGGAACAAACTATGATCTGCCCCTCCTTAGGACCTTTCTATACACAGTTCGTCTTTCAGGAAATATTTTCCCATGCTTTTTTTTTAACTAAAGTCAACTTCTTCAAGTGTAAACAGCATTTCCCCAGGGGAATCTCCTGCCCTGTAGACTAGGTTAGCAACTCTTGCCATACACTCCACCATCCTCTTTAGCTCTCCTTTCCAACAGGTAGTACTCTTGTTCAGTGTCTGTTTTCCAACCTGCCCCGATCTCCAAATCAGCTCTATGAAAGAACATACTATGTTTGTATCTGTCACCATTGCATCTTCATTTCTCCCCATAGTGATGGGCAGAGTGGCCACTCAGCATTATGGAATGAATGAATAAATGAAGGAATCTTAACATGCAAGTTTTCTATGAGAGGCAATACTACCGGTAGTTACTTCTTTAGCTGTCTTTCAGATCTATTTCATAAGAACAGGATTTTTATAGGGAAGAGGATAAAGGTATATATTTTAAGAGTTTTTATTTTGGGAGAAGGACAGGAGGAGGTGAGCTCAAAAGGAAACACAAATGGCTCACTCTTCCATTTACGCTAGAGCTTGACTTGAGACAAAACACTACTACCTATATTTAGCTAGGTTGTAAAAAGTTTTTTTATTCAGTGCTTATTTATGGTCTGCAGATCATTCTTTGACGGCTACTTATCTTTATCAGAAGAATTTCTTACTATTAAGAATGGTTAAGGCTGGGTGCGGTGGCTCAAGCCTGTAATCCCAACAGTTTGAGAGGCCGAGGCAGGCGGATCACAACGTCAGGAGATCCAGACCATACTGGCTAACACAGTGAAACCCCGTCTCTATTAAAACTACAAAAAATTAGCCGGGCATGGTGGCAGGCGCCTGTAGTCCCAGCTACTCAGGAGTCTGAGGCGGGAGAATCGCGTGAACCCAGGAGGCGGAGCTTGCAGTGAGCCGAGATTGCGCCACTGCACTCCAGCCTGGGCGACAGAGCAAGACTCCATCTCAAAAAAAAAAAAAAAACAAAAAACGGTTAAACACTAAACAAGTCAGGGGATCAGGAGAGGCTGTGGAAATTATTTCAGGACAGCTTGGGACAAAAAGATAGGCCACCATCTCTAGGATGATTAATTACAGGTTAGTTCATTGAATGGCCCTTTTTATTTATTACACATAGAAGCTCTCAGTTAACGCTATTAGCATGGTATCTAAGTACAACAAAGAAAGAGAGAAAATATTTTCAATGACTTCTTTATTCATGAAACCATCCAATAAAGATTAAATAAGCCTCTACTGAGTGCTAGACACCAGGGATTTAATAAATGAGTGAAACAAAGGCCCTGTTCCCAAAAAGTTTTTAATTTGGTTGGTGATTGTGTAACAATAACCATCACACCTCAGTGATATACAATTATTTTTCATGTGTTTGTGAGGTTCAGCTTATCTACACTGGGTTCATTCACGTGTTTGAATGTTATCTGAGGGCAAAGTAATCTAAGCTGGTCTTGACTGGGTAATTGTAGGTCTACTTCACATGTCTCTCACCTTCATTCTGGGGCCAGCAGGCTAGGCTGGGACTGCAACTTCATGGCAATTGCTGCAGCAGAAAAGAATAAATCTAGTCTCTGGAGTGCATCTTCAAGTCTCTGCTGCATCACATTGTCTGATATCCCATTGGCCAAAGCCAATTACATGCCTGAACTCAGAATCAAGAAGTAAGGAAAACACTTCACATCTTGATAGAGAAACTGCAAAATCACACAGCAAAGGATGGAGGCATGAGGAGGGGAAGAGCTGGGGCCATCAATGCCATCTGCTATAGTAACATCAGCAAATAAACAAAAGATTAGGATCCAGTAAATGCTGACGGGTATCAGGATCAAGAAAATCAAGCTTATTCCTTAATTTCTATACTCTGTTTTTAGCATAACTCTGGAGACTTATTTTAAAACATTAGTGGCAGGCAAATATGTTTCCTTAAACATTCCTAGTTGGTCAAATTTAAAATCTATGTGAGAGATCAAGAACTCTCCATAAAGCCCTTCAATCTAAAGCTTGCTCAGCATTAGAAAAATAACAAGGAGTAAGAGGTTTACCACCACTAGACAACAGCTATAAAAGAAAGTTCCTTAGTGCTATTTTAAAACTATTAGGCATGAGAAAGCACAAGGAGGATGCACTGAATTGTGTTTCCATTCTTTATTAAGAGGCTTTGTGTAATTAGTAGTGTTTCTATCTGAATAAATAGTAATTTGGAATTCATCCAAATTAAAAGCCTAAATGAAAAAGGAACATTAGTGGTGACTAGAATGTTAAAAGACTCAAACTTCTCTAGGGCAGATATGTCTCTGTAAGATGGTGTAATTTAAATAAAATCTCTAGAATCAACATGGAGTAAAGGCAGCATGAATAGGAAGATAGCAGAAGGAGAAACCCGAACAGACTTCTTCTAGCCAGAAGGGTAATTCACTTCTAGTTTTCTGAAAACTCCAAAAATCCAACTAAATTCTTTATATGCCATTGTGAAATCTGCATTGATTTAAAATATAAAACAGCAAATATATGGAAAATAAGGCAGTATGCATTTTTGTGACTTAGTATCTTGCAGTTTTGATGAAAGTGGATGTTACAAAATGAAGAGAAGCTTTTTTCATAAAACAATACTAGGACTATGGATGCTGCCTTCTATCAGGGAAGTTGTGAAGGTATTGCCAATATCACTAACCTGAGTATGCAAGAGAAGAGACTAGACCACATCATCTAGATCTAATTTCCTACGATATTACTAGCACCATCTTATTTCAGTGTCTGTTGGTCACAGAACAGTGATATGGCACATTGCATCCAGGTAATAATGACAAGTCTGTGATATCTAAAATTACGGTTACTCATAATGTCTAGGAGGAAGTCAGTATGATAGTCCTGGCCTATGCCTACCATAAAAGCAAATAATTTGGGGATCACGACAGTGTAAACAAATGTGGATATTAAATACCTGTCAGCTCTTACAAATCAGATTTTTGTACAGTGGAAAGGAGTATAGCCTAGGAATACATTCTTATGCAAAAAAAAAAAAAAAAAAAAATGAACCTCTAGCATTATATCATACCATATACAGAAGACCTAAAACTATAAAACTTCCAAGAGAAAACACATGAGAATATATTTGTGACCTTAGGTTAGTGAAAGATTTCTTAGGGCAATAACAACAACAAAAAGTATGAGTCGTAAAAAAATTGATACATTGGACTTTACTAAAATTAAAAACTACTCTTTGAAATATAGGAACAAAGATAAGCCACAGACTGTTAGCCAAGCAACTACCTCTTAAAGGAATTCATCAGAATATATAAAGAACAATTATAACTCCATAAGAAGACAAATAACACAATTTTTTTAAATTTCCAAAAGATTTGAACAGATACTTCACATGAGAAGAAATATAGGTAGCAAAATAAGGACACAAAATTTTTCTCAACATTATTATTGCTAGTTAAAAGCATAATGAGCTAGTACTACATTTCTACTAGGTTAACTAACATTTTAAGAACTGAAAATGCCTTTCAGATAAACGGTTTTCTACTAAAAAACACCCTGAAAATACCAAATGTTGACAAAGATGCTGAGCAACTAAAACATGCATATATTCCTGGTGGAAATACAAAATGGTTCAGAGGCTTTGGAAAACAGTTAAGCGATTTCTTATAGAGTTCAATATACATCTACCATATGACCCAGCAATCCCATGTCTAGATATTTATTGAGAAAAAACATTTGTCCATACAATGATCTGTATGAGAATGTTGATAGAACCTGTTTTTGAATAATACCCCCAAATTAAAAACAATTCAAATATCTATTAATCGATAAAGAAACAAATAAATTCTGGTTTATCCATAATAATATTATTCAGCAATAGTAAAGGAAAAAAACAGCTGCTACATGCACCAAGATAGATAAATATCATGATTATTATGCTCAGTGACAAGCTAGTCACAAAAGGCTACATACTTCAAAATTCCATTTATATGAGATTCTTGAAATGGCACTACTACAGGGCCAGAGAACAGACCAGATATAGCCACTGACTGGAATGAGATGAGGGAAATGGCTACAAAGGGGCATGAGAAAGCTTTCTGAAGTGATGGAAATGTTCTGAATCTCAGTTGTGATGATGGTTATACAGCAGTTCACATTTATCAAAAGTCATCAAACTGTGGAACTAAACATGCACATTTTATTGTATGTAACCTGTATCTTAATAAACTTGACCTAAGAAAAGAAATGATGGTAGTTTACACCAGGGTCATAAGAGAAGAAATGGAAAGAAGTGAAGGAGTGGATGGATTCTGAATATATTTTGAAGGAGAGTTGACAGTACTTGCTAGAAGCAGAGTGAGGGAAAGGGAAAAATTAAGAATGACTGCCATTCTTTTGGATTGAGTACCTAAGATTAAATAAGATAGTACTTGTAAAGAATTTAACATGATGCTTGACCAACATTATAGATTCAATAAATGTTAGCTATCATCATTTGTAGTGAGCCTAGATTAAAGTGTGTTTAGTAGTGTGCCCAGTATGAACAGTACCAAAGTACTGTACAAATTGCATTAAGGAGGTTTAATGTGGCTTGTGGCTGATTTGTCTAGTGACACTAGTTCAGTTTTTGCTTCCTTTTAAACAAAACTTTGTAGAGGAATGCATAAAATGTCTATTATTAATTAATTCCTCCAACAGATATTCATTGAGTGCTAGGTATCATGCTACATGTTGGGGATATATCTAATGATAAACAAGATACCATTTTTATTCTCAATGAACTTGCAACATTGTGAGTGAGAGGTATAAGTAAACATGCAATAACAATAGAAGGAACACTTACTACCACAGTAACTGACCCCCCACAAAAGACTTCAGCATATGAGTCAAGAAAGTCTTTATTGTGGAAATCCCAAGTAAACTGAGGACCTGGTGAATACTCTGAGTAAGTTGGAAAGGCAGGTGATAGTAGGTTGTGGAAGAGGAAAGGAATATTCTGTTTAAGGACATAGCTTGTTTGAAAGCCCAGAAACAAAGGGTGCCCAGCTACATTCCCAGTATTACTGCAGCTGACATGGAGGAAGGAGTAGGGCATAGAGTCACAAGGGGTGTGCTGGAGAGGCAAATGAAGTCCAGGTCCAGCTGGGCTTGGGAAACATTTTAAGGGTTTTGGACTTTATCCTCAGGATAATGAGGAGCCATTAAAAGGTTTTAAACTAGAAGTGATCCATTCTAATTTGTGCTTCAGGAAAATTACCTTGGCTTCTTTATGGAGGATTAGAGAAGGAGAACACCAAATTGATGGAAAGACCAATGGAAGTAGTGTAACAGGAATGAAGAAAAGAGAAAGGATTCACAAATTCTTACAAAAGTATAAAATTCAGGAATTGATTGGGCATCAAGGCTGAAAGAGAGGAAAGAATCAAGAATGGTGACTACTTTTCTGACCTGGATGACTTAGAGGATGGTGATAACAATGATTGGAACTAAGAAATATTGGAGAGGGAGCATGTTAGAAGGGAAGATGATTAAACATACTTTTGTCATATTGTGAAAATACAAGAAATATGATATATTCCACCCTTTATAAAACAAATGCTTCTTATAGCTTGAAATGTAATTTCTAGAATTTTTTAAATCTTTGAGGTTTTTCTTTTACAAATTATTTTCTTCTTAAGTGTATGTGATACTTTCATTATCAGCAATGGATACAAAGGATATGGGCAGCAACAATGGTGGTTCATGGATTATGTTCTTCCTCTTCCTTTTTGTGCTCATGAAAGAAATCAGTCATATATCTGAGTTTTAGGTAGAACCAAGTTTTATCTTCTAGTAAATTACCCTCTCCTTTCTCCAATTTTATCTATGACTGTTTTCTTTCTATATAGCTTTGCAAATATTGTAATAATCTGCTTACACTCATATCATTTTCTGTTATTCAGTACTACTATGTCCTTCTATCTTGAGATCAAAGATCATGTTCAGTTATTTCAAAGTACCCAAGTACCTTGGAAAATGCTTTGAATTACTTGAGTAAGTAATCATTTTTGCTACATGACTGAAGAGTTCCTATCCTGCTTCCTCATTTAATATTTGGCTCCAAAGTCATTCCATTTCCTTATACTTTTTGTCAAATCCTTTGGTACCAATCTATATTATTAGAACCGATGGAGTCTTTAAAAATAAATCTTTGCTGAGTGCGGTGGCTCACGCCTGTAATCCCAGCACTTTGGGAGACCTAGGCAGGCAGATCATGAGGTCAGGAGTTTGAGACCAGCCTGACCAACATGGTGAAACACCATCTCTACTAAAAATACAAAAATTAGTCGGGCATGGTGGCACACACCTGTTATCCCAGCTACTCAGGAGACTGAGGCAGGAGAATCACTTGAACCCAGGAGGTGGAGGTTGCAGTGAGCTGAGATGGTGCCATTGCACTCCAGCCTGGGCGTCACAGTGAGACTTCATCTCAAAATAAAAATAAATAAATAAATAAATAAATAAATATTTTATCTGTTTGTCCTTATTTTCTTTCTACCCATTTAACTATAGTCCTTTTAAAAAATACAACTTATGAGAAAAGACAACTTATTCTCCAAAATGCCTAATTGATCACATGTTAAAAAACTTAAGCTGTAGTTGTCTAAGACATGAGTGAATGGGTGCCCTTTTGAGTGCTGATACCACAATATATTTTTCCAGTTGCAAAAGCACTATGAAACACATAAACCATGAAAACCAAAATGTATGACTTTCCTCAACCATCACACATCAGTTTTAAGCAGTCAATGTGCTCAGGTGAAGCCACAGTATGACATTATCAGAACTGGATGAAAATGCTATAATCTGGATTTGAATCGTGTTTGAACACTGGCTATAAATGTGAATTGTGGTATAGATCAAATGGATTCATTTCACATTTGCTGTATTTACATACTGACATGATACCTGATTCTTGGTTTTTAATTTATTCTATCTGATTAAGAAAAAATGCTGTGTGATTTGGGTTCTAGTAAATGATTTGGTTTGTTAATATACATGCTATATGAAAAAAGATACTCATAACTCATATATTCTATCCTAAATGAAAGATATAAAAAGCAAAAGGACACTGAAACCCAGTGTAAACCTTGAGTCACTACTGAATCGGATACAGCAATGGGAATGACTGCAGTGGCATCAAGAACATGAACGTTATTTGAGTAGGGCTTTACCTAGCAATAATGCAGAATGTTTGACTCATGGAGGAATTCATTTTGGTATTAAAAATATATATATTATAGAACTTCTACCTATTAATATTTGTTTTAAATTGATAAAATAGTCCAGAAATTAAGAACATATGGGCAGCCAGGCATGGTCACTCACACTTGTATTCCCAGCATTTTGGGAGGCCAAGGCAGGAGGATCACTTGAGCCCAGGAGTTTGAGACCAGCCTGAGAAACATAGCAAGACTCTATCTCTACAAAAAATTTAAAAATTATCTGGGCATGGTGGCATGCTCCTTTCGTCCTAGCTACTTGAGAGGCTGAGGCAGGATGATTGCTTGAGCTCAGCAGTTTGAGACTAGCCTGGCCAAGATGGTGAGAACCTGTGTCTAATAAACAATTTAGTAATTAGCCAAAAATTAGCCAAAGTGGTGGTGCATGCCTGTAGTCCCAGCTACTTGGGAGGCTGAGGCAAGAGGATCCGTGGAGCTCGGGAGTTTAAGGTGGCAGTGAGCCATGATCGTGTCACTGCACTTGAGCCTGGGTGAGAGAGCAACACTCTGTCTCCAAAAAAAAAAAAAGAAAGAAAGAAAGAAAGAATGAATGAATGAACGGAAAAAAAGGAAACTATGGGCAAAATTTTGTTGTAAAATATCAATGAACACCCTTCTTATTTGGAAGTATCTTTTTTCAATATTATGCAAGTTTTTTATAACTCATATGCCTTTGAATAAGAAAACATCAAGCATTATTTGACAATAGTATAGCAATTATGAACAATTGGTATGTGTGCTTCTTTCCTAGAGTACGTAAATGCATAAAGATGACCCCAGAGAATTCATGCTTCAAATCTTTAATAATTCAAAATTTGGTCCTATTCCAAGGCATACAGGTCTTTTTTTGGTAAAAACCCAATGGCCCCCAAATATATAACATATTGGGCTTTTTATAGAATGGAATGTGTCTAGTGATAATTTTTCTGTATTTGAGAAATTATATATTATAAAAATATGATTTAAGAGTTGGTGAACACTTGAGCCAGGTATTAGTTGCTTGCCTCCAAATTTCATAGATGCAGTTGGATTCTGAAGTTATACCAGCCAGGAATGGACAAAGAACTAGCTCATAAATGGGAACTGCTTATCTTCTACTCAAGGGCAACACTTACAACAAAAGAAAGAAGGACATGGGAATTTGCTTCTTTGTGAAATAAATTAGGTGTTTACCTACCTCTAGTTTGGTTCTACATGAAATGAAGAACCTATATCAATTATTTTCCCATATTGTCAGTTTTTCTCTGTTAAGATAAACAATCCTGGTTTCTGAAAATATATCAACTTTTTAAACGGCTCTGTGCCCAGAAAAGTAAACTCTTTGGTATTTAAATGAGCACTAAATATGTGGAAACAATTACCTGATGATTTCCAGGAAACATGGAATAATTGACAGTTTATAAATGGAATGAATGAATGATGTGATTGTGATATCTGAATATGCTAGAGAGTTAACGCAAAAAGAATGCACTTCTGGATAAGCTATTACAAGAGTAAGGAAGACGAGAGAAGACAGGAGTAAAAAGAAGAAACTGAGAGAGACCTTATCTCTACAAAAAACTGTGTTTTGTAGCGGCACAAAACTGTGATCCTACCTACGTGGGAAGCTGAGGCTGGAGGATTGCTTGAGCCCAGGAGTTTGAGGCTGCAGTGGGCTATGACTGTCCCACTGTACTCTAGCTTGTGTGACAGAGGAAGACTCTGTCTAGTTTTTTTCTCTCTCTCTAAAAAAACAAACAAACAAAAATAATACAATTATAAAATAGAGCAACTATGCAGTCAGTCTGAGGAAATTTGCCACTACTTTGTGTCCCAGTTTAGCATCTTTTAAAGGTATAAAAACATCTACTTTGAATGCAACTATACACTTGAGGCAAGAGAATAGGGTCTGGAGGTAGGGAACCTATAGCCAATTCATGCTGACTTCCTAGAACTGAATCAAATGGCAACACTTCAGCTAAGAGAGGTAATATCTTCTTCATTTACACAGGGCATACACCAAGTAAATGACTTCGTAACTTTACTTCATCCTGTTCATTTGCATAAAGTGTACACCAAGTAACCAGTGGAAACCTCTGGAGGGTATTTAAGCCTCAAAAACTTCTGTAACAGGGCTCTTGAGACCCTATGATTGGGCCCCCTCCCACCATGTGGAGTGCACTTTCATTCAATAAACCTCTGCTTTTGTTGCTTCATTCTTTCTTTTGTTTGTGCGTTTTTTCCAATTCTTTGTTCAAGAAGCCAAGAACCTGGACACCCTCCACCAGTAACACGCTGATATAGGGGCCTGCCTGATCTAGAGTCTACGTATAAGTAATAGCAAAGAAAAAGCAATTAAAATGAATAATTCTGCACATAAAGTGTCATCAGATGACACTTTCTCATAAAACTCAGCCACTCATTCTCAAGAGAGCTAGATAGTCTACATTTAACTTATTTAGTAGTAATACTGAATATTTATTAAGCTTTTGGACATAAATTGGGTTGAAACATTTTGTATCTCTGAAACTTTTTGTCAAATTAAAATGTTATGTAACAAATAACATCTATCTGAAACAGGTAAAAATGGCGTTTCTTAGATTTGGGGTAGGAGGAGAGGTTGGTGGCCCAATGATCCACCTACTAGCAGCCTTTTTATGTCTTTTCCTATGTGGTAGTTCCCCAGAGAAGTGCTGTGGAATCTCTATAACTCTGAGGAGAAGGGATTAAAAATTACTGAAACATTTATAAATAAATTGGGGAGTTTCCATTATATAGATTGGAAATATTTTCTATTCCCAGTAGACCTACTATTTGTTGACTGCCCAAATGCTTGACTAAAAGACAAAGCTTCAAAATAATCAACATCTAGTTAACATAGCAGACAACAAATCTGTTTATCACTGCTTCATTCCTTACTACTACCGAAGTGATAGATAAAATCATTGTCATCATGATGCACAAGGACAAAGAGAAAGAAGAGGAGCCAATGTTAACAAATAGGAAGATGGAAAAAAAAAAGAAAGAAAGAAAAAAGAAAGTTGAAATCTCTAAGTCCCAGGAACATGAATTGATTCATGACACAGAGACCCTGAAAAGCTCAGAAATTAGAAGCACCAGATACTGAAAGCAGCAGTCAATGGTAGAGTTAAAAACAAGAGGATTATTTGAGTTGATTATTAAGCAGCTACCTCTTAATTATTCTTCCAGGAATTATAAGTTTTAATCTCTAGAGAGGGCTCAGACTCAAGGATATCTTCCTATAAAGAAGATGAAAAGAAAATCTATATGGTTTCCTCTAACTCTCCTTTTCTATTTAGCTTTCAGAACACTGGAAATGGGTGATTCAATACAGGGCAGAGGCCAAAGGAAATCCTAAAAAAGCAGATCTGTACCACTCCCAGAGAGCAGTCAGTCGAGACTGCAACAGAGAACAGAGGGCTGCCAGAAGGGCTTTTCCAGGAATGATCTTTATTAGCTTTACTGTATTTCTTTAAGTATGCATATGTGCTAGTATGATAAAAATATATGCCATTAAAAATAAAGAATACCCAATGTTTGAATATCATTCAAGTGGAGAGAAACAGACCTAGCTTTTAAAAAACAAACGCTTATTTCTTCTTGTCCTTTGAAAAATAGTTACCTTACAAATTATGTTTTGTCTAGATTACTAAAAAAATTCTGTGTTTTCTATTAATACTTTGGAAAGACAGAACAGGAAAGTGTATGGGAAAGCAACGACTAGCCAGTGTGTAGTAAAAAATTGTCGTGGATGATTCATCCACAGATAATTCCAGATCTTCTTTTACCATTCAAGTAGACCCTTCAATTGATCACGTATTGCCTGAACTAAATGTTTGGACACATGATATTATCTTAGAGTACTAACGTAAAACCAAATAAGAAAATATATAACTGAAATTTGCTCTTTTTAAAGTCTAGGAAGGCTACCTACTTTCTGGCAAAACCATCTGCAAAGATTTCCAACTGGAAATGTATTTTGCATGATAACAGGTTGAAGTCATGAATCACTTGGTAACTCATTAGAGTGACTAGCATCAAAAGATCCCTTAGGAATTTAGGGAAAAGGTAGTTAAGCAATTAATGAAGTTATTTAAAATCCTGATATGGTTCAGCCTGCTTTGAAGACTGCTAGGGTTTAATATTTATTTAATAGATTGTCAGTTTCATGCCAAAAAAAGAAATGTGACAGAAGTCACCCTAGTCTAAATGTAAAAAACGTAACCCATTTGAAGCATATTTTATTGCGGTAGTTGACACTATTATAGTCTGTACCATTATATCACCATACAAAAGCCATCATTCTCAAGCTGAAATTAACATTGCTGTTATTTTCGATTAGAAGAATTGGCTCTAAATCCAGTAATTCTCTACAGTGATTTATATTTTAGTAGCTGCCATCTTGCACCTAGAGGGAATGTGTCAGAGTATAACCGCTCTCTGATGAGACATAAGGTATTAAAATTGATATGAGATGACAAAATGAGAGAATAGCATTTTAGGGGTATTGTTTTCACTTGTCATGGGCAGTTTCTGTTATGGCTTCATTCCTGAGACTATCTGTTAATCTTGTGTTTGATTCAGAATCTAATACTTCAGATGGAAATGTACAGGATGTGAGCCTGGTATTATGTAATGAGCTCTTATCTCTTACAGAAAGTACTGAAAATGTATTCAGTGCTAGAAAGATTTTATTTGTAAAAATATATGATGGCTGAATTGATGACAGAATGAAGTCACCTAAAGACAGTTTAGTATTTTCCTTAATTTCATTAAGTTTTATTTTCATATGTTGTAGCCCCACCTACTTTTATATGTTTTAAAGAGCAATATAATTTGTGAGTTTTACTCTGAAGTTCAGGACTCTCATCTCAGAAAATTTCATGACATGTAAGATCATATTATTTAGTTTTTAAAACTATTTTTATCCCTGAAAATACTCAGAGGCCTCAAAAATCCCTAGTTTGGATTTCTCTTGCTCACCTATAAAGCACTCTGAAATAAGACCTCCACTAAATGATAACATATATGACTTTAAGCTTTGGAGGGCAAAAAACATATCTTCTCCTTAGTACAATGTCAGATATATGAATTAATGAACAAAGTGTCACAGTCTTTAAAATGTATAACATTATTATTATTTTACATAAATATGAAATACCAATAAAAAGATGTTGGATGTGATTCCTGTCTCTAGGTCATGAAGAGAGTGTATTTTGGAACTGGGATGTTCCCCATGCCCTATTGCTATGGTTTGAATGTGCCCCACAAAGTTCATGTGTTGGAAACCTAACCCCCAATGCAACAGTGTTGAGAAGCGAGGCTCTAAGGGGTGATTAGGTCATGAGGGCTCTGTCCTCATGAATGGATTAATGCTGTTATCATGGAAGTAGGTTAGTTACCATAGGAGTGGGCTCCTGATAAAAGGATGTTCAGCTTTCTTCCACTTACTCTCTCTCATGCTTCTCTTGTCAAAGGCATTAGTTAAGTTGCTGAGAAGGGTGTGAAAGGTAGAAACAAAACATTTAGCAACAGCAACCAGTCATCAGTGAACCACCTGTAATGCCTACATCACAATAAGGTCAGGATCCTGAAGTGTGTGTTCAGTGCTCTGTGAAATGCCCTACACATGTAAGACAAGTCAGACAAGTCAGACAAACAAGTTGTGTAAACAAGAGGTCTTAGTTATGATGACTTATACAAAAGACGCATTTCATGCGATAGCATCAGGTCATGGCTCGCCATCCTGGAATAATCCTATGTGCAAATGCCAAAATGATGTTACCTATTAATAAGTTAGAGAATCTATTAGGTTCATCCCATGGTAATCATTTTTCTCACATGTAACACTACAAATACTGTGAAAATATGGGATAGCTAGCTATGTGTATGCTGTCCTCTTTACCCTACTTCTCACCATCTCCTTTCCAAATTCTCATTTAAAAATAGATAAGCCAAGAGTCTAGTGTTATTTTCCATGAAAGATAAAGTAATTTTGTTCCTAGGGAAATATCATTGTGTAAAATGATTATCTAATTAATATATTCAAGAGGAAAGTTCTGAGGATGATTTTCAACAAGTTTGTTAGGAGGCTTTATACCATTCACCAGTGACTACTAAGAAAACTTAGAAGACATTTCAACCTTTCTGCTCAACCTTTGACAGGCCAGGTCTCTCACAGGTGTAGCTTCCTCTTCTCTATGGTTGTATCCCTCTTGATGATCAAGCAGCTGGCATCTATAACCTAGTCTACTTAGAATAGCACTCAACATGTTTTCCCGTTCTCATCCTCCAAATCCAGTCTTTCTCAGACATTGCTAATATTTCTCTGTATAATCACTATATTTTTTACTTTTATTTTTGGTTTTGGAGTACATGTGAAGGTTTGTCATGGGGGTTTGTTGTACAAATTATTTCATCACCTAGGAATTAAGTCCAATACCCAATAGTTATCTTTCCTGCTCCTCTCCCTCCTCCAACCCTTCACCCTCAAGTAGATTCCAGTGTCTGTTGTTTCTTCCTTTGTGTTCATAATAAGTTCTCACCATTTAGCTCCCACTTATAAGTGAGAACATGCAGTATTTGGTTTTCTAATCCTTAATTAGTTTGCTAGGGATGATAACCTCCAGCTCCATCCGTGTTCCCGCAAAAGACATGATCTCATTCTTTTTTATGACTGCATAGTATTCCATGGTATATGTACCACATTTTCTTTATCCAATCTGTCATTGATGGGCATTTAGGTTGATTCCATATCTTAGCTATTGCAAATAGTGCTGCAGTGAACATTTGCATGCATATGTCTTAATGGTAGAATGATTTATATTCCTCTGGGTATATACCCAGTAATGAGATTGCTGAGTAAAATGATAGTTCTGCTTTTAGCTCTTTAAGGAATTGCCAAGTATGATTGCCAAGTTCCATAATCACTGAACAAATTTACACTTGCACCAACAGTGTATAAGTGTTCCCTTTTCTCTACAATCTCGCCAATATCTCTTTTTTAAAAATTTATTTTATTTTATTTTTGAGACAGAGTCTCGCTCTGTCACCTAGGCTGAAGTGCAGTGGCACAATCTTGACTCACTGCAAGCTCCGCCTGCCGGGTTCACGCTATTGTCCTGCCTCAGCCTCCCGAGTAGCTGGGACTACAGGTGCCCGCCACCATGCGCAGCTAATTTTTTGTATTTTTAGTAGCGACAGGGTTTCACCATGGTCTTGATCTCCTGACCTCGTGATCCACCCACTTCGGCCTCCCTAAGTGCTGGGGTTACAGGCGTAAGCCACCGCGCCTGGCTAGCATCTCTTATTTTTTGACTTTTTAATTATAGCCATTCTGAATGGTGTGAGATGGTATCTTATTGTGGTTTTGATTTACATTTCTCTAATGATCAGTGATATTGAGCTTTCTTTCATATGCTTATTGGCCTCATGTTTGTCTTCTTTTGAAAAGTGTCTGTTCATGTCCTTTGCCCACTTTTTAATGGGGTTTGTTTTTCTCTTATAAATTTGCTTAAGTTCCTTATAGATGTTGAATATTAGATCTTTATGTTAGTTTGCAAATATTTTCTCCCATTCTGTAAGTTGTCTGTTTACTCTGTTGATTGCTTCTTTTGCTGTGCAGAAGCTCTTAAGTTTAATTAGATCTCACTTGTCAATTTCTGCTTTTGTTGCAATTGCTTTTGGTACATTTGTCATGCAATCTTTGCCCATTCCCGTGTCCAGGCGGGCATTACCTAGGTTATCTTCCAGGGTTTTTTTTAATACTTTGGGGTATTACATTTAAGTCTTGAATCTATCTTGAGTTGATTTTTGTATATGGTGTAAGGAAGGCCTCCAGCTTGTTTTCTGCATATGGCTAGCCAGTTATTCCAGCACCATTTATTGAATAGGGAGTCTTTTGTCCACTGCTTATTTTTGTCAGCTTTGTTGAAGATCAGGTGATTATAAGTGTGCCTTATTTTTGGGCTCTCTATTCTGTTCCGTTGGTCAATGTGCCTGTTTTTGTACCAGTATCATGCTGTTTTGGTAACTGTAGCCCTGTAGTATAGTTTGAAGTTGAATAATGTGATGCCTTCAGCTTTGTCCTTTTTGCTTAGGATTGCCTTGGCTATTTGGGCTATTTTTTGGTTCTGTATGAATTTTAACATATTCTTTTCTAGTTCTGTGAAGAATGTCATTGGTAGTTTGATAGGAATAGAATTGAATCTGTAAATGACTTTTATCAGTATGGCTATTTTAATGATATTGATTCTTCCTAGCCATTAGCATGGGATGTTTTTCCATTTCTTTGTGTTTTCTCTGATATCTTTGAGCAGCATTTTGCAATTCTTTGTAGAGACCTTTTACCTCCCTGGATAGATGTATTCCTTGGTATTATATTCTTTTTGTGGCAGTATGAAGGAGACTGCCTTTCTGATTTGACTCTTGGCTTGGCTGTTGTTGGTGTATTGTAATTTTATCTTTGTGACTCCTTTCTCTTGATGGATATTTTTAATTAATGCCTGAACTATTTTCAGGCTTCCATTATTCCTTTTCTTTGGTGATTCTCCTCTGAAGGGCATTCATATTCCTCTAAAGTAAAAAGTTGTTACTTCAGATATTTAAGGTTCTTCATGATTGACTCCTATCTAAGCAAGCACTGATTAGGTGCCAGGCCCCGAGTTTAGCACTTTACATATAATATCTCATATAACTCATTACTTTTTATGACAACCTAATGAGGAAAACTGAGGCTACAAGAGGTTAAATAATTTACACTAGCTCACACACCAACAAAATGGCTAGAACTAATTTCAAAGCCCATACTCTTTCAACTACACCTGATATTTCTATCCTTTTGTTAGTTTTTCTTCCTGGAGATGTTTAAAAAACATGTTCTGTATTCTATTAAGCTTGAGATTCTGGAATGCTATGCCTTTCTTCATCTGTGGGTTTAGTTGGAAATAGAGCCTTGGGTGCCTGGGAAAGATTAAAAGCACTGAGGAAGGTATTTCAAATTAGAGAGGACGCCTATTTAGTCACACTCATTAAAAAAACTAGACCATTATGGAGAGGGGAGGCAGGTGAATGTATCTATGCTATGCTGGACATGGGGTTTTTTGCCAAAGGAGTTTCTGAGGCTACAGCAAGTCTATCAGCAAGGAATTGTACTTCTCTGTTAAAGGACAAGGTGAGCCAGCACATGTAAAAGTGTCACAGAGGGTAAAATATTTATTTCTCCCTACTTGTGGGCAGTAGTGTCACTCAGTCACTGAGGTAACAAATATTAGGACCCTTCTGTCCTGACTTTCAAACTTATCTCATGATGTTTCCATTAATAGATGGCAAAGCTCCGCAGGAGCTATAATAATCCCAGAGGCCTGTGCAAGTCATTCTAAAGAATGTGTGTCGGTAAATGGCAGAAACAAAGCAGAAGCAAAAGCTCATCAACAGTCTTGGGCAGATCCAGCTTCTAGGGCAGAAAGAGGTTTTGTGTTCAAAGATTCCTATTATCCTCCTATTTGGTTTGTTTAAATGGAAAATCTCTCTTGGTAGCTATACAACTTTCACTAGACATAAGATTTTCTATGTGTTACTTAGAATAAGGACATGCAAAAGTTTCCTAACATGATATTCTTGTAACTTGGAGAAATTAGTAACTCCCACCATACCACCCTTGTAGGATCATGTGCTAATGAAGACGATGCTCTAATAATTAGGCCTAGAGCCCACTGAATGTAACACCTTCCAATTAGCACTCCTCAGCATGAATACTGCCATTATCATTAAACAACAAAGACAAAAATGGGTATCAGTCCACATAATAGAAAATAACTGATGAAGTTGGAGGGCGTGATTATTTGTGATTACTTTACAGTCATGCACAGAAAGTAGGAGAACCACAGCTAGTGGTTAATCTCTGGCTACCTCTTTGAAGATAATGAAATTGGCTTCCTACTGATGATTATTCATTAACAATTAATTCTTTCTCAGTGATCTGCCTCATTTTCAGCTTCTCACTACAAACATGCAATGGAATAATTACAAGTGGAAATGAAAAAGCAATTAGTGGCAGATAATGCCAACATCTGATTAAAAAACAGTAGAACAGATTAGCAGTTCCGTAACTGCAAGTCTGCTGCTTTCAGCAGGGAGGTGTAAGTCACCCAGTTATACTGCACTTCAAGCTGTGCTTTCTCTTTTATTGCCTCCCCTCCATCATGGTCTGCCACATTAAATGCTCTCTTTTATTCTAGGGGGCATTAGATTGTTGTAAATACTTTCTCAAGATTAACTAGCATTCCAGATGATTTGTGGTCCCACACACTGAAATTCTAAAAGGTACTATCTCATAACATAATGGCTAAAACATATGGCTGTATACTTTTCTTTGGGGATTCACAGAAAATATCATCATACACTCACTCACTTGATTTTCAGCTTAACTCTTGTTTAGTTAAGTGCCTTCAGCAGAAGAACATCACTAAATCTAGGAGGCCAAAAAAGAGCACCTTCCTTGAGTACTTTAGCTCTTTTCCTACCCGCATGCGTAGTTGCTTTGGTCTCATAGGCTGGTTTCTCACCTTTCATAAGGTGGAATATAAACTGTCAGTTAGTGGATTTTTATTTAACATTGTCAAGGGCTAAGATAGTTCTGAGTTCTGTATAAATAATCTTTCAGTAAAAGGCTTATAATTTCATTGATCTCAGCTGTGTCAGAGGCCAGAAAAAAAGCACTTCCTGTAAGAAGTACAGGAAGAGTGCCAAAACCCTCACTTTAGAAATGGAAAAAGCAATGATCTTTTAAATAATTTGGAAGATGTGTTAATATAAAGGTCTGGTAAGATTTTGTCATGGAATTTGACATGTTATGAAGGACAGGAAAGAGAGTGTAAGAGTGTAGACCAGCACTATTTTTTGTTTTGTTGTTTTTTTTTTGAGACAGAGTCTCCCTCTGTAGCCCAGGCTGGGTGCAGTGGCGCCATCTCAGCTGGCTGCAAGCTCCGCCTCCCGGGTTCATGCCATTCTCCTGACTCAGCCTCCCGAGCAGCTGGGACTAGAGGCGCAGGTCACCATGCCCTGCTAATTTTTTGTATTTTTTTTTTTTTTTTTTTTTAGTAGAGATGGGGTTTCACCATGTTAGTCAGGATGGTCTCGATCTCCTGACCTTGTGATCCGCCCGCCTCAGCTGCCCGAAGTGCTGGGATTAAAGGCGTAAGCCACCGCACCTGGTCAGACCAGCACTGTTTTTTAAAAAATATGTTTTGAAAAGAAATATGTATTTAACTATAAAATCATTGGTTATATATTATTTCACCAGATCCACAGAGATCAAAATTATAAGGAAAGAAGGAATGAAATGGAAATAAAGTGAAATCTGAAGGGCTGAAATTAAGCTGATATGCCCCAGTAAGGTTTCCCTTTAGATGTTCAATTGATCATTTCAGATTGGTCATTTCTTGTTCAGTATTGAACAAGATATTCAAAATTTTGAACTAAGCTTTGGAGGAGGAGTAGAATTTTTTTTTTTTTTTCCCCACAGGAAACAATGAGGCCAAGAGCATTCCAAGAACTGGGGAGAATACGAATAAAGGCATAGAGGTAGAAAACAGCCTGGTATGTTTAAAGAATGTGAGTAATTAAATACACTGGAGAGCAGGGCATCAGCATGAGACCAGCAAAGAGAATGCTGAAGATTTAGGTAGGATTCAGCTCATGGAGAGCTTATATACTATACTTATGAATTTAAATTTTATGAAGTGAAAACCCTCTTGTTTCCTCAAGCAGGTATTTACTAAGGTAAAATTTTTATATTTCTACGGAATTCAAAACTCACAGATCACATACACATGTGCCAATAAGTTATCTATAAAATCTAAGCATCTGTGAAACATGGTTGTGAATATTTTAAAGTAATCTTACAACATTATTGATGATGATGATGACATCTTGGATTTTTTTGCCCCTTTATTCTAAAAAACTAAAAATTCTGTCACATCAACAAAAAAAATCTGAAACATAAGAATAAGAATATTATACCTTTTAGAAATTAATCACTTTTTGTGACTCCGTGGAAAGCAAAGTCTAACAAGGTCTCACTTATTAGCTATGTGATCTTGATGAAATTTACTTAACATCCATATGCCTCTGTGTTTTCACAGGCCGGTTGTATCTATTAAGGAACTTAACTCAGTGTCTGACACCAGGGAACAAGATTAACAAACCATATACCTAAATGAAATATGGCTAAATATAGCAAAGATAGGACCAAATGGAATAAAATATGACTGATCTTCTTAAGAGAATAATGAATTGTGAGTGAAAGTAATGACATACATTTTGGCGAAACCAATTAGGTACTCATTGAAATATCTAGATTAGGAGAGGTGAGAGCTGACATGAGGGCAGGCCACGGGAGAGATAAGAACCACCAACCTTGGAGAACTTTTCCTTCTAATGTGGATCAATAGAATTCTTAAACTCCCTATTGGAGCTAGAAGAAGAGAAATGCATGGCCCCCATCCAACTCAAAGCCAGGGGTGGCATAGCTTCTCTTGACTTGGATTTTCAATATTGTGAAGGGTCTGGCTTATATTAAGAGACTCTTTCGACATCATTAAGTAAGCCTGTAATACGAAGAAGTGGGGACTAAATTGTAAAGCTATGAAAGAAAGTTGACCAATCCCCTACTTGAAGGTGTATTTTCTTTGTCTTTAATAAATACTAATCAGAGGTGGCTGCCACAAAAAAAGAGGAAGCCCATTTTGTACTAATTTTCTTTGCTTAGTGTTTGGACCTCTTTTCATCTTTGATCTACATTGACTCCTACATGTTTTTAATTATCATTTATATATGCTGATGCCTCCCACATTTATATCTGCTTATCTCACCTCTACTCTGAACTTAACTTGTAAATGCCAATGCCCACTCAGCATCTTCACCTGATGTCTAATAAGCATCTAAAATCAGCAGATTTTAAACTCAACTCTTGATTCCAGTTCCTTCCCCCATGTGTCTTTCCCTCTAAGTTTCCATCACTAGAGATTGATAAAAATCTCATGAGCTGTCTTGGATTTTTCTCTTTATCTCATACTCAACATCTAACCCATCAACAAATATTCCTTACTTTACCTTGAAAAGGTATCAGAATCTGACCACATCTAGTCTCTTCCATTTCTAACAGTTTCTTTCAAGCCTCTGTTATCTATCACCTAAGCTTCTGTGATATATTTCCTACTGACTTCTCTTCTCCACTCTTGCCTATACTATTGACAAAGGAACCCTTTCATACATAAATATTATTACTTCCATATTCAAAAGTTTCAAATGGCTTTGCATCTCAAGGTAACATCCAAAGTCCTTGCCATGACCTCCAAGGCTTGTCTTGATCGGGTGCTGGGCAACTTCTCCCAGCTCCTTTCCAACTATTCTTTTCATCACTCACTCTTGGCTTTCTCAGAGCTCTCTTTGTTCAGGGATGAAAGAATATGTTGGTTCAGGGAGAACAATCAAGAATTTGGTTATGGATGCATTGATTGTAAGGCACGTTTGACAGTTCCTTGAGATGTCAAGAAGGCAGTTGCAAGTATGAATCTGAAGTCCTGGGGTGGGCAAAGAGGAGGCCTGGGACTAGAGATGTCTATTTGCAAGTAATTTGTATATAGTGTCATTTGAAACTCTTGGCATAAATGTCCCAGAGAGAAGAAATAAAGGACTTAGGATTAACTCTTAAGGAATTACACACATCTAGGTCTGGTGGAGGAGGATGGCATTATAAAGAGGACTGAGAAGCAGCCTCCCAGAGGTAAAAGGAAAATCCAGGGAGTAATGTGGCAGAAGCCTAGGGAGGTGAGAAATGAAGACAGCTAGAATTGACAATTCTTTCTAGAAATGTAGTAGTGAGAAGGAGATGAAGCCGTTGCAGGACAGAGATGTACAGTCAAGCGAAGAAGTTTCTTTTTATGGATAAAATTAGAACATACTTAAAAACTGATAAGAACCATACAACTGAAGAGAGAGTGACAATAAACAAAAAGTGGGGGGTCAAGAGGGATAAATAGTATCACTCTACTGAGAAGGTGGGATTGCCATGAGATCACAGGCATAGCTAATTAATTTTTGAAGTTAATAATTTAGAAAAATAAACATTTAAGGCCTTTTTCAAAAATGATTTAACAGTTAACCTATCTAAATACAAACCTTATACTTTAAAATTACTAAAGAAGAAACAGAAAATCTGAAATAATACAGTTTAACAAAAATAAAATGAAGAAATAGTGAGATGTAATAAATTAAAAGACAAAAGTAAAAGAAACAAGACACAGAGAGAAAACAGTCTATAAAAATGATAATAAAAATAAGTAGGATACCTTCATTATTGAAATAGAGATTCCCCAAATTTGATCAAAAATGAATATCTGTATGCTACCCTATGTATGAAAGAGCTACAAAAGATATATAAGACAAAGTCAATTCAGAGTAGACAAAAAGAAAATGTTGGATAAATGTATACATAAAAGACATAAAAATAAAGCATAGGAAACAATACTAAAATTGAACAATGTAGAGCTCAAGGTTAAACATTCTTTATGAACAAAAAGTTTAACTTGTTATAAAGATAGCTACAGTCTAAGATGAAGGTAGCATTATTGTAACCTTAATATGCTGAGTAACTTAGCAAGTATTTACAAAGCAGAACTGTTGAGTGAGTGAGTGAGTGAGTGAGTAAATAAGAAAGAAAAAACAGAAGAGTAAAGGGAAACTTGAAACTTGACCATTAGCTCCCCCAGGCTTTGAAAGAACAACCAGATAAAAATTCATAATATAGAAGTCATGAATAATATTATAAACATTTATTTAATAGCTACATCATGAGTGCTATACTCTATAAAGAGTGGATTCACCAATTTTTAAGTGTCTATGGAAAATTTACGAAAAAAATTGACAACAGGTAGTAACCTCAAAATCTTTACAAATATCCTAATATAGACATAAAATGAGCTACTTCATAGATCACAGTGCAATAACATTCCATAACTTTGGCTCAACAGACTTTTAGTAGAAATTCATTTGCAGAATTCATTTTAATATGAATATTTCAGTAATATTTGGTAATATGGAAAAATGCGGCACTCACCCATTCGCCAAAGTCATTCTCTTTGGAGATATTTATCAAGTTAATATTCCTAATTTTCAGAATACTTTCAGTTACTTCTTTTCATGAATTCTTAAATAAGTTCATTCAGAGCAATATAATAATTCAGTTTACTCCAATCAGGGTATGTGTCCCACAGATTCATATCTTCAACCATCACATTCATTTTCAATTTCATGTGGAATAATAGTGAAAATTTGCTTACCTTGAAATGATAAGTTTATGAGTTATTTAAAGGACAAAATATAACCTCAATATGCTGATTGGCAAAGTTAATTAAATTATGCATGTACTCTTTTACATTGTGAAAGTTTTGTTACCAAAGACATGACATTTTTTTTCAAGTTACTGTGAGAGGTAGTAATTGTTTGTAATCAATGCTAATATTTTCTCAAAACAGAGAAAAAATAGAGAATTCAATTTCCAATCCTTAACATGGTTAATAGTCTTTATATAGCTTCATCATGACTGTTTCTTAAATTTTAAATAGCATCTCTGGTGGTGAGAGCTTCCCCTATGCATGGATAGTGAGTAGATATTGTTTCCAGTACAACAGCTTGAATACATGGAACAAGTCATTCTTATTGGATACCGTTGCCTTAGCACCATCTGTGCATACCCAATATATTACTTGCATGTCATTGTTTCTCTTGAAATTATCAATAATTTTAAAATCTCTTTCGCAGTTGTAAGAGTTAACAAAGATTGGCCAAACAACATGTCTTCTTGGAACCCATTATTCAGCTCATATCTGACAAACATGATAGGATCAGCTGAATTGCTAATGTCAATCAATTCATCTTAGAGTCTCCAGTGAATATCATGGACTTCATTGTACTCAGGATAATAAACACTGCTCTCCATTTAGGTCATATCTGTCACTGTCTGATGAATTGTTGTATTTGATGGAGTTGCCCCAAAAGATATTATTTCCCCTTGCTTTGTCCCACTCAACATCACTTGCGACTGTTTTTACAGCTGATTCGGTGTCTCACCAATTGAGTATCACTATCCTGGGCAATAGAAACCAACATTATAAACAGTGCTTCTGCAACAATGAAATTTCTTCTCCCACCACCCTGTATGATGTTTCTGTGGTGCCTGAATATCCACCTGCTTGGCTTTTAAAAATTCAATGCTTCCCATGGTAGTCTTTGTACATTTCAAAACTGGTGTTTGAGACAAAATGCTTTCTAACTAGAACTTTGAGTGTCCCCAAAACACACTATATCTAATGAAGAAGTTTACACTCATTGACAGTTTACTAAAATCCAAATTTCAAATAATTTTCAATATATTTGTCTATTTTTATTTTCTTTGCAGCTGGTGATTTTATAACAGTAACATGGTTTCAGGTGATTCATTAATTTGGTCTTCCTACCATTCTGAAAGCATATACTGATTTCACTGCAATAGCCATAGCACCCATACTTCCATCAATGTCTTCAATATTATGCCTTAAAGGAGTTATTTATAAAGGACTGGTCTATGATAGGTTCAAGAGAAAAGGAAGTCAAAGAGTGTATAGTCCCAACTGCAATTTATAATTGATACTTTGCATATTAAGTGATATGTAGTACATCACTGAAAAGAACTGCATAATAACATGGAAATTCAGTATATGAAAATTCGTATTAGCAACCAAACAATCTACATTATACTTACATCCTAATAGTTTTACTCGTAAAGGTTTTAATAGGTACACCTGAGCACCACCATGAAATTTATTTGGCTTACATAGGGCATATTGCCCACTGGGCTAGCTACCTTAGCCTCATCCCACACAAAAATATTTTGAAATCATGAGTTTCATTAAAAGTTTAACTTTTAAAAACACAAAGTTAAATAAATAATCTGCATAACTTCTCTAAGCTTTAGTTATTTTACCAGGAAAGGAATAAAAATAGTACTTTTATCAGAGTTATTGTAAAGATTAGATGAAACTATTCATGCATAGTACCTGGAAGATCACAAATTCTTGATAAATTATGATAACATAAACACTAGATTTTTTATAGACTTTTTTGTTAACTAAGAGTATTAGGATTCATATTTGAATATTAGTTCTCAACCCCAGTAACTAGGTAATTAAGCAGCAAGCAATTCAGAGAACAAAAGACAAACTAGTCTGGCTGTGCAAAAACATCTTCCAGCCAGAGGAGTTAATGGCTAGAGCTGAACTTTTTATTGCCAAGGATTTTGCACAGTTTTATTTGCATACACAGTTATATACTTTTCCATAGTCAAGCAATCATTAATATTGATAGCTCATACTTAATGAACACTAGCTATTGTTTCATATCTATTATCCAAATGAATTTCTACAACAGCCCCAACATTGAGTGTGTATTATTACTTTTCCTGTTTAAAAATCAAGGTATCTGTATGTAGGGTAGAGAAGTCATGCTACTTGCTCATAACCACATAGCTAGGAAGGGAGAGAATCATGATTCAAACACAGTTCATTTATAATCCCAGGAAATGAGGTTGTAACTATTTTGTGGCCACTTAGCAGAAAACAATGCCCAGAATTCAGCTGCATATTCCCTAGGATTTATTAGTTTCCAAAATATTTCCAAAATATTGAAGTTTCTAAAAAAAGTTCTATTCTATAGTTAAGAGATAATTTTATAGTTTTTGTTTTAAATTTAATACACACATGAATTTCTCTTTGTTGAAAGTTTTACTCACTTTGAAGTACATGCATACAGATATATTAATGATAAATGACAGAGAGACTTGAATAATTCCCAGCAATCATTAGGATTATTTTGCTAAGCATTTTGTACTCCTGGGAGATGTCCATTCTGCAAACAATTATCAAGTTTCTGACTTCAAACCTTTGCAAGAGGCTAACTTGATCAAAAAATTATATTTTTAGCTGATGTGCTGATAGCTTACTAAATCAGTCAAGTCCTGCCTGCCTTGTTTTGCAAATTCCACTTCAACTGAGTTCTGCATGCCCCCTTTCACAAATTCAAATTCTTTTCAGCTATCATCTACACAAAAGAATGGAGGTTTTTTTACAAGTGTCTATAATTTACATTCATATCTTTTTTTTTACGAAGGAGTATTTCAAGATAATAAGATCTTGCATGCAATCTACTGGCAAATATTTTAGTCTGCTCCTATATCCTTGTGTTCAATAACAATGGAGCTAGTTCACATAGCATTGGATTCTGAACTACTGCCCATAAGTTCAGAACTAGGCTGATGCTATCATAACAGGCTTTACAGGATGAAGTGACTGTAGCACAGCTCACAGGCTTTAACTGAAGGTGTGCTTGTGGAATGCTAGGTCCTACTCAGTACAATCACCCAACTTCTATAACATGGGTAAATATAGTACTACAATTTGTCTGAAAGTTACAGTAGCGGCATCTGTTTCAAAATGTTAAATAGCTGCCATGTTGCCATTGCCAATGGAAAGAATACTTGGTGGGCCAAGCTTACATTATAGCTTGAAAATTTTCCCCAAATGTGAAAATAATTTTTGGTTTTAAAATTATTTTATATTTTAAATTAATTCAGTAATCTAATTTTAGAATTATTTGGGAGTAAACAGAGACAGAAAAAGGACAAAATTCAGGGTGATTGAATTACAGCTTCACTTTATCATTAAGGAATTTTACTGTAACAGAGCTATATTGTACTTTGAAATATTTTGTTATAAATTTCTATTTTCTTTCATTAAAAAAAGTGCATATGAGCCAGGCATGGTGGGTCATGTGTGTAATCTCATAACTGTGGGATGCTGGAGCAGGAAGATCTCTTGAGTTTGAGAGGTCAAGGCTAGGCTGCAGTGAGCTGTGATTGCAATCCTGCACTCCAGGCTCATTGACAGAGTAAGAACCCTGTCTCAAAAAAAAAAAAAAAAAAAAAAAAAAAAAAAAAA